>NW_026645704.1:0-359000 GCF_949987535.1 Balaenoptera acutorostrata | reverse complement strand
ACCCTAAGCTACCCTTGACTGCTTCTGCCTCCAATAGATTTCCTAAGCACTAGTGTTTTAAGGAACAGGTTAAAAAGAGAATCCTAATGTGATTCCTTGATAATGGGTGTTTTCCTTATCTTCTCCTAGTGTCTAAACTCTTCTCCATGGCTGGACCCCCAAATAATATTCCTTTACGTGCTAAGGGGTATCTAGAGAGTGTGATAGGTTTAATAACTACCCCCACCCTAACGCGTACCCTAACCCTAACCCCTACCCTAACCCTAACGCGTACCCTAATCCTAACCCGTACCCTAAACCGAGCCCTAACCCTAACACTCACCCTAACCCTAACCCTAACCCATACCCTACGCCCTACCCGAACCCCTCCCCGAACCCGTACCCTAAGCCGTACCCTAACCCTCACCCTAACCCTAACCCTAACCCTAAGCTACCCTTGACTGCTTCTGCCTCCAATAGATTTCCTAAGCACTAGTGTTTTAAGGAACAGGTTAAAAAGAGAATCCTAATGTGATTTCTTGATAATGGGTGTGTTCCTTATATTCTCCTCGTGTCTAAACTCTTCTCCAAGGCTGGACCCCCAAATAATATTCCTTTACGTGCTAAGGGGTATCTAGTGAGTGTGATAGGTTTAATAACTACCCCCACCCTAACGCGTACCCTAACCCTAACCCCTACCCTAACCCTAACGCGTACCCTAATCCTAACCCGTACCCTAAACCGAGCCCTAACCCTAACACTAACCCTAACCCTAACCCTAACACATACCCTACGCCCTACCCGAACACCTCCCCGAACCAGTGCCCTAAGCCGTACCGTAACCCTCACCCTAACCCTAACACTAACCCTAAGCTACCCTTGACTGCTTCTGCCTCCAATAGATTTCCTAAGCACTAGTGTTTTAAGGAACAGGTTAAAAAGAGAATCCTAATGTGATTTCGTGATAATGGGTGTGTTCCTTATCTTCTCCTAGTGTCTAAACTCTTCTCCATGGCTGGACCCCCAATAATATTCCTGTACGTGCTAAGGGGTATCTAGAGAGTGGAATAGGTTTAATAACTACCCTCACCCTAACGCGTACACTAACCCTAACACGTACTCTAATCCTAACCCGTACCCTAAACCGAGCCCTAACCCTAACACTAACCCTAACCCTAACCCTAACCCATAACCTATGCCCTACCCGAACCCCTCCCCGAACCCGTGCCCTAGGCCGTACCCTAACCCTCACCCTAACCCTAACCCTAACCCTAAGCTACCCTTGACGGCTTCTGCCTCCAATAGATTTCTTAAGCATTAGTGTTTTAAGGAACATGTTAAAAAGAGAATCCTAATGTGATTTCTTGATAATGGGTGTGTTCCTTATCTTCTCCTCGTGTCTAAACTCTTCTCCATGGATGGACCCCCAAATAATATTCCTTTATGTGCTAAGGGGTATCTAGAGAGTGTGATAGGTTTAATAACTACCCTCACCCTATTGCGTACCCTAACCCTAACCCCTACCCTAACCCTAACGCGTACCCTAATCCTAACCCGTACCCTAAACCGAGCCCTAATCCTAACACTAACCCTAACCCTAACCCTAACCCATACCCTACGCCCTACCCGAACCCCTCCCCGAACCCGTACCCTAAGCCATACCCTAGCCCTCACCCTAACCCAAACCCTAACCCTAAGCTACCCTTGACGGCTTCTGCCTCCAAAAGATTTCCTAAGCACTAGTGATTTAAGGAACAGGTTAAAAAGAGAATTCTAATGTGATTTATTGATAATGGGTGTGTTCCTTATCTGCTCCTCGTGTCTAAACTCTTCTCCATGGCTGGACCCCCAAATAATATTCCTTTACGTGCTAAGGGGTATCTAGAGAGTGGGATAGGTTTAATAACTACCCTCACCCTAACGCGTACCCTAACCCTAACCCCTACCCTAACCCTAACGCATACCCTAATCCTAACCCGTACCCTAAACCGAGCCCTAACCCTAACACTAGCCCTAACCCTAACCCTAACCCATACCCTACGCCCTACACGAACCCCTCCCCGAACCCGTACCCTAAGCCGTACCCTAACCCTCACCCTAACCCTAACCCTAACCCTAAGCTACCCTTGACGGCTTCTGCCTCCAATAGATTTCCTAAGCACTAGTGATTTAAGGAACAGCTTAAAAAGAGAATCCTAATGTGATTTCTTGATAATGGGTGTGTTCCTTATCTTCTCCTCTTATCTAAACTCTTTTCCATGGCTGGACCCCCAAATAATATTCCTTTACGTGCTAAGGGGTATCTAGAGAGTGTGATAGGTTTATTAACTATCCTCACCCTAACGTGCACCCTAACCCTAACCCCTACCCTAACCCTAACGCATACCCTAATCCTAACCCGTACCCCAAACCGAGCCCTAACCCTAACACTAGCCCTAACCCTAACCCTCACCCATACCCTACGCCCTACCCGAACCCCTCCCCGAACCCGTACCCTAAGCCATACCCTAACCCTCACCCTAACCCTAACCCTAACCCTAAGCTACCCTTGACTGCTTCTGCCTCCAATAGATTTCCTAAGCACTAGTGTTTTAAGGAACAGGTTAAAAAGAGAATCCTAATATGATTTCTTGATAATGGGTGTGTTCCTTATCTTCTCCTAGTGTCTAAACTCTTCTCCATGGCTGCACCCCCAAATAATATTCCTTTACGTGCTAAAGGGTATCTAGAGAGTGGGATAGGTTTAATAACTAACCTCACCCTATCGCGTACCCTAACCCTAACCCCTACCCTAACACTAACGCGTACCCTAATCCTAACCCGTACCCTAACCCGAGCCCTAACCCTAACACTAACCCTAACCCTAACCCTAACCCATAGCCTACGCCCTACCCGAACCCCTCCCCGAACCTGTACCCTAAGCCGTACCCTAACCCTCACCCTCACCCTAACCCTAACCCTAAGCTACCCTTGACTGCTTCTGCCTCCAATAGATTTCCTAAGCACTAGTGTTTTAAGGAACAGGTTAAAAAGAGAATCCTAATGTGATTTCTTGATAATGGGTGTGTTCCTTATCTTCTCCTAGTGTCTAAACTCTTCTCCATGGCTGGACCCCCAAATAATATTCCTTTACGTGCTAAGGGGGATCTAGAGAGTGGGATAGGTTTAATAACTACCCTCACCCTAAAGCGTACCCTAACCCTAACCCCTACCTTAACACTAACGCGTACCCTAATCCTAACCCGAACCCTTAACTGAGCCCTAACACTAACACTAACCCTAACCCTAACTCTAACCCATACCCTACGCCCTACCCGAATCCCTCCCCGAACCCGTACCCTAAGCCGTACCCTAACCCTCACCCTAACCCTAACCCTAACCCTAACCCTAAGCTACCCTAGACGGCTTCTGCCTCCAATAGATTTCCTAAGCACTAGTGATTTAAGGAACAGGTTAAAAAGAGAATCCTAATGTGATTTCTTGATAATGGGTGTGTTCCTTATCTTCTCCTTTTGTCTAAACTCTTTTCCATGGCTGGACCCCCAAATAATATTCCTTTACGTGCTAAGGGGTATCTAGAGAGTGTGATAGGTTTAATAACTACCCTCAACCTAACGTGTACCCTAACCCTAACCCCTACACTAACCCTAACGCGTACCCTAATCCTAACCCGTACCCCAAACCGAGCCCTAACCCTAACACTAGCCCTAACCCTAACCCTAAGCCATACCCTACGCCCTACCCGAACCCCTCCCCGAACCCGTACCCTAAGCCATACCCTAACCCTCACCCTAACCCTAACCCTAACCCTAAGCTACCCTTGACTGCTTCTGCCTCCAATAGATTTCCTAAGCACTAGTGTTTTAAGGAACAGGTTAAAAAGAGAATCCTAATGTGATTTCTTGATAATGGGTGTGTTCCTTATCTTCTCCTAGTGTCTAAACTCTTCTCCATGGCTGGACCCCCAAATAATATTCCTTTACGTGCTAAGGGGTATCTAGAGAGTGGGATAGGTTTAATAACTAACCTCACCCTATCGCATACCCTAACCCTAACCCCTAACCTAACATTAACGAGTACCCTAATACTAACCCGTAACCTAAACCGAGCCCTAACCCTAACACTAACCCTAACCCTAACCCTAACCCATAGCCTACGCCCTACCCGAACCCCTCCCCGAACCCGTACCCTAAGCCGTACCCTAACCCTCACCCTAACCCTAACCCTAACCCTAAGCTACCCTTGACTGCTTCTGCCTCCAATAGATTTCCTAAGCACTAGTGTTTTAAGGAACAGGTTAAAAAGAGAATCCTAATGTGATTTCTTGATAATGGGTGTGTTCCTTATCTTCTCCTCGTGTCTAAACTCTTCTCCATGGCTGGACCCCCAAATAATATTCCTTTACGTGCTAAGGGGTATCTAGAGAGTGTGATAGGTTTAATAACTACCCCCACCCTAACGCGTACCCTAACCCTAACCCCTACCCTAACCCTAACGCGTACCCTAATCCTAACCCGTACCCTAAACCGAGCCCTAACCCTAACACTAACCCTAACCCTAACCCTAACCCATACCCTACGCCCTACCCGAACCCCTCCCCGAACCCGTACCCTAAGCCATACCCTAACCCTCACCCTAACCCTAACCCTAACCCTAAGCTACCCTTGACTGCTTCTGCCTCCAATAGATTTCCTAAGCACTAGTGTTTTAAGGAACAGGTTAAAAAGAGAATCCTAATGTGATTTCTTGATAATGGGTGTGTTCCTTATCTTCTCCTAGTGCCTAAACTCTTCTCCATGGCTGGACCCCCAAATAATATTCCTTTACGTGCTAAGGGGTATCTAGAGAGTGGGATAGGTTTAATAACTAACCTCACCCTATCGCGTACCCTAACCCTAACACCTACCCTAACACTAACGCGTACCCTAATCCTAACCCGTACCCTAAACCGAGCCCGAACCCTAACACTAACCCTAACCCTAACCCTAACCCATACCCTACGCCCTACCCGAACCCCTCCCCGAACCCGTACCCTAAGCCATACCCTAACACTCACCCTAACCCTAAGCTACCCTTGACTGCTTCTGCCTCCAATAGATTTCCTAAGCACTAGTGTTTTAAGGAACAGGTTAAAAAGAGAATCCTAATGTGATTTCTTGATAATGGGTGTGTTCCTTATCTTCTCCTAGTGTCTAAACTCTTCTCCATGGCTGGACCCCCAAATAATATTCCTTTACGTGCTAAGGGGTATCTAGAGAGTGGGATAGGTTTAATAACTAACCTCACCCTATCGCATACCCTAACCCTAACCCCTACCCTAACATTAACGCGTACCCTAATACTAACCCGTAACCTAAACCGAGCCCTAACCCTAACACTAACCCTAACCCTAACCCTAACCCATACCCTACGCCCTACCGGAACCCCTCACCTAACCCGTACCCTAAGCCGTACCCTAACCCTAACCCTAATACTAAGCTACCCTTGACTGCTTCTGCCTCCAATAGATTTCCTAAGCACTAGGGTTTTAAGGAACAGGTTAAAAAGAGAATCCTAATGTGATTTCTTGATAATGGGTGTGTTCCTTATCTTCTCCTCGTGTCTAAACTCTTCTCCATGGCTGGACCCCCAAATAATATTCCTTTACGTGCTAAGGGGTATCTAGAGAGTGGGATAGGTTTAATAACTACCCTCACCCTAACGCGTACCCTAACCCTAACCCTTACCCTAACCCTAACGCGTACCCTAATCCTAACCCATACCCTAAACCGAGCCCTAACCCTAACACTAGCCCTAACCCTAACCCTAACCCATACCCTACGCCCTACCCGAACCCCTCCCCGAACCCGTACCCTAAGCCGTACCCTAACCCTCACCCTAAACCTAACCCTAACCCTAAGCTACCTTTGACTGCTTCTGCCTCCAATAGATTTCCTAAGCACTAGTGTTTTAAGGAACAGGTTAAAAAGAGAATCCTAATGTGATTTCTTGATAATGGGTGTGTTCCTTATCTTCTCCTCGTGTCTAAACTCTTCTCCATGGCTGGACCCCCAAATAATATTCCTTTACGTGCTAAGGGGTATCTAGATAGTGGGATAGGTTTAATAACTACCCTCACCCTAACGCGTAACCTAACCCTAACCGCTACCCTAACCCTAACGAGTACCCTAATCCTAACCCATACCCTAAACCGAGCCCTAACCCTAACACTAACCCTAACCCTAACCCTAACCCATACCCTACGCCCTACCCGAATCCCTCCCCGAACCCGTACCCTAAGCCGTACCCTAACCCTCACCCTAACCCTAACCCTAACCCTAAGCTACCCTTGACTGCTTCTGCCTCCAATAGATTTCCTAAGCACTAGTGTATTAAGAAACAGTTTAAAAAGAGAATCATATTGTGATTTCTTGATAATGGGTGTGTTCCTTATCTTCTCCTAGTGTCTAAACCCTTCTCCATGGCTGGACCCCCAAATAATATTCCTTTACGTGCTAAGGGGTATCTAGAGAGTGGGATAGGTTTAATAACTACCTTCACCCTAAAGCGTACCCTAACCCTAACCCCTAAACTAACACTAACGCGTACCCTAATCCTAACCCGTACCCTTAACCGAGCCCTAACCCTAACACTAACCCTAACCCTAACTCTAACCCATACCCTACGCCCTACCCGAACCCCTCCCCGAACCCGTACCCTAAGCCGTACCCTAACCCTCACCCTAACCCTAACCCTAACCCTAAGCTACCCTTGACGGCTTCTGCCTCCAATAGATTTCCTAAGCACTAGTGATTTAAGGAACAGCTTAAAAAGAGAATCCTAATGTGATTTCTTGATAATGGGTGTGTTCCTTATCTTCTCCTCTTATCTAAACTCTTTTCCATGGCTGGACCCCCAAATAATATTCCTTTACGTGCTAAGGGGTATCTAGAGAGTGTGATAGGTTTATTAACTATCCTCACCCTAACGTGCACCCTAACCCTAACCCCTACCCTAACCCTAACGCATACCCTAATCCTAACCCGTACCCCAAACCGAGCCCTAACCCTAACACTAGCCCTAACCCTAACCCTCACCCATACCCTACGCCCTACCCGAACCCCTCCCCGAACCCGTACCCTAAGCCATACCCTAACCCTCACCCTAACCCTAACCCTAACCCTAAGCTACCCTTGACTGCTTCTGCCTCCAATAGATTTCCTAAGCACTAGTGTTTTAAGGAACAGGTTAAAAAGAGAATCCTAATATGATTTCTTGATAATGGGTGTGTTCCTTATCTTCTCCTAGTGTCTAAACTCTTCTCCATGGCTGCACCCCCAAATAATATTCCTTTACGTGCTAAAGGGTATCTAGAGAGTGGGATAGGTTTAATAACTAACCTCACCCTATCGCGTACCCTAACCCTAACCCCTACCCTAACACTAACGCGTACCCTAATCCTAACCCGTACCCTAACCCGAGCCCTAACCCTAACACTAACCCTAACCCTAACCCTAACCCATAGCCTACGCCCTACCCGAACCCCTCCCCGAATCTGTACCCTAAGCCGTACCCTAACCCTCACCCTCACCCTAACCCTAACCCTAAGCTACCCTTGACTGCTTCTGCCTCCAATAGATTTCCTAAGCACTAGTGTTTTAAGGAACAGGTTAAAAAGAGAATCCTAATGTGATTTCTTGATAATGGGTGTGTTCCTTATCTTCTCCTAGTGTCTAAACTCTTCTCCATGGCTGGACCCCCAAATAATATTCCTTTACGTGCTAAGGGGGATCTAGAGAGTGGGATAGGTTTAATAACTACCCTCACCCTAAAGCGTACCCTAACCCTAACCCCTACCTTAACACTAACGCGTACCCTAATCCTAACCCGAAACCTTAACCGAGCCCTAACCCTAACACTAACCCTAACCCTAACCCTAACCCATAGCCTACGCCCTACCCGAACCCCTCCCCGAACCCGTACCCTAAGCCGTACCCTAACCCTCACCCTAACCCTAACCCTAACCCTAAGCTACCCTTGACTGCTTCTGCCTCCAATAGATTTCCTAAGCACTAGTGTTTTAAGGAACAGGTTAAAAAGAGAATCCTAATGTGATTTCTTGATAATGGGTGTGTTCCTTATCTTCTCCTCGTGTCTAAACTCTTCTCCATGGCTGGACCCCCAAATAATATTCCTTTACGTGCTAAGGGGTATCTAGAGAGTGTGATAGGTTTAATAACTACCCCCACCCTAACGCGTACCCTAACCCTAACCCCTACCCTAACCCTAACGCGTACCCTAATCCTAACCCGTACCCTAAACCGAGCCCTAACCCTAACACTAACCCTAACCCTAACCCTAACCCATACCCTACGCCCTACCCGAACCCCTCCCCGAACCCGTACCCTAAGCCATACCCTAACCCTCACCCTAACCCTAACCCTAACCCTAAGCTACCCTTGACTGCTTCTGCCTCCAATAGATTTCCTAAGCACTAGTGTTTTAAGGAACAGGTTAAAAAGAGAATCCTAATGTGATTTCTTGATAATGGGTGTGTTCCTTATCTTCTCCTAGTGCCTAAACTCTTCTCCATGGCTGGACCCCCAAATAATATTCCTTTACGTGCTAAGGGGTATCTAGAGAGTGGGATAGGTTTAATAACTAACCTCACCCTATCGCGTACCCTAACCCTAACACCTACCCTAACACTAACGCGTACCCTAATCCTAACCCGTACCCTAAACCGAGCCCGAACCCTAACACTAACCCTAACCCTAACCCTAACCCATACCCTACGCCCTACCCGAACCCCTCCCCGAACCCGTACCCTAAGCCATACCCTAACACTCACCCTAACCCTAAGCTACCCTTGACTGCTTCTGCCTCCAATAGATTTCCTAAGCACTAGTGTTTTAAGGAACAGGTTAAAAAGAGAATCCTAATGTGATTTCTTGATAATGGGTGTGTTCCTTATCTTCTCCTAGTGTCTAAACTCTTCTCCATGGCTGGACCCCCAAATAATATTCCTTTACGTGCTAAGGGGTATCTAGAGAGTGGGATAGGTTTAATAACTAACCTCACCCTATCGCATACCCTAACCCTAACCCCTACCCTAACATTAACGCGTACCCTAATACTAACCCGTAACCTAAACCGAGCCCTAACCCTAACACTAACCCTAACCCTAACCCTAACCTATACCCTACGCCCTACCGGAACCCCTCACCTAACCCGTACCCTAAGCCGTACCCTAACCCTAACCCTAATACTAAGCTACCCTTGACTGCTTCTGCCTCCAATAGATTTCCTAAGCACTAGTGTTTTAAGGAACAGGTTAAAAAGAGAATCCTAATGTGATTTCTTGATAATGGGTGTGTTCCTTATCTTCTCCTCGTGTCTAAACTCTTCTCCATGGCTGGACCCCCAAATAATATTCCTTTACGTGCTAAGGGGTATCTAGAGAGTGGGATAGGTTTAATAACTACCCTCACCCTAACGCGTACCCTAACCCTAACCCTTACCCTAACCCTAACGCGTACCCTAATCCTAACCCATACCCTAAACCGAGCCCTAACCCTAACACTAGCCCTAACCCTAACCCTAACGCATACCCTACGCCCTACCCGAACCCCTCCCCGAACCCGTACCCTAAGCCGTACCCTAACCCTCACCCTAAACCTAACCCTAACCCTAAGCTACCTTTGACTGCTTCTGCCTCCAATAGATTTCCTAAGCACTAGTGTTTTAAGGAACAGGTTAAAAAGAGAATCCTAATGTGATTTCTTGATAATGGGTGTGTTCCTTATCTTCTCCTCGTGTCTAAACTCTTCTCCATGGCTGGACCCCCAAATAATATTCCTTTACGTGCTAAGGGGTATCTAGATAGTGGGATAGGTTTAATAACTACCCTCACCCTAACGCGTAACCTAACCCTAACCGCTACCCTAACCCTAACGAGTACCCTAATCCTAACCCATACCCTAAACCGAGCCCTAACCCTAACACTAACCCTAACCCTAACCCTAACCCATACCCTACGCCCTACCCGAATCCCTCCCCGAACCCGTACCCTAAGCCGTACCCTAACCCTCACCCTAACCCTAACCCTAACCCTAAGCTACCCTTGACTGCTTCTGCCTCCAATAGATTTCCTAAGCACTAGTGTATTAAGAAACAGTTTAAAAAGAGAATCATATTGTGATTTCTTGATAATGGGTGTGTTCCTTATCTTCTCCTAGTGTCTAAACCCTTCTCCATGGCTGGACCCCCAAATAATATTCCTTTACGTGCTAAGGGGTATCTAGAGAGTGGGATAGGTTTAATAACTACCTTCACCCTAAAGCGTACCCTAACCCTAACCCCTAAACTAACACTAACGCGTACCCTAATCCTAACCCGTACCCTTAACCGAGCCCTAACCCTAACACTAACCCTAACCCTAACTCTAACCCATACCCTACGCCCTACCCGAACCCCTCCCCGAACCCGTACCCTAAGCCGTACCCTAACCCTCACCCTAACCCTAACCCTAACCCTAAGCTACCCTTGACGGCTTCTGCCTCCAATAGATTTCCTAAGCACTAGTGATTTAAGGAACAGCTTAAAAAGAGAATCCTAATGTGATTTCTTGATAATGGGTGTGTTCCTTATCTTCTCCTCTTATCTAAACTCTTTTCCATGGCTGGACCCCCAAATAATATTCCTTTACGTGCTAAGGGGTATCTAGAGAGTGTGATAGGTTTATTAACTATCCTCACCCTAACGTGCACCCTAACCCTAACCCCTACCCTAACCCTAACGCATACCCTAATCCTAACCCGTACCCCAAACCGAGCCCTAACCCTAACACTAGCCCTAACCCTAACCCTCACCCATACCCTACGCCCTACCCGAACCCCTCCCCGAACCCGTACCCTAAGCCATACCCTAACCCTCACCCTAACCCTAACCCTAACCCTAAGCTACCCTTGACTGCTTCTGCCTCCAATAGATTTCCTAAGCACTAGTGTTTTAAGGAACAGGTTAAAAAGAGAATCCTAATATGATTTCTTGATAATGGGTGTGTTCCTTATCTTCTCCTAGTGTCTAAACTCTTCTCCATGGCTGCACCCCCAAATAATATTCCTTTACGTGCTAAAGGGTATCTAGAGAGTGTGATAGGTTTAATAACTAACCTCACCCTATCGCGTACCCTAACCCTAACCCCTACCCTAACACTAACGCGTACCCTAATCCTAACCCGTACCCTAACCCGAGCCCTAACCCTAACACTAACCCTAACCCTAACCCTAACCCATAGCCTACGCCCTACCCGAACCCCTCCCCGAACCTGTACCCTAAGCCGTACCCTAACCCTCACCCTCACCCTAACCCTAACCCTAAGCTACCCTTGACTGCTTCTGCCTCCAATAGATTTCCTAAGCACTAGTGTTTTAAGGAACAGGTTAAAAAGAGAATCCTAATGTGATTTCTTGATAATGGGTGTGTTCCTTATCTTCTCCTAGTGTCTAAACTCTTCTCCATGGCTGGACCCCCAAATAATATTCCTTTACGTGCTAAGGGGGATCTAGAGAGTGGGATAGGTTTAATAACTACCCTCACCCTAAAGCGTACCCTAACCCTAACCCCTACCTTAACACTAACGCGTACCCTAATCCTAACCCGAAACCTTAACCGAGCCCTAACCCTAACACTAACCCTAACCCTAACTCTAACCCATACCCTACGCCCTACCCGAATCCCTCCCCGAACCCGTACCCTAAGCCGTACCCTAACCCTCACCCTAACCCTAACCCTAACCCTAACCCTAAGCTACCCTAGACGGCTTCTGCCTCCAATAGATTTCCTAAACACTAGTGATTTAAGGAACAGGTTAAAAAGAGAATCCTAATGTGATTTCTTGATAATGGGTGTGTTCCTTATCTTCTCCTTTTGTCTAAACTCTTTTCCATGGCTGGACCCCCAAATAATATTCCTTTACGTGCTAAGGGGTATCTAGAGAGTGTGATAGGTTTAATAACTACCCTCAACCTAACGTGTACCCTAACCCTAACCCCTACACTAACCCTAACGCGTACCCTAATCCTAACCCGTACCCGAAACCGAGCCCTAACCCTAACACTAGCCCTAACCCTAACCCTAATCCATACCCTACGCCCTACCCGAACCCCTCCCCGAACCCGTACCCTAAGCCATACCCTAACCCTCACCCTAACCCTAACCCTAACCCTAAGCTACCCTTGACTGCTTCTGCCTCCAATAGATTTCCTAAGCACTAGTGTTTTAAGGAACAGGTTAAAAAGAGAATCCTAATGTGATTTCTTGATAATGGGTGTGTTCCTTATCTTCTCCTAGTGTCTAAACTCTTCTCCATGGCTGGACCCCCAAATAATATTCCTTTACGTGCTAAGGGGTATCTAGAGAGTGGGATAGGTTTAATAACTAACCTCACCCTATCGCATACCCTAACCCTAACCCCTAACCTAACATTAACGCGTACCCTAATACTAACCCGTAACCTAAACCGAGCCCTAACCCTAACACTAACCCTAACCCTAACCCTAACCCATAGCCTACGCCCTACCCGAACCCCTCCCCGAACCCGTACCCTAAGCCGTACCCTAACCCTCACCCTAACCCTAACCCTAACCCTAAGCTACCCTTGACTGCTTCTGCCTCCAATAGATTTCCTAAGCACTAGTGTTTTAAGGAACAGGTTAAAAAGAGAATCCTAATGTGATTTCTTGATAATGGGTGTGTTCCTTATCTTCTCCTCATGTCTAAACTCTTCTCCATGGCTGGACCCCCAAATAATATTCCTTTACGTGCTAAGGGGTATCTAGAGAGTGTGATAGGTTTAATAACTACCCCCACCCTAACGCGTACCCTAACCCTAACCCCTACCCTAACCCTAACGCGTACCCTAATCCTAACCCGTACCCTAAACCGAGCCCTAACCCTAACACTAACCCTAACCCTAACCCTAACCCATACCCTACGCCCTACCCGAACCCCTCCCCGAACCCGTACCCTAAGCCATACCCTAACCCTCACCCTAACCCTAACCCTAACCCTAAGCTACCCTTGACTGCTTCTGCCTCCAATAGATTTCCTAAGCACTAGTGTTTTAAGGAACAGGTTAAAAAGAGAATCCTAATGTGATTTCTTGATAATGGGTGTGTTCCTTATCTTCTCCTAGTGCCTAAACTCTTCTCCATGGCTGGACCCCCAAATAATATTCCTTTACGTGCTAAGGGGTATCTAGAGAGTGGGATAGGTTTAATAACTAACCTCACCCTATCGCGTACCCTAACCCTAACACCTACCCTAACACTAACGCGTACCCTAATCCTAACCCGTACCCTAAACCGAGCCCGAACCCTAACACTAACCCTAACCCTAACCCTAACCCATACCCTACGCCCTACCCGAACCCCTCCCCGAACCCGTACCCTAAGCCATACCCTAACACTCACCCTAACCCTAAGCTACCCTTGACTGCTTCTGCCTCCAATAGATTTCCTAAGCACTAGTGTTTTAAGGAACAGGTTAAAAAGAGAATCCTAATGTGATTTCTTGATAATGGGTGTGTTCCTTATCTTCTCCTAGTGTCTAAACTCTTCTCCATGGCTGGACCCCCAAATAATATTCCTTTACGTGCTAAGGGGTATCTAGAGAGTGGGATAGGTTTAATAACTAACCTCACCCTATCGCGTACCCTAACCCTAACACCTACCCTAACAAAAACGCGTACCCTAATCCTAACCCGTACCCTAAACCGAGCCCTAACCCTAACACTAACCCTAACCATAACCCTAACACATACCCTACGCCCTACCCGAACCCCTCCCCGAACCCGTGCCCTAAGCCGTACCCTAACCCTCACCCTAACCCTAACCCTAACCCTAAGCTACCCTTGACGGCTTCTGCCTCCAATAGATTTCCTAAGCACTAGTGTTTTAAGGAACAGGTTAAAAAGAGAATCCTAATGTGATTTCTTGATAATGGGTGTGTTCCTTATCTTCTCCTCGTGTCTAAACTCTTCTCCATGGCTGGACCCCCAAATAATATTCCTTTACGTGCTAAGGGGTATCTAGAGAGTGGGATAGGTTTAATAACTACCCTCACCCTAACGCGTACCCTAACCCTAACCCTTACCCTAACCCTAACGCGTACCCTAATCCTAACCCGTACCCTAAACCGAGCCCTAACCCTAACACTAGCCCTAACCCTAACCCTAACCCATACCCTACGCCCTACCCGAACCCCTCCCCGAACCCGTACCCTAAGCCGTACCCTAACCCTCACCCTAAACCTAACCCTAACCCTAAGCTACCTTTGACTGCTTCTGCCTCCAATAGATTTCCTAAGCACTAGTGTTTTAAGGAACAGGTTAAAAAGAGAATCCTAATGTGATTTCTTGATAATGGGTGTGTTCCTTATCTTCTCCTCGTGTCTAAACTCTTCTCCATGGCTGGACCCCCAAATAATATTCCTTTACGTGCTAAGGGGTATCTAGATAGTGGGATAGGTTTAATAACTACCCTCACCCTAACGCGTAACCTAACCCTAACCGCTACCCTAACCCTAACGAGTACCCTAATCCTAACCCATACCCTAAACCGAGCCCTAACCCTAACACTAACCCTAACCCTAACCCTAACCCATACCCTACGCCCTACCCGAATCCCTCCCCGAACCCGTACCCTAAGCCGTACCCTAACCCTCACCCTAACCCTAACCCTAACCCTAAGCTACCCTTGACTGCTTCTGCCTCCAATAGATTTCCTAAGCACTAGTGTATTAAGAAACAGTTTAAAAAGAGAATCATATTGTGATTTCTTGATAATGGGTGTGTTCCTTATCTTCTCCTAGTGTCTAAACCCTTCTCCATGGCTGGACCCCCAAATAATATTCCTTTACGTGCTAAGGGGTATCTAGAGAGTGGGATAGGTTTAATAACTACCTTCACCCTAAAGCGTACCCTAACCCTAACCCCTAAACTAACACTAACGCGTACCCTAATCCTAACCCGTACCCTTAACCGAGCCCTAACCCTAACACTAACCCTAACCCTAACTCTAACCCATACCCTACGCCCTACCCGAACCCCTCCCCGAACCCGTACCCTAAGCCGTACCCTAACCCTCACCCTAACCCTAACCATAACCCTAAGCTACCCTTGACGGCTTCTGCCTCCAATAGATTTCCTAAGCACTAGTGATTTAAGGAACAGGTTAAAAAGAGAATCCTAATGTGATTTCTTGATAATGGGTGTGTTCCTTATCTTCTCCTCTTATCTAAACTCTTTTCCATGGCTGGACCCCCAAATAATATTCCTTTACGTGCTAAGGGGTATCTAGAGAGTGTGATAGGTTTATTAACTATCCTCACCCTAACGTGCACCCTAACCCTAACCCCTACCCTAACCCTAACGCATACCCTAATCCTAACCCGTACCCCAAACCGAGCCCTAACCCTAACACTAGCCCTAACCCTAACCCTAACCCATACCCTACGCCCTACCCGAACCCCTCCCCGAACCCGTACCCTAAGCCATACCCTAACCCTCACCCTAACCCTAACCCTAACCCTAAGCTACCCTTGACTGCTTCTGCCTCCAATAGATTTCCTAAGCACTAGTGTTTTAAAGAACAGGTTAAAAAGAGAATCCTAATGTGATTTCTTGATAATGGGTGTGTTCCTTATCTTCTCCTAGTGTCTAAACTCTTCTCCATGGCTGGACCCCCAAATAATATTCCTTTACGTGCTAAAGGGTATCTAGAGAGTGGGATAGGTTTAATAACTAACCTCACCCTATCGCGTACCCTAACCCTAACCCCTACCCTAACACTAACGCGTACCCTAATCCTAACCCGTACCCTAACCCGAGCCCTAACCCTAACACTAACCCTAACCCTAACCCTAACCCATAGCCTACGCCCTACCCGAACCCCTCCCCGAACCTGTACCCTAAGCCGTACCCTAACCCTCACCCTCACCCTAACCCTAACCCTAAGCTACCCTTGACTGCTTCTGCCTCCAATAGATTTCCTAAGCACTAGTGTTTTAAGGAACAGGTTAAAAAGAGAATCCTAATGTGATTTCTTGATAATGGGTGTGTTCCTTATCTTCTCCTAGTGTCTAAACTCTTCTCCATGGCTGGACCCCCAAATAATATTCCTTTACGTGCTAAGGGGGATCTAGAGAGTGGGATAGGTTTAATAACTACCCTCACCCTAAAGCGTACCCTAACCCTAACCCCTACCTTAACACTAACGCGTACCCTAATCCTAACCCGAACCCTTAACCGAGCCCTAACCCTAACACTAACCCTAACCCTAACTCTAACCCATACCCTACGCCCTACCCGAATCCCTCCCCGAACCCGTACCCTAAGCCGTACCCTAACCCTCACCCTAACCCTAACCCTAACCCTAACCCTAAGCTACCCTAGACGGCTTCTGCCTCCAATAGATTTCCTAAGCACTAGTGATTTAAGGAACAGTTTAAAAAGAGAATCCTAATGTGATTTCTTGATAATGGGTGTGTTCCTTATCTTCTCCTTTTGTCTAAACTCTTTTCCATGGCTGGACCCCCAAATAATATTCCTTTACGTGCTAAGGGGTATCTAGAGAGTGTGATAGGTTTAATAACTACCCTCACCCTAACGTGTACCCTAACCCTAACCCCTACACTAACCCTAACGCGTACCCTAATCCTAACCCGTACCCCAAACCGAGCCCTAACCCTAACACTAGCCCTAACCCTAACCCTAACCCATACCCTACGCCCTACCCGAACCCCTCCCCGAACCCGTACCCTAAGCCATACCCTAACCCTCACCCTAACCCTAACCCTAACCCTAAGCTACCCTTGACTGCTTCTGCCTCCAATAGATTTCCTAAGCACTAGTGTTTTAAGGAACAGGTTAAAAAGAGAATCCTAATGTGATTTCTTGATAATGGGTGTGTTCCTTATCTTCTCCTAGTGTCTAAACTCTTCTCCATGGCTGGACCCCCAAATAATATTCCTTTACGTGCTAAGGGGTATCTAGAGAGTGGGATAGGTTTAATAACTAACCTCACCCTATCGCATACCCTAACCCTAACCCCTAACCTAATATTAACGGGTACCCTAATACTAACCCGTAACCTAAACCGAGCCCTAAACCTAACACTAACCCTAACCCTAACCCTAACCCATAGCCTACGCCCTACCCGAACCCCTCCCCGAACCCGTACCCTAAGCCGTACCCTAACCCTCACCCTAACCCTAACCCTAACCCTAAGCTACCCTTGACTGCTTCTGCCTCCAATAGATTTCCTAAGCACTAGTGTTTTAAGGAACAGGTTAAAAAGAGAATCCTAATGTGATTTCTTGATAATGGGTGTGTTCCTTATCTTCTCCTCGTGTCTAAACTCTTCTCCATGGCTGGACCCCCAAATAATATTCCTTTACGTGCTAAGGGGTATCTAGAGAGTGTGATAGGTTTAATAACTACCCCCACCCTAACGCGTACCCTAACCCTAACCCCTACCCTAACCCTAACGCGTACCCTAATCCTAACCCGTACCCTAAACCGAGCCCTAACCCTAACACTAACCCTAACCCTAACCCTAACCCATACCCTACGCCCTACCCGAACCCCTCCCCGAACCCGTACCCTAAGCCATACCCTAACCCTCACCCTAACCCTAACCCTAACCCTAAGCTACCCTTGACTGCTTCTGCCTCCAATAGATTTCCTAAGCACTAGTGTTTTAAGGAACAGGTTAAAAAGAGAATCCTAATGTGATTTCTTGATAATGGGTGTGTTCCTTATCTTCTCCTAGTGCCTAAACTCTTCTCCATGGCTGGACCCCCTAATAATATTCCTTTACGTGCTAAGGGGTATCTAGAGAGTGGGATAGGTTTAATAACTAACCTCACCCTATCGCGTACCCTAACCCTAACACCTACCCTAACACTAACGCGTACCCTAATCCTAACCCGTACCCTAAACCGAGCCCGAACCCTAACACTAACCCTAACCCTAACCCTAACCCATACCCTACGCCCTACCCGAACCCCTCCCCGAACCCGTACCCTAAGCCATACCCTAACACTCACCCTAACCCTAAGCTACCCTTGACTGCTTCTGCCTCCAATAGATTTCCTAAGCACTAGTGTTTTAAGGAACAGGTTAAAAAGAGAATCCTAATGTGATTTCTTGATAATGGGTGTGTTCCTTATCTTCTCCTAGTGTCTAAACTCTTCTCCATGGCTGGACCCCCAAATAATATTCCTTTACGTGCTAAGGGGTATCTAGAGAGTGGGATAGGTTTAATAACTAACCTCACCCTATCGCATACCCTAACCCTAACCCCTACCCTAACATTAACGCGTACCCTAATCCTAACCCGTACCCTAAACCGAGCCCTAACCCTAACACTAACCCTAACCCTAACCCTAACCCATAGCCTACGCCCTACCGGAACCCCTCCCCGAACCCGTACCCTAAGCCGTACCCTAACCCTCACCCTAACCCTAACCCTAACCCTAAGCTACCCTTGACTGCTTCTGCCTCCAATAGATTTCCTAAGCACTAGTGTTTTAAGGAACAGGTTAAAAAGAGAATCCTAATGTGATTTCTTGATAATGGGTGTGTTCCTTATCTTCTCCTAGTGTCTAAACTCTTCTCCATGGCTGGACCCCCAAATAATATTCCTTTACGTGCTAAGGGGTATCTAGACAGTGGGATAGGTTTAATAACTACCCTCACCCTAACGCGTACCCTAACCCTAACCCCTACCCTAACCCTAACGCGTACCCTAATCCTAACCCGTACCCTAAACCGAGCCCTAACCCTAACACTAGCCCTAACCCTAACCCTAACCCATACCCTACGCCCTACCCGAACCCCTCCCCGAACCCGTACCCTAAGCCGTAGCCTAACCCTCACCCTAACCCTAACCCTAACCCTAAGCTACCCTTGACGGCTTCTGCCTCCAATAGATTTCCTAAGCACTAGTGTTTTAAGGAACAGGTTAAAAAGAGAATCCTAATGTGATTTCTTGATAATGGGTGTGTTCCTTATCTTCTCCTCGTGTCTAAACTCTTCTCCATGGCTGGACCCCCAAATAATATTCCTTTATGTGCTAAGGGGTATCTAGAGAGTGTGATAGGTTTAATAACTACCCTCACCCTAACACGTACCCTAACCCTAACCCCTACCCTAAACCTAACGTGTTCCATAATCCTAACCCGTACCTAAACCGAGCCCTAACCCTAACACTAACCTTAACCCTAACCCTAACCCATACCCTATGCCCTACCCGAACCCCTCCCCGAACCCGTACCCTAACCCCTACCCTAACCCTAACGCGTACCCTAATCCTAACCCGTACCCTAAACCGAGCCCTAACCCTAACACTAGCCCTAACCCTAACCCTAACCCATACCCTACGCCCTACACGAACCCCTCCCCGAACCCGTACCCTAAGCCGTACCCTAACCCTCACCCTAACCCTAACCCTAACCCTAAGCTACCCTTGACTGCTTCTGCCTCCAATAGATTTCCTAAGCACTAGTGTTTTAAGGAACAGGTTAAAAAGAGAATCCTAATGTGATTTCTTGATAATGGGTGTGTTCCTTATCTTCTCCTCGTGTCTAAACTCTTCTACATGGCTGGACCCCCAAATAATATTCCTTTACGTGCTAAGGGGTATCTAGAGAGTGTGATAGGTTTAATAACTACCCCCACCCTAATGCGTACCCTAACCCTAACCCCTACCCTAACCCTAAAGCGTACCCTAATCCTAACCCGTACCCTAAACCGAGCCCTAACCCTAACACTAACCCTAACCCTAACCCTAACCCATACCCTACGCCCTACTCGAACCCCTCCCCGAACCCGTACCCTAAGCCATACCCTAACCCTCACCCTAACCCTAACCCTAACCCTAAGCTACCCTTGACTGCTTCTGCCTCCAATAGATTTCCTAAGCACTAGTGTTTTAAGGAACAGGTTAAAAAGAGAATCCTAATGTGATTTCTTGATAATGGGTGTGTTCCTTATCTTCTCCTATTGTCTAAACTCTTCTCCATGGATGGACCCCCAAATAATATTCCTTTACGTGATAAGGGGTATCTAGAGAGTGGGATAGGTTTAATAACTAACCTCACCCTATCGCGTAACCTAACCCTAACCCCTACCATAACCCTAACGCGTACCCTAATCCTAACCCATACCATACGCCCTTCCCGAACCCGTCCCCGAACCCGTACCCTAACCCTCACCCTAACCCTAACCCTAACCCTAAGCTACCCTTGACTGCTTCTGCCTCCAATAGATTTCCTCAGCACTAGTGTTTTAAGGAATAGGTTAAAAAGAGAATCCTAATGTGATTTCTTTATAATGGGTGTGATCTTTATCTTATCCTAGTGTCGAAACTCTTCTCCATGGCTGGACCCCAAAATAATATTCCTTTACGTGCTAAGGGGTATCTACAGAGTGGGATAGGTTTAATAACTACCCTAACACTAATGCGTACCCTAACCCTAACCCCTACCCTAACACTAACGCATACACTAATCCTAAACCGTACCCTAAACCGAGCCCTAACCCTAACACTAACCCTAACCCTAACCCTAACCCATAGCCTACGCCCTACCCGAACCCCTCCCCGAACCCGTACCCTAAGCCGTACCCTAACCCTCACCCTAACCCTAACCCTAACCCTAAGCTACCCTTGACTGCTTCTGCCTCCAATAGATTTCCTAAGCACTAGTGTTTTAAGGAACAGGTTAAAAAGAGAATCCTAATGTGATTTCTTGATAATGGGTGTGTTCCTTATCTTCTCCTATTGTCTAAACTCTTCTCCATGGCTGGACCCCCAAATAATATTCCTTTACGTGCTAAGGGGTATCTAGAGAGTGGGATAGGTTTAATAACTACCCTCACCCTAACGCGTACCCTAACCCTTACCCCTACCCTAACCCTAACGCGTACCCTAATCCTAATCCGTACCCTAAACCGAGCCCTAACCCTAACACTAGCCCTAACCCTAACCCTAACCCATACCCTACGCCCTACCCGAACCCCTCCCCGAACCCGTACCCTAAGCCATACCCTAACCCTCACCCTGACCCTAACCCTAACCCTAAGCTACCCTTGACTGCTTCTGCCTCCAATAGATTTCCTAAGCACTAGTGTTTTAAGGAACAGGTTAAAAAGAGAATCCTAATGTGATTTCCTGATAATGGGTGTGTTCCTTATCTTCTCCTATTGTCTAAACTCTTCTCCATGGCTGGACCCCCAAATAATATTCCTTTACCTGCTAACGGGTATCTAGAGAGTGGGATAGGTTTAATAACTACCCTCACCCTAACGCGTACCCTAACCCTAACCCTTACCCTAACCCTAACGCGTACCCTAATCCTAACCCATACCCTAAACCGAGCCCTAACCCTAACACTAGCCCTAACCCTAACCCTAACCCATACCCTACGCCCTACCCGAACCCCTCCCCGAACCCGTACCCTAAGCCGTACCCTAACCCTCACCCTAAACCTAACCCTAACCCTAAGCTACCTTTGACTGCTTCTGCCTCCAATAGATTTCCTAAGCACTAGTGTTTTAAGGAACAGGTTAAAAAGAGAATCCTAATGTGATTTCTTGATAATGGGTGTGTTCCTTATCTTCTCCTCGTGTCTAAACTCTTCTCCATGGCTGGACCCCCAAATAATATTCCTTTACGTGCTAAGGGGTATCTAGATAGTGGGATAGGTTTAATAACTACCCTCACCCTAACGCGTAACCTAACCCTAACCGCTACCCTAACCCTAACGAGTACCCTAATCCTAACCCATACCCTAAACCGAGCCCTAACCCTAACACTAACCCTAACCCTAACCCTAACCCATACCCTACGCCCTACCCGAATCCCTCCCCGAACCCGTACCCTAAGCCGTACCCTAACCCTCACCCTAACCCTAACCCTAACCCTAAGCTACCCTTGACTGCTTCTGCCTCCAATAGATTTCCTAAGCACTAGTGTATTAAGAAACAGTTTAAAAAGAGAATCATATTGTGATTTCTTGATAATGGGTGTGTTCCTTATCTTCTCCTAGTGTCTAAACCCTTCTCCATGGCTGGACCCCCAAATAATATTCCTTTACGTGCTAAGGGGTATCTAGAGAGTGGGATAGGTTTAATAACTACCTTCACCCTAAAGCGTACCCTAACCCTAACCCCTAAACTAACACTAACGCGTACCCTAATCCTAACCCGTACCCTTAACCGAGCCCTAACCCTAACACTAACCCTAACCCTAACTCTAACCCATACCCTACGCCCTACCCGAACCCCTCCCCGAACCCGTACCCTAAGCCGTACCCTAACCCTCACCCTAACCCTAACCCTAACCCTAAGCTACCCTTGACGGCTTCTGCCTCCAATAGATTTCCTAAGCACTAGTGATTTAAGGAACAGCTTAAAAAGAGAATCCTAATGTGATTTCTTGATAATGGGTGTGTTCCTTATCTTCTCCTCTTATCTAAACTCTTTTCCATGGCTGGACCCCCAAATAATATTCCTTTACGTGCTAAGGGGTATCTAGAGAGTGTGATAGGTTTATTAACTATCCTCACCCTAACGTGCACCCTAACCCTAACCCCTACCCTAACCCTAACGCATACCCTAATCCTAACCCGTACCCCAAACCGAGCCCTAACCCTAACACTAGCCCTAACCCTAACCCTCACCCATACCCTACGCCCTACCCGAACCCCTCCCCGAACCCGTACCCTAAGCCATACCCTAACCCTCACCCTAACCCTAACCCTAACCCTAAGCTACCCTTGACTGCTTCTGCCTCCAATAGATTTCCTAAGCACTAGTGTTTTAAGGAACAGGTTAAAAAGAGAATCCTAATATGATTTCTTGATAATGGGTGTGTTCCTTATCTTCTCCTAGTGTCTAAACTCTTCTCCATGGCTGCACCCCCAAATAATATTCCTTTACGTGCTAAAGGGTATCTAGAGAGTGGGATAGGTTTAATAACTAACCTCACCCTATCGCGTACCCTAACCCTAACCCCTACCCTAACACTAACGCGTACCCTAATCCTAACCCGTACCCTAACCCGAGCCCTAACCCTAACACTAACCCTAACCCTAACCCTAACCCATAGCCTACGCCCTACCCGAACCCCTCCCCGAACCTGTACCCTAAGCCGTACCCTAACCCTCACCCTCACCCTAACCCTAACCCTAAGCTACCCTTGACTGCTTCTGCCTCCAATAGATTTCCTAAGCACTAGTGTTTTAAGGAACAGGTTAAAAAGAGAATCCTAATGTGATTTCTTGATAATGGGTGTGTTCCTTATCTTCTCCTAGTGTCTAAACTCTTCTCCATGGCTGGACCCCCAAATAATATTCCTTTACGTGCTAAGGGGGATCTAGAGAGTGGGATAGGTTTAATAACTACCCTCACCCTAAAGCGTACCCTAACCCTAACCCCTACCTTAACACTAACGCGTACCCTAATCCTAACCCGAAACCTTAACCGAGCCCTAACCCTAACACTAACCCTAACCCTAACTCTAACCCATACCCTACGCCCTACCCGAATCCCTCCCCGAACCCGTACCCTAAGCCGTACCCTAACCCTCACCCTAACCCTAACCCTAACCCTAACCCTAAGCTACCCTAGACGGCTTCTGCCTCCAATAGATTTCCTAAACACTAGTGATTTAAGGAACAGGTTAAAAAGAGAATCCTAATGTGATTTCTTGATAATGGGTGTGTTCCTTATCTTCTCCTTTTGTCTAAACTCTTTTCCATGGCTGGACCCCCAAATAATATTCCTTTACGTGCTAAGGGGTATCTAGAGAGTGTGATAGGTTTAATAACTACCCTCAACCTAACGTGTACCCTAACCCTAACCCCTACACTAACCCTAACGCGTACCCTAATCCTAACCCGTACCCCAAACCGAGCCCTAACCCTAACACTAGCCCTAACCCTAACCCTAACCCATACCCTACGCCCTACCCGAACCCCTCCCCGAACCCGTACCCTAAGCCATACCCTAACCCTCACCCTAACCCTAACCCTAACCCTAAGCTACCCTTGACTGCTTCTGCCTCCAATAGATTTCCTAAGCACTAGTGTTTTAAGGAACAGGTTAAAAAGAGAATCCTAATGTGATTTCTTGATAATGGGTGTGTTCCTTATCTTCTCCTAGTGTCTAAACTCTTCTCCATGGCTGGACCCCCAAATAATATTCCTTTACGTGCTAAGGGGTATCTAGAGAGTGGGATAGGTTTAATAACTAACCTCACCCTATCGCATACCCTAACCCTAACCCCTAACCTAACATTAACGCGTACCCTAATACTAACCCGTAACCTAAACCGAGCCCTAACCCTAACACTAACCCTAACCCTAACCCTAACCCATAGCCTACGCCCTACCCGAACCCCTCCCCGAACCCGTACCCTAAGCCGTACCCTAACCCTCACCCTAACCCTAACCCTAACCCTAAGCTACCCTTGACTGCTTCTGCCTCCAATAGATTTCCTAAGCACTAGTGTTTTAAGGAACAGGTTAAAAAGAGAATCCTAATGTGATTTCTTGATAATGGGTGTGTTCCTTATCTTCTCCTCGTGTCTAAACTCTTCTCCATGGCTGGACCCCCAAATAATATTCCTTTACGTGCTAAGGGGTATCTAGAGAGTGTGATAGGTTTAATAACTACCCCCACCCTAACGCGTACCCTAACCCTAACCCCTACCCTAACCCTAACGCGTACCCTAATCCTAACCCGTACCCTAAACCGAGCCCTAACCCTAACACTAACCCTAACCCTAACCCTAACCCATACCCTACGCCCTACCCGAACCCCTCCCCGAACCCGTACCCTAAGCCATACCCTAACCCTCACCCTAACCCTAACCCTAACCCTAAGCTACCCTTGACTGCTTCTGCCTCCAATAGATTTCCTAAGCACTAGTGTTTTAAGGAACAGGTTAAAAAGAGAATCCTAATGTGATTTCTTGATAATGGGTGTGTTCCTTATCTTCTCCTAGTGCCTAAACTCTTCTCCATGGCTGGACCCCCAAATAATATTCCTTTACGTGCTAAGGGGTATCTAGAGAGTGGGATAGGTTTAATAACTAACCTCACCCTATCGCGTACCCTAACCCTAACACCTACCCTAACACTAACGCGTACCCTAATCCTAACCCGTACCCTAAACCGAGCCCGAACCCTAACACTAACCCTAACCCTAACCCTAACCCATACCCTACGCCCTACCCGAACCCCTCCCCGAACCCGTACCCTAAGCCATACCCTAACACTCACCCTAACCCTAAGCTACCCTTGACTGCTTCTGCCTCCAATAGATTTCCTAAGCACTAGTGTTTTAAGGAACAGGTTAAAAAGAGAATCCTAATGTGATTTCTTGATAATGGGTGTGTTCCTTATCTTCTCCTAGTGTCTAAACTCTTCTCCATGGCTGGACCCCCAAATAATATTCCTTTACGTGCTAAGGGGTATCTAGAGAGTGGGATAGGTTTAATAACTAACCTCACCCTATCGCATACCCTAACCCTAACCCCTACCCTAACATTAACGCGTACCCTAATACTAACCCGTAACCTAAACCGAGCCCTAACCCTAACACTAACCCTAACCCTAACCCTAACCCATACCCTACGCCCTACCGGAACCCCTCACCTAACCCGTACCCTAAGCCGTACCCTAACCCTAACCCTAATACTAAGCTACCCTTGACTGCTTCTGCCTCCAATAGATTTCCTAAGCACTAGTGTTTTAAGGAACAGGTTAAAAAGAGAATCCTAATGTGATTTCTTGATAATGGGTGTGTTCCTTATCTTCTCCTCGTGTCTAAACTCTTCTCCATGGCTGGACCCCCAAATAATATTCCTTTACGTGCTAAGGGGTATCTAGAGAGTGGGATAGGTTTAATAACTACCCTCACCCTAACGCGTACCCTAACCCTAACCCTTACCCTAACCCTAACGCGTACCCTAATCCTAACCCGTACCCTAAACCGAGCCCTAACCCTAACACTAGCCCTAACCCTAACCCTAACCCATACCCTACGCCCTACCCGAACCCCTCCCCGAACCCGTACCCTAAGCCGTACCCTAACCCTCACCCTAAACCTAACCCTAACCCTAAGCTACCCTTGACTGCTTCTGCCTCCAATATATTTCCTAAGCACTAGTGTTTTAAGGAACAGGTTAAAAAGAGAATCCTAATGTGATTTCTTGATAATGGGTGTGTTCCTTATCTTCTCCTCGTGTCTAAACTCTTCTCCATGGCTGGACCCCCAAATAATATTCCTTTACGTGCTAAGGGGTATCTAGATAGTGGGATAGGTTTAATAACTACCCTCACCCTAACGCGTAACCTAACCCTAACCGCTACCCTAACCCTAACGAGTACCCTAATCCTAACCCATACCCTAAACCGAGCCCTAACCCTAACACTAACCCTAACCCTAACCCTAACCCATACCCTACGCCCTACCCGAATCCCTCCCCGAACCCGTACCCTAAGCCGTACCCTAACCCTCACCCTAACCCTAACCCTAACCCTAAGCTACCCTTGACTGCTTCTGCCTCCAATAGATTTCCTAAGCACTAGTGTATTAAGAAACAGTTTAAAAAGAGAATCATATTGTGATTTCTTGATAATGGGTGTGTTCCTTATCTTCTCCTAGTGTCTAAACCCTTCTCCATGGCTGGACCCCCAAATAATATTCCTTTACGTGCTAAGGGGTATCTAGAGAGTGGGATAGGTTTAATAACTACCTTCACCCTAAAGCGTACCCTAACCCTAACCCCTAAACTAACACTAACGCGTACCCTAATCCTAACCCGTACCCTTAACCGAGCCCTAACCCTAACACTAACCCTAACCCTAACTCTAACCCATACCCTACGCCCTACCCGAACCCCTCCCCGAACCCGTACCCTAAGCCGTACCCTAACCCTCACCCTAACCCTAACCCTAACCCTAAGCTACCCTTGACGGCTTCTGCCTCCAATAGATTTCCTAAGCACTAGTGATTTAAGGAACAGCTTAAAAAGAGAATCCTAATGTGATTTCTTGATAATGGGTGTGTTCCTTATCTTCTCCTCTTATCTAAACTCTTTTCCATGGCTGGACCCCCAAATAATATTCCTTTACGTGCTAAGGGGTATCTAGAGAGTGTGATAGGTTTATTAACTATCCTCACCCTAACGTGCACCCTAACCCTAACCCCTACCCTAACCCTAACGCATACCCTAATCCTAACCCGTACCCCAAACCGAGCCCTAACCCTAACACTAGCCCTAACCCTAACCCTAACCCATACCCTACGCCCTACCCGAACCCCTCCCCGAACCCGTACCCTAAGCCATACCCTAACCCTCACCCTAACCCTAACCCTAACCCTAAGCTACCCTTGACTGCTTCTGCCTCCAATAGATTTCCTAAGCACTAGTGTTTTAAAGAACAGGTTAAAAAGAGAATCCTAATGTGATTTCTTGATAATGGGTGTGTTCCTTATCTTCTCCTAGTGTCTAAACTCTTCTCCATGGCTGGACCCCCAAATAATATTCCTTTACGTGCTAAAGGGTATCTAGAGAGTGGGATAGGTTTAATAACTAACCTCACCCTATCGCGTACCCTAACCCTAACCCCTACCCTAACACTAACGCGTACCCTAATCCTAACCCGTACCCTAACCCGAGCCCTAACCCTAACACTAACCCTAACCCTAACCCTAACCCATAGCCTACGCCCTACCCGAACCCCTCCCCGAACCTGTACCCTAAGCCGTACCCTAACCCTCACCCTCACCCTAACCCTAACCCTAAGCTACCCTTGACTGCTTCTGCCTCCAATAGATTTCCTAAGCACTAGTGTTTTAAGGAACAGGTTAAAAAGAGAATCCTAATGTGATTTCTTGATAATGGGTGTGTTCCTTATCTTCTCCTAGTGTCTAAACTCTTCTCCATGGCTGGACCCCCAAATAATATTCCTTTACGTGCTAAGGGGGATCTAGAGAGTGGGATAGGTTTAATAACTACCCTCACCCTAAAGCGTACCCTAACCCTAACCCCTACCTTAACACTAACGCGTACCCTAATCCTAACCCGAACCCTTAACCGAGCCCTAACCCTAACACTAACCCTAACCCTAACTCTAACCCATACCCTACGCCCTACCCGAATCCCTCCCCGAACCCGTACCCTAAGCCGTACCCTAACCCTCACCCTAACCCTAACCCTAACCCTAACCCTAAGCTACCCTAGACGGCTTCTGCCTCCAATAGATTTCCTAAGCACTAGTGATTTAAGGAACAGGTTAAAAAGAGAATCCTAATGTGATTTCTTGATAATGGGTGTGTTCC
Source organism: Balaenoptera acutorostrata (assembly GCF_949987535.1). Classification (NCBI taxonomy): domain Eukaryota; kingdom Metazoa; phylum Chordata; class Mammalia; order Artiodactyla; family Balaenopteridae; genus Balaenoptera; species Balaenoptera acutorostrata. The sequence goes on along the minus strand of NW_026645704.1, from coordinate 330,625 downwards.
TTATCTTCTCCTTTTGTCTAAACTCTTTTCCATGGCTGGACCCCCAAATAATATTCCTTTACGTGCTAAGGGGTATCTAGAGAGTGTGATAGGTTTAATAACTACCCTCACCCTAACGTGTACCCTAACCCTAACCCCTACACTAACCCTAACGCGTACCCTAATCCTAACCCGTACCCCAAACCGAGCCCTAACCCTAACACTAGCCCTAACCCTAACCCTAACCCATACCCTACGCCCTACCCGAACCCCTCCCCGAACCCGTACCCTAAGCCATACCCTAACCCTCACCCTAACCCTAACCCTAACCCTAAGCTACCCTTGACTGCTTCTGCCTCCAATAGATTTCCTAAGCACTAGTGTTTTAAGGAACAGGTTAAAAAGAGAATCCTAATGTGATTTCTTGATAATGGGTGTGTTCCTTATCTTCTCCTAGTGTCTAAACTCTTCTCCATGGCTGGACCCCCAAATAATATTCCTTTACGTGCTAAGGGGTATCTAGAGAGTGGGATAGGTTTAATAACTAACCTCACCCTATCGCATACCCTAACCCTAACCCCTAACCTAACATTAACGCGTACCCTAATACTAACCCGTAACCTAAACCGAGCCCTAAACCTAACACTAACCCTAACCCTAACCCTAACCCATAGCCTACGCCCTACCCGAACCCCTCCCCGAACCCGTACCCTAAGCCGTACCCTAACCCTCACCCTAACCCTAACCCTAACCCTAAGCTACCCTTGACTGCTTCTGCCTCCAATAGATTTCCTAAGCACTAGTGTTTTAAGGAACAGGTTAAAAAGAGAATCCTAATGTGATTTCTTGATAATGGGTTTGTTCCTTATCTTCTCCTCGTGTCTAAACTCTTCTCCATGGCTGGACCCCCAAATAATATTCCTTTACGTGCTAAGGGGTATCTAGAGAGTGTGATAGGTTTAATAACTACCCCCACCCTAACGCGTACCCTAACCCTAACCCCTACCCTAACCCTAACGCGTACCCTAATCCTAACCCGTACCCTAAACCGAGCCCTAACCCTAACACTAACCCTAACCCTAACCCTAACCCATACCCTACGCCCTACCCGAACCCCTCCCCGAACCCGTACCCTAAGCCATACCCTAACCCTCACCCTAACCCTAACCCTAACCCTAAGCTACCCTTGACTGCTTCTGCCTCCAATAGATTTCCTAAGCACTAGTGTTTTAAGGAACAGGTTAAAAAGAGAATCCTAATGTGATTTCTTGATAATGGGTGTGTTCCTTTTCTTCTCCTAGTGCCTAAACTCTTCTCCATGGCTGGACCCCCTAATAATATTCCTTTACGTGCTAAGGGGTATCTAGAGAGTGGGATAGGTTTAATAACTAACCTCACCCTATCGCGTACCCTAACCCTAACACCTACCCTAACACTAACGCGTACCCTAATCCTAACCCGTACCCTAAACCGAGCCCGAACCCTAACACTAACCCTAACCCTAACCCTAACCCATACCCTACGCCCTACCCGAACCCCTCCCCGAACCCGTACCCTAAGCCATACCCTAACACTCACCCTAACCCTAAGCTACCCTTGACTGCTTCTGCCTCCAATAGATTTCCTAAGCACTAGTGTTTTAAGGAACAGGTTAAAAAGAGAATCCTAATGTGATTTCTTGATAATGGGTGTGTTCCTTATCTTCTCCTAGTGTCTAAACTCTTCTCCATGGCTGGACCCCCAAATAATATTCCTTTACGTGCTAAGGGGTATCTAGAGAGTGGGATAGGTTTAATAACTAACCTCACCCTATCGCATACCCTAACCCTAACCCCTACCCTAACATTAACGCGTACCCTAATCCTAACCCGTACCCTAAACCGAGCCCTAACCCTAACACTAACCCTAACCCTAACCCTAACCCATAGCCTACGCCCTACCCGAACCCCTCCCCGAACCCGTACCCTAAGCCGTACCCTAACCCTCACCCTAACCCTAACCCTAACCCTAAGCTACCCTTGACTGCTTCTGCCTCCAATAGATTTCCTAAGCACTAGTGTTTTAAGGAACAGGTTAAAAAGAGAATCCTAATGTGATTTCTTGATAATGGGTGTGTTCCTTATCTTCTCCTAGTGTCTAAACTCTTCTCCATGGCTGGACCCCCAAATAATATTCCTTTACGTGCTAAGGGGTATCTAGACAGTGGGATAGGTTTAATAACTACCCTCACCCTAACGCGTACCCTAACCCTAACCCCTACCCTAACCCTAACGCGTACCCTAATCCTAACCCGTACCCTAAACCGAGCCCTAACCCTAACACTAGCCCTAACCCTAACCCTAACCCATACCCTACGCCCTACCCGAACCCCTCCCCGAACCCGTACCCTAAGCCGTAGCCTAACCCTCACCCTAACCCTAACCCTAACCCTAAGCTACCCTTGACGGCTTCTGCCTCCAATAGATTTCCTAAGCACTAGTGTTTTAAGGAACAGGTTAAAAAGAGAATCCTAATGTGATTTCTTGATAATGGGTGTGTTCCTTATCTTCTCCTCGTGTCTAAACTCTTCTCCATGGCTGGACCCCCAAATAATATTCCTTTATGTGCTAAGGGGTATCTAGAGAGTGTGATAGGTTTAATAACTACCCTCACCCTAACACGTACCCTAACCCTAACCCCTACCCTAAACCTAACGTGTTCCATAATCCTAACCCGTACCTAAACCGAGCCCTAACCCTAACACTAACCCTAACCCTAACCCTAACCCATACCCTATGCCCTACCCGAACCCCTCCCCGAACCCGTACCCTAACCCCTACCCTAACCCTAACGCGTACCCTAATCCTAACCCGTACCCTAAACCGAGCCCTAACCCTAACACTAGCCCTAACCCTAACCCTAACCCATACCCTACGCCCTACACGAACCCCTCCCCGAACCCGTACCCTAAGCCGTACCCTAACCCTCACCCTAACCCTAACCCTAACCCTAAGCTACCCTTGACTGCTTCTGCCTCCAATAGATTTCCTAAGCACTAGTGTTTTAAGGAACAGGTTAAAAAGAGAATCCTAATGTGATTTCTTGATAATGGGTGTGTTCCTTATCTTCTCCTCGTGTCTAAACTCTTCTACATGGCTGGACCCCCAAATAATATTCCTTTACGTGCTAAGGGGTATCTAGAGAGTGTGATAGGTTTAATAACTACCCCCACCCTAATGCGTACCCTAACCCTAACCCCTACCCTAACCCTAAAGCGTACCCTAATCCTAACCCGTACCCTAAACCGAGCCCTAACCCTAACACTAACCCTAACCCTAACCCTAACCCATACCCTACGCCCTACTCGAACCCCTCCCCGAACCCGTACCCTAAGCCATACCCTAACCCTCACCCTAACCCTAACCCTAACCCTAAGCTACCCTTGACTGCTTCTGCCTCCAATAGATTTCCTAAGCACTAGTGTTTTAAGGAACAGGTTAAAAAGAGAATCCTAATGTGATTTCTTGATAATGGGTGTGTTCCTTATCTTCTCCTATTGTCTAAACTCTTCTCCATGGATGGACCCCCAAATAATATTCCTTTACGTGATAAGGGGTATCTAGAGAGTGGGATAGGTTTAATAACTAACCTCACCCTATCGCGTAACCTAACCCTAACCCCTACCATAACCCTAACGCGTACCCTAATCCTAACCCATACCATACGCCCTTCCCGAACCCGTCCCCGAACCCGTACCCTAACCCTCACCCTAACCCTAACCCTAACCCTAAGCTACCCTTGACTGCTTCTGCCTCCAATAGATTTCCTCAGCACTAGTGTTTTAAGGAATAGGTTAAAAAGAGAATCCTAATGTGATTTCTTTATAATGGGTGTGATCTTTATCTTATCCTAGTGTCGAAACTCTTCTCCATGGCTGGACCCCAAAATAATATTCCTTTACGTGCTAAGGGGTATCTACAGAGTGGGATAGGTTTAATAACTACCCTAACACTAATGCGTACCCTAACCCTAACCCCTACCCTAACACTAACGCATACACTAATCCTAAACCGTACCCTAAACCGAGCCCTAACCCTAACACTAACCCTAACCCTAACCCTAACCCATAGCCTACGCCCTACCCGAACCCCTCCCCGAACCCGTACCCTAAGCCGTACCCTAACCCTCACCCTAACCCTAACCCTAACCCTAAGCTACCCTTGACTGCTTCTGCCTCCAATAGATTTCCTAAGCACTAGTGTTTTAAGGAACAGGTTAAAAAGAGAATCCTAATGTGATTTCTTGATAATGGGTGTGTTCCTTATCTTCTCCTATTGTCTAAACTCTTCTCCATGGCTGGACCCCCAAATAATATTCCTTTACGTGCTAAGGGGTATCTAGAGAGTGGGATAGGTTTAATAACTACCCTCACCCTAACGCGTACCCTAACCCTTACCCCTACCCTAACCCTAACGCGTACCCTAATCCTAACCCGTACCCTAAACCGAGCCCTAACCCTAACACTAGCCCTAACCCTAACCCTAACCCATACCCTACGCCCTACCCGAACCCCTCCCCGAACCCGTACCCTAAGCCATACCCTAACCCTCACCCTGACCCTAACCCTAACCCTAAGCTACCCTTGACTGCTTCTGCCTCCAATAGATTTCCTAAGCACTAGTGTTTTAAGGAACAGGTTAAAAAGAGAATCCTAATGTGATTTCCTGATAATGGGTGTGTTCCTTATCTTCTCCTATTGTCTAAACTCTTCTCCATGACTGGACCCCCAATAATATTCCTTTACCTGCTAACGGGTATCTAGAGAGTGGGATAGGTTTAATAACTAACCTCACCCTATCGCGTACCCTAACCCTAACACCTACCCTAACACTAACGCGTACCCTAATCCTAAACCGTACCCTAAACCGAGCCCTAACCCTAACACTAACCCTAACCCTAACCCTAACCCATACCCTACGCCCTACCCGAACCCCTCCCCGAACCCATACCCTAAGCCATACCCTAACCCTCACCCTAACCCTAACCCTAACCCTAAGCTACCCTTGACTGCTTCTGCCTCCAATAGATTTCCTAAGCACTAGGGTTTTAAGGAACAGGTTAAAAAGAGAATCCTAATGTGATTTCTTGATAATGGGTGTGTTCCTTATATTCTCCTCGTGTCTAAACTCTTCTCCATGGCTGGACCCCCAAATAATATTCCTTTAAGTGCTAAGGGGTATCTAGAGAGTGGGATAGGTTTAATAACTACCCTCACCCTAACGCGTACCCTAACCCTAACCCCTACCCTAACCCTAACGCGTACCCTAATCCTAACCCGTACCCTAAACCGAGCCCTAACCCTAACCCTAGCCCTAAACCTAACCCTAACCAATACCCTACGCCCTACCCGAACCCCTCCCCGAACCCGTACCCTAAGCCGTACCGTAACCCTCACCCTAACCCTAACCCTAAACCTAAGCTACCCTTGACGGCTTCTGCCTCCAATAGATTTCCTAAGCACTAGTGTTTTAAGGAACAGGTTAAAAAGAGAATCCTAATGTGATTTCTTGATAATGGGTGTGTTCCTTATCTTCTCCTCGTGTCTAAACTCTTCTCCATGGCTGGACCCCCAAATAATATTCCTTTATGTGCTAAGGGGTATCTAGAGAGTGTGATAGGTTTAATAACTACCCTCACCCTAACACGTACCCTAACCCTAACCCCTACCCTAACCCTAACGTGTTGCCTAATCCTAACCCGTACCTAAACCGAGCCCTAACCCTACCACTAACCCTAACCCTAACCCTAACCCATACCCTATGCCCTACCCGAATCCCTCCCCGAACCCGTACCCTAAGCCGTACCCTAACCCTCACCCTAACCCTAAGCTACCCTTGACTGCTTCTGCCTCCAATAGATTTCCTAAGCACTAGTGTTTTAAGGAACAGGTTAAAAAGAGAATCCTAATTTGATTCCTTGATAATGGGTGTGTTCCTTATCTTCTCCTAGTGTCTAAACTCTTCTCCATGGCTGGACCCCCAAATAATATTCCTTTACGTGCTAAGGGGTATCTAGAGAGTGTGATAGGTTTAATAACTACCCCCACCCTAACGCGTACCCTAACCCTAACCCCTACCCTAACCCTAACGCGTACCCTAATCCTAACCCGTACCCTAAACCGAGCCCTAACCCTAACACTCACCCTAACCCTAACCCTAACCCATACCCTACGCCCTACCCGAACCCCTCCCCGAACCCGTACCCTAAGCCGTACCCTAACCCTCACCCTAACCCTAACCCTAACCCTAAGCTACCCTTGACTGCTTCTGCCTCCAATAGATTTCCTAAGCACTAGTGTTTTAAGGAACAGGTTAAAAAGAGAATCCTAATGTGATTTCTTGATAATGGGTGTGTTCCTTATATTCTCCTCGTGTCTAAACTCTTCTCCAAGGCTGGACCCCCAAATAATATTCCTTTACGTGCTAAGGGGTATCTAGAGAGTGTGATAGGTTTAATAACTACCCCCACCCTAACGTGTACCCTAACCCTAACTCCTACCCTAACCCTAACGCGTACCCTAATCCTAACCCGTACCCTAAACCGAGCCCTAACCCTAACACTAACCCTAACCCTAACCCTAACACATACCCTACGCCCTACCCGAACCCCTCCCTGAACCCGTACCCTAAGCCATACCCTAACCCTCACCCTAACCCTAACACTAACCCTAAGCTACCCTTGACTGCTTCTGCCTCCAATAGATTTCCTAAGCACTAGTGTTTTAAGGAACAGGTTAAAAAGAGAATCCTAATGTGATTTCTTGATAATGGGTGTGTTCCTTATCTTCTCCTCGTGTCTAAACTCTTCTCCATGGCTGGACCCCCAAATAATATTCCTTTACGTGCTAAGGTGTATCTAGAGAGTGGGATAGGTTTAATAACTACCCTCACCCTAACACGTACCCTAACCCTAACCCCTACCCTAACCCTAACGCGTACCCTAATCCTAACCCGTACCCTAAACCGAGCCCTAACCCTAACACTAGCCCTAACCCTAACCCTAACCCATACCCTACGCCCTACCCGAACCCCTCCCCGAACCCGTACCCTAAGCCATACCCTAACCCTCACCCTAACCCTAACCCTAAGCTACCCTTGACTGCTTCTGCCTCCAATAGATTTCCTAAGCACTAGTGTTTTAAGGAACAGGTTAAAAAGAGAATCCTAATGTGATTTCCTGATAATGGGTGTGTTCCTTATCTTCTCCTAGTGTCTAAACTCTTCTCCATGGCTGGACCCCCAAATAATATTCCTTTACGTGCTAAGGGGTATCTAGAGAGTGTGATAGGTTTAATAACTACCCCCACCCTAACGCGTACCCTAACCCTAACCCCTACCCTAACCCTAACGCGTACTCTAATCCTAACCCGTACCCTAAACCGAGCCCTAACCCTAACACTCACCCTAACCCTAACCCTAACCCATACCCTACGCCCTACCCGAACCCCTCCCCGAACCCGTACCCTAAGCCGTACCCTAACCCTCACCCTAACCCTAACCCTAACCCTAAGCTACCCTTGACTGCTTCTGCCTCCAATAGATTTCCTAAGCACTAGTGTTTTAAGGAACAGGTTAAAAAGAGAATCCTAATGTGATTTCTTGATAATGGGTGTGTTCCTTATATTCTCCTCGTGTCTAAACTCTTCTCCAAGGCTGGACCCCCAAATAATATTCCTTTACGTGCTAAGGGGTATCTAGTGAGTGTGATAGGTTTAATAACTACCCCCACCCTAACGCGTACCCTAACCCTAACCCCTACCCTAACCCTAACGCGTACCCTAATCCTAACCCGTACCCTAAACCGAGCCCTAACCCTAACACTAACCCTAACCCTAACCCTAACCCATACCCTACGCCCTACCCGAACACCTCCCCGAACCAGTGCCCTAAGCCGTACCCTAACCCTCACCCTAACCCTAACACTAACCCTAAGCTACCCTTGACTGCTTCTGCCTCCAATAGATTTCCTAAGCACTAGTGTTTTAAGGAACAGGTTAAAAAGAGAATCCTAATGTGATTTCGTGATAATGGGTGTGTTCCTTATCTTCTCCTAGTGTCTAAACTCTTCTCCATGGCTGGACCCCCAATAATATTCCTGTACGTGCTAAGGGGTATCTAGAGAGTGGAATAGGTTTAATAACTACCCTCACCCTAACGCGTACACTAACCCTAACACGTACTCTAATCCTAACCCGTACCCTAAACCGAGCCCTAACCCTAACACTAACCCTAACCCTAACCCTAACCCATACCCTATGCCCTACCCGAACCCCTCCCCGAACCCGTGCCCTAGGCCGTACCCTAACCCTCACCCTAACCCTAACCCTAACCCTAAGCTACCCTTGACGGCTTCTGCCTCCAAAAGATTTCCTAAGCACTAGTGATTTAAGGAACAGGTTAAAAAGAGAATTCTAATGTGATTTATTGATAATGGGTGTGTTCCTTATCTTCTCCTCGTGTCTAAACTCTTCTCCATGGCTGGACCCCCAAATAATATTCCTTTACGTGCTAAGGGGTATCTAGAGAGTGGGATAGGTTTAATAACTACCCTCACCCTAACGCGTACCCTAACCCTAACCCCTACCCTAACCCTAACGCATACCCTAATCCTAACCCGTACCCTAAACCGAGCCCTAACCCTAACACTAGCCCTAACCCTAACCCTAACCCATACCCTACGCCCTACACGAACCCCTCCCCGAACCCTTATCGTAAGCCGTACCCTAACCCTCACCCTAACCCTAACCCTAACCCTAAGCTACTCTTGACGGCTTCTGCCTCCAATAGATTTCCTAAGCACTAGTGTTTTAAGGAACTGGTTAAAAAGAGAATCCTAATGTGATTTCTTGATAATGGGTGTGTTCCTTATCTTCTCCTCGTGTCTAAACTCTTCTCCATGGCTGGACCCCCAAATAATATTCCTTTACGTGCTAAGGGGTATCTAGAGAGTGTGATAGGTTTAATAACTACACCCACCCTAACGCGTACCCTAACCCTACCCCCTACCCTAACCCTAACACGTACCCTAATCCTAACCCGTACCCTAAACCGAGCCCTAACCCTAACACTAACCCTAACGCTAATCCTAAACCATACCCTACGCCCTACCCGAACCCCTCCCCGAACCCGTACCCTAAGCCATACCCTAACCCTCACCCTAACCCTAACCCTAACCCTAAGCTACCCTTGACTGCTTCTGCCTCCAATAGATTTCCTAAGCACTAGTGTTTTAAGGAACAGGTTAAAAAGAGAATCCTAATGTGATTTCTTGATAATGGGTGTGTTCCTTATATTCTCCTAGTGTCTAAACTCTTCTCCATGGCTGGACCCCCAAATAATATTCCTTTACGTGCTAAGGGGTATCTAGAGAGTGGGATAGGTTTAATAACTACCCTCACCCTAACGCGTAACCTAACCCTAACCGCTAACCTAACCCTAACGAGTACCCTAATCCTAACCCATACCCTAAACCGAGCCCTAACCCTAACACTAACCCTAACCCTAACCCTAACCCATACCCTACGCCCTACCCGAACCCCTCCCTGAACCCGTACCCTAAGCCATACCCTAACCCTCACCCTAACCCTAACACTAACCCTAAGCTACCCTTGACTGCTTCTGCCTCCAATAGATTTCCTAAGCACTAGTGTTTTAAGGAACAGGTTAAAAAGAGAATCCTAATGTGATTTCTTGATAATGGGTGTGTTCCTTATCTTCTCCTCGTGTCTAAACTCTTCTCCATGGCTGGACCCCCAAATAATATTCCTTTATGTGCTAAGGGGTATCTAGAGAGTGTGATAGGTTTAATAACTACCCTCACCCTAACACGTACCCTAACCCTAACCCCTACCCTAAACCTAACGTGTTCCATAATCCTAACCCGTACCTAAACCGAGCCCTAACCCTAACACTAACCCTAACCCTAACCCTAACCCATACCCTATGCCCTACCCGAACCCCTCCCCGAACCCGTACCCTAACCCCTACCCTAACCCTAACGCGTACCCTAATCCTAACCCGTACCCTAAACCGAGCCCTAACCCTAACACTAGCCCTAACCCTAACCCTAACCCATACCCTACGCCCTACACGAACCCCTCCCCGAACCCGTACCCTAAGCCGTACCCTAACCCTCACCCTAACCCTAACCCTAACCCTAAGCTACCCTTGACTGCTTCTGCCTCCAATAGATTTCCTAAGCACTAGTGTTTTAAGGAACAGGTTAAAAAGAGAATCCTAATGTGATTTCTTGATAATGGGTGTGTTCCTTATCTTCTCCTCGTGTCTAAACTCTTCTACATGGCTGGACCCCCAAATAATATTCCTTTACGTGCTAAGGGGTATCTAGAGAGTGTGATAGGTTTAATAACTACCCCCACCCTAATGCGTACCCTAACCCTAACCCCTACCCTAACCCTAAAGCGTACCCTAATCCTAACCCGTACCCTAAACCGAGCCCTAACCCTAACACTAACCCTAACCCTAACCCTAACCCATACCCTACGCCCTACTCGAACCCCTCCCCGAACCCGTACCCTAAGCCATACCCTAACCCTCACCCTAACCCTAACCCTAACCCTAAGCTACCCTTGACTGCTTCTGCCTCCAATAGATTTCCTAAGCACTAGTGTTTTAAGGAACAGGTTAAAAAGAGAATCCTAATGTGATTTCTTGATAATGGGTGTGTTCCTTATCTTCTCCTATTGTCTAAACTCTTCTCCATGGATGGACCCCCAAATAATATTCCTTTACGTGATAAGGGGTATCTAGAGAGTGGGATAGGTTTAATAACTAACCTCACCCTATCGCGTAACCTAACCCTAACCCCTACCATAACCCTAACGCGTACCCTAATCCTAACCCATACCATACGCCCTTCCCGAACCCGTCCCCGAACCCGTACCCTAACCCTCACCCTAACCCTAACCCTAACCCTAAGCTACCCTTGACTGCTTCTGCCTCCAATAGATTTCCTCAGCACTAGTGTTTTAAGGAATAGGTTAAAAAGAGAATCCTAATGTGATTTCTTTATAATGGGTGTGATCTTTATCTTATCCTAGTGTCGAAACTCTTCTCCATGGCTGGACCCCAAAATAATATTCCTTTACGTGCTAAGGGGTATCTACAGAGTGGGATAGGTTTAATAACTACCCTAACACTAATGCGTACCCTAACCCTAACCCCTACCCTAACACTAACGCATACACTAATCCTAAACCGTACCCTAAACCGAGCCCTAACCCTAACACTAACCCTAACCCTAACCCTAACCCATAGCCTACGCCCTACCCGAACCCCTCCCCGAACCCGTACCCTAAGCCGTACCCTAACCCTCACCCTAACCCTAACCCTAACCCTAAGCTACCCTTGACTGCTTCTGCCTCCAATAGATTTCCTAAGCACTAGTGTTTTAAGGAACAGGTTAAAAAGAGAATCCTAATGTGATTTCTTGATAATGGGTGTGTTCCTTATCTTCTCCTATTGTCTAAACTCTTCTCCATGGCTGGACCCCCAAATAATATTCCTTTACGTGCTAAGGGGTATCTAGAGAGTGGGATAGGTTTAATAACTACCCTCACCCTAACGCGTACCCTAACCCTTACCCCTACCCTAACCCTAACGCGTACCCTAATCCTAACCCGTACCCTAAACCGAGCCCTAACCCTAACACTAGCCCTAACCCTAACCCTAACCCATACCCTACGCCCTACCCGAACCCCTCCCCGAACCCGTACCCTAAGCCATACCCTAACCCTCACCCTGACCCTAACCCTAACCCTAAGCTACCCTTGACTGCTTCTGCCTCCAATAGATTTCCTAAGCACTAGTGTTTTAAGGAACAGGTTAAAAAGAGAATCCTAATGTGATTTCCTGATAATGGGTGTGTTCCTTATCTTCTCCTATTGTCTAAACTCTTCTCCATGACTGGACCCCCAAATAATATTCCTTTACCTGCTAACGGGTATCTAGAGAGTGGGATAGGTTTAATAACTAACCTCACCCTATCGCGTACCCTAACCCTAACACCTACCCTAACACTAACGCGTACCCTAATCCTAAACCGTACCCTAAACCGAGCCCTAACCCTAACACTAACCCTAACCCTAACCCTAACCCATACCCTACGCCCTACCCGAACCCCTCCCCGAACCCATACCCTAAGCCATACCCTAACCCTCACCCTAACCCTAACCCTAACCCTAAGCTACCCTTGACTGCTTCTGCCTCCAATAGATTTCCTAAGCACTAGGGTTTTAAGGAACAGGTTAAAAAGAGAATCCTAATGTGATTTCTTGATAATGGGTGTGTTCCTTATATTCTCCTCGTGTCTAAACTCTTCTCCATGGCTGGACCCCCAAATAATATTCCTTTAAGTGCTAAGGGGTATCTAGAGAGTGGGATAGGTTTAATAACTACCCTCACCCTAACGCGTACCCTAACCCTAACCCCTACCCTAACCCTAACGCGTACCCTAATCCTAACCCGTACCCTAAACCGAGCCCTAACCCTAACCCTAGCCCTAAACCTAACCCTAACCAATACCCTACGCCCTACCCGAACCCCTCCCCGAACCCGTACCCTAAGCCGTACCGTAACCCTCACCCTAACCCTAACCCTAAACCTAAGCTACCCTTGACGGCTTCTGCCTCCAATAGATTTCCTAAGCACTAGTGTTTTAAGGAACAGGTTAAAAAGAGAATCCTAATGTGATTTCTTGATAATGGGTGTGTTCCTTATCTTCTCCTCGTGTCTAAACTCTTCTCCATGGCTGGACCCCCAAATAATATTCCTTTATGTGCTAAGGGGTATCTAGAGAGTGTGATAGGTTTAATAACTACCCTCACCCTAACACGTACCCTAACCCTAACCCCTACCCTAACCCTAACGTGTTGCCTAATCCTAACCCGTACCTAAACCGAGCCCTAACCCTACCACTAACCCTAACCCTAACCCTAACCCATACCCTATGCCCTACCCGAATCCCTCCCCGAACCCGTACCCTAAGCCGTACCCTAACCCTCACCCTAACCCTAAGCTACCCTTGACTGCTTCTGCCTCCAATAGATTTCCTAAGCACTAGTGTTTTAAGGAACAGGTTAAAAAGAGAATCCTAATTTGATTCCTTGATAATGGGTGTGTTCCTTATCTTCTCCTAGTGTCTAAACTCTTCTCCATGGCTGGACCCCCAAATAATATTCCTTTACGTGCTAAGGGGTATCTAGAGAGTGTGATAGGTTTAATAACTACCCCCACCCTAACGCGTACCCTAACCCTAACCCCTACCCTAACCCTAACGCGTACCCTAATCCTAACCCGTACCCTAAACCGAGCCCTAACCCTAACACTCACCCTAACCCTAACCCTAACCCATACCCTACGCCCTACCCGAACCCCTCCCCGAACCCGTACCCTAAGCCGTACCCTAACCCTCACCCTAACCCTAACCCTAACCCTAAGCTACCCTTGACTGCTTCTGCCTCCAATAGATTTCCTAAGCACTAGTGTTTTAAGGAACAGGTTAAAAAGAGAATCCTAATGTGATTTCTTGATAATGGGTGTGTTCCTTATATTCTCCTCGTGTCTAAACTCTTCTCCAAGGCTGGACCCCCAAATAATATTCCTTTACGTGCTAAGGGGTATCTAGAGAGTGTGATAGGTTTAATAACTACCCCCACCCTAACGTGTACCCTAACCCTAACTCCTACCCTAACCCTAACGCGTACCCTAATCCTAACCCGTACCCTAAACCGAGCCCTAACCCTAACACTAACCCTAACCCTAACCCTAACCCATACCCTACGCCCTACCCGAACCCCTCCCTGAACCCGTACCCTAAGCCATACCCTAACCCTCACCCTAACCCTAACACTAACCCTAAGCTACCCTTGACTGCTTCTGCCTCCAATAGATTTCCTAAGCACTAGTGTTTTAAGGAACAGGTTAAAAAGAGAATCCTAATGTGATTTCTTGATAATGGGTGTGTTCCTTATCTTCTCCTCGTGTCTAAACTCTTCTCCATGGCTGGACCCCCAAATAATATTCCTTTACGTGCTAAGGTGTATCTAGAGAGTGGGATAGGTTTAATAACTACCCTCACCCTAACACGTACCCTAACCCTAACCCCTACCCTAACCCTAACGCGTACCCTAATCCTAACCCGTACCCTAAACCGAGCCCTAACCCTAACACTAGCCCTAACCCTAACCCTAACCCATACCCTACGCCCTACCCGAACCCCTCCCCGAACCCGTACCCTAAGCCATACCCTAACCCTCACCCTAACCCTAACCCTAAGCTACCCTTGACTGCTTCTGCCTCCAATAGATTTCCTAAGCACTAGTGTTTTAAGGAACAGGTTAAAAAGAGAATCCTAATGTGATTTCCTGATAATGGGTGTGTTCCTTATCTTCTCCTAGTGTCTAAACTCTTCTCCATGGCTGGACCCCCAAATAATATTCCTTTACGTGCTAAGGGGTATCTAGAGAGTGTGATAGGTTTAATAACTACCCCCACCCTAACGCGTACCCTAACCCTAACCCCTACCCTAACCCTAACGCGTACTCTAATCCTAACCCGTACCCTAAACCGAGCCCTAACCCTAACACTCACCCTAACCCTAACCCTAACCCATACCCTACGCCCTACCCGAACCCCTCCCCGAACCCGTACCCTAAGCCGTACCCTAACCCTCACCCTAACCCTAACCCTAACCCTAAGCTACCCTTGACTGCTTCTGCCTCCAATAGATTTCCTAAGCACTAGTGTTTTAAGGAACAGGTTAAAAAGAGAATCCTAATGTGATTTCTTGATAATGGGTGTGTTCCTTATATTCTCCTCGTGTCTAAACTCTTCTCCAAGGCTGGACCCCCAAATAATATTCCTTTACGTGCTAAGGGGTATCTAGTGAGTGTGATAGGTTTAATAACTACCCCCACCCTAACGCGTACCCTAACCCTAACCCCTACCCTAACCCTAACGCGTACCCTAATCCTAACCCGTACCCTAAACCGAGCCCTAACCCTAACACTAACCCTAACCCTAACCCTAACCCATACCCTACGCCCTACCCGAACACCTCCCCGAACCAGTGCCCTAAGCCGTACCCTAACCCTCACCCTAACCCTAACACTAACCCTAAGCTACCCTTGACTGCTTCTGCCTCCAATAGATTTCCTAAGCACTAGTGTTTTAAGGAACAGGTTAAAAAGAGAATCCTAATGTGATTTCGTGATAATGGGTGTGTTCCTTATCTTCTCCTAGTGTCTAAACTCTTCTCCATGGCTGGACCCCCAATAATATTCCTGTACGTGCTAAGGGGTATCTAGAGAGTGGAATAGGTTTAATAACTACCCTCACCCTAACGCGTACACTAACCCTAACACGTACTCTAATCCTAACCCGTACCCTAAACCGAGCCCTAACCCTAACACTAACCCTAACCCTAACCCTAACCCATACCCTATGCCCTACCCGAACCCCTCCCCGAACCCGTGCCCTAGGCCGTACCCTAACCCTCACCCTAACCCTAACCCTAACCCTAAGCTACCCTTGACGGCTTCTGCCTCCAAAAGATTTCCTAAGCACTAGTGATTTAAGGAACAGGTTAAAAAGAGAATTCTAATGTGATTTATTGATAATGGGTGTGTTCCTTATCTTCTCCTCGTGTCTAAACTCTTCTCCATGGCTGGACCCCCAAATAATATTCCTTTACGTGCTAAGGGGTATCTAGAGAGTGGGATAGGTTTAATAACTACCCTCACCCTAAAGCGTACCCTAACCCTAACCCCTACCCTAACCCTAACGCATACCCTAATCCTAACCCGTACCCTAAACCGAGCCCTAACCCTAACACTAGCCCTAACCCTAACCCTAACCCATACCCTACGCCCTACACGAACCCCTCCCCGAACCCTTATCGTAAGCCGTACCCTAACCCTCACCCTAACCCTAACCCTAACCCTAAGCTACTCTTGACGGCTTCTGCCTCCAATAGATTTCCTAAGCACTAGTGTTTTAAGGAACTGGTTAAAAAGAGAATCCTAATGTGATTTCTTGATAATGGGTGTGTTCCTTATCTTCTCCTCGTGTCTAAACTCTTCTCCATGGCTGGACCCCCAAATAATATTCCTTTACGTGCTAAGGGGTATCTAGAGAGTGTGATAGGTTTAATAACTACACCCACCCTAACGCGTACCCTAACCCTACCCCCTACCCTAACCCTAACACGTACCCTAATCCTAACCCGTACCCTAAACCGAGCCCTAACCCTAACACTAACCCTAACGCTAATCCTAAACCATACCCTACGCCCTACCCGAACCCCTCCCCGAACCCGTACCCTAAGCCATACCCTAACCCTCACCCTAACCCTAACCCTAACCCTAAGCTACCCTTGACTGCTTCTGCCTCCAATAGATTTCCTAAGCACTAGTGTTTTAAGGAACAGGTTAAAAAGAGAATCCTAATGTGATTTCTTGATAATGGGTGTGTTCCTTATATTCTCCTAGTGTCTAAACTCTTCTCCATGGCTGGACCCCCAAATAATATTCCTTTACGTGCTAAGGGGTATCTAGAGAGTGGGATAGGTTTAATAACTACCCTCACCCTAACGCGTAACCTAACCCTAACCGCTAACCTAACCCTAACGAGTACCCTAATCCTAACCCATACCCTAAACCGAGCCCTAACCCTAACACTAACCCTAACCCTAACCCTAACCCATACCCTACGCCCTACCCGAACCCCTCCCTGAACCCGTACCCTAAGCCATACCCTAACCCTCACCCTAACCCTAACACTAACCCTAAGCTACCCTTGACTGCTTCTGCCTCCAATAGATTTCCTAAGCACTAGTGTTTTAAGGAACAGGTTAAAAAGAGAATCCTAATGTGATTTCGTGATAATGGGTGTGTTCCTTATCTTCTCCTAGTGTCTAAACTCTTCTCCATGGCTGGACCCCCAATACTATTCCTGTACGTGCTAAGGGGTATCTAGAGAGTGGAATAGGTTTAATAACTACCCTCACCCTAACGCGTACACTAACCCTAACACGTACCCTAATCCTAACCCGTACCCTAAACCGAGCCCTAACCCTAACACTAACCCTAACCCTAACCCTAACCCATACCCTACGCCCTACCCGAACACCTCCCCGAACCAGTGCCCTAAGCCGTACCCTAACCCTCACCCTAACCCTAACCCTAACCCTAAGCTACCCTTGATGGCTTCTGCCTCCAATAGATTTCCTAAGCACTAGTGTTTTAAGGAACATGTTAAAAAGAGAATCCTAATGTGATTTCTTGATAATGGGTGTGTTCCTTATCTTCTCCTCGTGTCTAAACTCTTCTCCATGGCTGGACCCCCAAATAATATTCCTTTACCTGCTAACGGGTATCTAGAGAGTGGGATAGGTTTAATAACTAACCTCACCCTATCGCGTACCCTAACCCTAACACCTACCCTAACACTAACGCGTTCCCTAATCCTAAACCGTACCCTAAACCGAGCCCTAACCCTAACACTAACCCTAACCCTAACCCTAACCCATACCCTACGCCCTACCCGAACCCCTCCCCGAACCCATACCCTAAGCCATACCCTAACCCTCACCCTAACCCTAACCCTAACCCTAAGCTACCCTTGACTGCTTCTGCCTCCAATAGATTTCCTAAGCACTAGGGTTTTAAGGAACAGGTTAAAAAGAGAATCCTAATGTGATTTCTTGATAATGGGTGTGTTCCTTATATTCTCCTCGTGTCTAAACTCTTCTCCATGGCTGGACCCCCAAATAATATTCCTTTAAGTGCTAAGGGGTATCTAGAGAGTGGGATAGGTTTAATAACTACCCTCACCCTAACGCGTACCCTAACCCTAACCCCTACCCTAACCCTAACGCGTACCCTAATCCTAACCCGTACCCTAAACCGAGCCCTAACCCTAACCCTAGCCCTAAACCTAACCCTAACCAATACCCTATGCCCTACCCGAACCCCTCCCCGAACCCGTACCCTAAGCCGTACCGTAACCCTCACCCTAACCCTAACCCTAAACCTAAGCTACCCTTGACGGCTTCTGCCTCCAATAGATTTCCTAAGCACTAGTGTTTTAAGGAACAGGTTAAAAAGAGAATCCTAATGTGATTTCTTGATAATGGGTGTGTTCCTTATCTTCTCCTCGTGTCTAAACTCTTCTCCATGGCTGGACCCCCAAATAATATTCCTTTATGTGCTAAGGGGTATCTAGAGAGTGTGATAGGTTTAATAACTACCCTCACCCTAACACGTACCCTAACCCTAACCCCTACCCTAACCCTAACGTGTTGCCTAATCCTAACCCGTACCTAAACCGAGCCCTAACCCTACCACTAACCCTAACCCTAACCCTAACCCATACCCTATGCCCTACCCGAATCCCTCCCCGAACCCGTACCCTAAGCCGTACCCTAACCCTCACCCTAACCCTAAGCTACCCTTGACTGCTTCTGCCTCCAATAGATTTCCTAAGCACTAGTGTTTTAAGGAACAGGTTAAAAAGAGAATCCTAATTTGATTCCTTGATAATGGGTGTGTTCCTTATCTTCTCCTAGTGTCTAAACTCTTCTCCATGGCTGGACCCCCAAATAATATTCCTTTACGTGCTAAGGGGTATCTAGAGAGTGTGATAGGTTTAATAACTACCCCCACCCTAACGCGTACCCTAACCCTAACCCCTACCCTAACCCTAACGCGTACCCTAATCCTAACCCGTACCCTAAACCGAGCCCTAACCCTAACACTCACCCTAACCCTAACCCTAACCCATACCCTACGCCCTACCCGAACCCCTCCCCGAACCCGTACCCTAAGCCGTACCCTAACCCTCACCCTAACCCTAACCCTAACCCTAAGCTACCCTTGACTGCTTCTGCCTCCAATAGATTTCCTAAGCACTAGTGTTTTAAGGAACAGGTTAAAAAGAGAATCCTAATGTGATTTCTTGATAATGGGTGTGTTCCTTATATTCTCCTCGTGTCTAAACTCTTCTCCAAGGCTGGACCCCCAAATAATATTCCTTTACGTGCTAAGGGGTATCTAGAGAGTGTGATAGGTTTAATAACTACCCCCACCCTAACGTGTACCCTAACCCTAACTCCTACCCTAACCCTAACGCGTACCCTAATCCTAACCCGTACCCTAAACCGAGCCCTAACCCTAACACTAACCCTAACCCTAACCCTAACCCATACCCTACGCCCTACCCGAACCCCTCCCTGAACCCGTACCCTAAGCCATACCCTAACCCTCACCCTAACCCTAACACTAACCCTAAGCTACCCTTGACTGCTTCTGCCTCCAATAGATTTCCTAAGCACTAGTGTTTTAAGGAACAGGTTAAAAAGAGAATCCTAATGTGATTTCTTGATAATGGGTGTGTTCCTTATCTTCTCCTCGTGTCTAAACTCTTCTCCATGGCTGGACCCCCAAATAATATTCCTTTACGTGCTAAGGTGTATCTAGAGAGTGGGATAGGTTTAATAACTACCCTCACCCTAACACGTACCCTAACCCTAACCCCTACCCTAACCCTAACGCGTACCCTAATCCTAACCCGTACCCTAAACCGAGCCCTAACCCTAACACTAGCCCTAACCCTAACCCTAACCCATACCCTACGCCCTACCCGAACCCCTCCCCGAACCCGTACCCTAAGCCATACCCTAACCCTCACCCTAACCCTAACCCTAAGCTACCCTTGACTGCTTCTGCCTCCAATAGATTTCCTAAGCACTAGTGTTTTAAGGAACAGGTTAAAAAGAGAATCCTAATGTGATTTCCTGATAATGGGTGTGTTCCTTATCTTCTCCTAGTGTCTAAACTCTTCTCCATGGCTGGACCCCCAAATAATATTCCTTTACGTGCTAAGGGGTATCTAGAGAGTGTGATAGGTTTAATAACTACCCCCACCCTAACGCGTACCCTAACCCTAACCCCTACCCTAACCCTAACGCGTACTCTAATCCTAACCCGTACCCTAAACCGAGCCCTAACCCTAACACTCACCCTAACCCTAACCCTAACCCATACCCTACGCCCTACCCGAACCCCTCCCCGAACCCGTACCCTAAGCCGTACCCTAACCCTCACCCTAACCCTAACCCTAACCCTAAGCTACCCTTGACTGCTTCTGCCTCCAATAGATTTCCTAAGCACTAGTGTTTTAAGGAACAGGTTAAAAAGAGAATCCTAATGTGATTTCTTGATAATGGGTGTGTTCCTTATATTCTCCTCGTGTCTAAACTCTTCTCCAAGGCTGGACCCCCAAATAATATTCCTTTACGTGCTAAGGGGTATCTAGTGAGTGTGATAGGTTTAATAACTACCCCCACCCTAACGCGTACCCTAACCCTAACCCCTACCCTAACCCTAACGCGTACCCTAATCCTAACCCGTACCCTAAACCGAGCCCTAACCCTAACACTAACCCTAACCCTAACCCTAACCCATACCCTACGCCCTACCCGAACACCTCCCCGAACCAGTGCCCTAAGCCGTACCCTAACCCTCACCCTAACCCTAACACTAACCCTAAGCTACCCTTGACTGCTTCTGCCTCCAATAGATTTCCTAAGCACTAGTGTTTTAAGGAACAGGTTAAAAAGAGAATCCTAATGTGATTTCGTGATAATGGGTGTGTTCCTTATCTTCTCCTAGTGTCTAAACTCTTCTCCATGGCTGGACCCCCAATAATATTCCTGTACGTGCTAAGGGGTATCTAGAGAGTGGAATAGGTTTAATAACTACCCTCACCCTAACGCGTACACTAACCCTAACACGTACTCTAATCCTAACCCGTACCCTAAACCGAGCCCTAACCCTAACACTAACCCTAACCCTAACCCTAACCCATACCCTATGCCCTACCCGAACCCCTCCCCGAACCCGTGCCCTAGGCCGTACCCTAACCCTCACCCTAACCCTAACCCTAACCCTAAGCTACCCTTGACGGCTTCTGCCTCCAAAAGATTTCCTAAGCACTAGTGATTTAAGGAACAGGTTAAAAAGAGAATTCTAATGTGATTTATTGATAATGGGTGTGTTCCTTATCTTCTCCTCGTGTCTAAACTCTTCTCCATGGCTGGACCCCCAAATAATATTCCTTTACGTGCTAAGGGGTATCTAGAGAGTGGGATAGGTTTAATAACTACCCTCACCCTAACGCGTACCCTAACCCTAACCCCTACCCTAACCCTAACGCATACCCTAATCCTAACCCGTACCCTAAACCGAGCCCTAACCCTAACACTAGCCCTAACCCTAACCCTAACCCATACCCTACGCCCTACACGAACCCCTCCCCGAACCCTTATCGTAAGCCGTACCCTAACCCTCACCCTAACCCTAACCCTAACCCTAAGCTACTCTTGACGGCTTCTGCCTCCAATAGATTTCCTAAGCACTAGTGTTTTAAGGAACTGGTTAAAAAGAGAATCCTAATGTGATTTCTTGATAATGGGTGTGTTCCTTATCTTCTCCTCGTGTCTAAACTCTTCTCCATGGCTGGACCCCCAAATAATATTCCTTTACGTGCTAAGGGGTATCTAGAGAGTGTGATAGGTTTAATAACTACACCCACCCTAACGCGTACCCTAACCCTACCCCCTACCCTAACCCTAACACGTACCCTAATCCTAACCCGTACCCTAAACCGAGCCCTAACCCTAACACTAACCCTAAAGCTAATCCTAAACCATACCCTACGCCCTACCCGAACCCCTCCCCGAACCCGTACCCTAAGCCATACCCTAACCCTCACCCTAACCCTAACCCTAACCCTAAGCTACCCTTGACTGCTTCTGCCTCCAATAGATTTCCTAAGCACTAGTGTTTTAAGGAACAGGTTAAAAAGAGAATCCTAATGTGATTTCTTGATAATGGGTGTGTTCCTTATATTCTCCTAGTGTCTAAACTCTTCTCCATGGCTGGACCCCCAAATAATATTCCTTTACGTGCTAAGGGGTATCTAGAGAGTGGGATAGGTTTAATAACTACCCTCACCCTAACGCGTAACCTAACCCTAACCGCTAACCTAACCCTAACGAGTACCCTAATCCTAACCCATACCCTAAACCGAGCCCTAACCCTAACACTAACCCTAACCCTAACCCTAACCCATACCCTACGCCCTACCCGAACCCCTCCCTGAACCCGTACCCTAAGCCATACCCTAACCCTCACCCTAACCCTAACACTAACCCTAAGCTACCCTTGACTGCTTCTGCCTCCAATAGATTTCCTAAGCACTAGTGTTTTAAGGAACAGGTTAAAAAGAGAATCCTAATGTGATTTCGTGATAATGGGTGTGTTCCTTATCTTCTCCTAGTGTCTAAACTCTTCTCCATGGCTGGACCCCCAATACTATTCCTGTACGTGCTAAGGGGTATCTAGAGAGTGGAATAGGTTTAATAACTACCCTCACCCTAACGCGTACACTAACCCTAACACGTACCCTAATCCTAACCCGTACCCTAAACCGAGCCCTAACCCTAACACTAACCCTAACCCTAACCCTAACCCATACCCTACGCCCTACCCGAACACCTCCCCGAACCAGTGCCCTAAGCCGTACACTAACCCTCACCCTAACCCTAACCCTAACCCTAAGCTACCCTTGATGGCTTCTGCCTCCAATAGATTTCCTAAGCACTAGTGTTTTAAGGAACATGTTAAAAAGAGAATCCTAATGTGATTTCGTGATAATGGGTGTGTTCCTTATCTTCTCCTAGTGTCTAAACTCTTCTCCATGGCTGGACCCCCAATAATATTCCTGTACGTGCTAAGGGGTATCTAGAGAGTGGAATAGGTTTAATAACTACCCTCACCCTAACGCGTACACTAACCCTAACACGTACTCTAATCCTAACCCGTACCCTAAACCGAGCCCTAACCCTAACACTAACCCTAACCCTAACCCTAACCCATACCCTATGCCCTACCCGAACCCCTCCCCGAACCCGTGCCCTAGGCCGTACCCTAACCCTCACCCTAACCCTAACCCTAACCCTAAGCTACCCTTGACGGCTTCTGCCTCCAATAGATTTCCTAAGCACTAGTGTTTTAAGGAACATGTTAAAAAGAGAATCCTAATGTGATTTCTTGATAATGGGTGTGTTCCTTATCTTCTCCTCGTGTCTAAACTCTTCTCCATGGATGGACCCCCAAATAATATTCCTTTATGTGCTAAGGGGTATCTAGAGAGTGTGATAGGTTTAATAACTACCCTCACCCTATCGCGTACCCTAACCCTAACCCCTACCCTAACCCTAACGCGTACCCTAATCCTAACCCGTACCCTAAACCGAGCCCTAATCCTAACACTAACCCTAACCCTAACCCTAACCCATACCCTACGCCCTACCCGAACCCCTCCCCGAACCCGTACCCTAAGCCATACCCTAGCCCTCACCCTAACCCAAACCCTAACCCTAAGCTACCCTTGACGGCTTCTGCCTCCAAAAGATTTCCTAAGCACTAGTGATTTAAGGAACAGGTTAAAAAGAGAATTCTAATGTGATTTATTGATAATGGGTGTGTTCCTTATCTTCTCCTCGTGTCTAAACTCTTCTCCATGGCTGGACCCCCAAATAATATTCCTTTACGTGCTAAGGGGTATCTAGAGAGTGGGATAGGTTTAATAACTACCCTCACCCTAACACGTACCCTAACCCTAACCCTTACCCTAACCCTAACGCATACCCTAATCCTAACCCGTACCCTAAACCGAGCCCTAACCCTAACACTAGCCCTAACCCTAACCCTAACCCATACCCTACGCCCTACACGAACCCCTCCCCGAACCCTTATCGTAAGCCGTACCCTAACCCTCACCCTAACCCTAACCCTAACCCTAAGCTACCCTTGACGGCTTCTGCCTCCAATAGATTTCCTAAGCACTAGTGTTTTAAGGAACTGGTTAAAAAGAGAATCCTAATGTGATTTCTTGATAATGGGTGTGTTCCTTATCTTCTCCTCGTGTCTAAACTCTTCTCCATGGCTGGACCCCCAAATAATATTCCTTTACGTGCTAAGGGGTATCTAGAGAGTGTGATAGGTTTAATAACTACACCCACCCTAACGCGTACCCTAACCCTACCCCCTACCCTAACCCTAACACGTACCCTAATCCTAACCCGTACCCTAAACCGAGCCCTAACCCTAACACTAACCCTAACGCTAATCCTAAACCATACCCTACGCCCTACCCGAACCCCTCCCCGAACCCGTACCCTAAGCCATACCCTAACCCTCACCCTAACCCTAACCCTAACCCTAAGCTACCCTTGACTGCTTCTGCCTCCAATAGATTTCCTAAGCACTAGTGTTTTAAGGAACAGGTTAAAAAGAGAATCCTAATGTGATTTCTTGATAATGGGTGTGTTCCTTATATTCTCCTCGTGTCTAAACTCTTCTCCATGGCTGGACCCCCAAATAATATTCCTTTACGTGCTAAGGGGTATCTAGAGAGTGGGATAGGTTTAATAACTACCCTCACCCTAACGCGTAACCTAACCCTAACCGCTAACCTAACCCTAACGAGTACCCTAATCCTAACACATACCCTAAACCGAGCCCTAACACTAACACTAACCCTAACCCTAACCCTAACCCATACCCTACGCCCTACCCGAACCCCTCCCTGAACCCGTACCCTAAGCCATACCCTAACCCTCACCCTAACCCTAACACTAACCCTAAGCTACCCTTGACTGCTTCTGCCTCCAATAGATTTCCTAAGCACTAGTGTTTTAAGGAACAGGTTAAAAAGAGAATCCTAATGTGATTTCGTGATAATGGGTGTGTTCCTTATCTTCTCCTAGTGTCTAAACTCTTCTCCATGGCTGGACCCCCAATAATATTCCTGTACGTGCTAAGGGGTATCTAGAGAGTGGAATAGGTTTAATAACTACCCTCACCCTAACGCGTACACTAACCCTAACACGTACCCTAATCCTAACCCGTACCCTAAACCGAGCCCTAACCCTAACACTAACCCTAACCCTAACCCTAACCCATACCCTACGCCCTACCAGAACACCTCCCCGAACCAGTGCCCTAAGCCGTACCCTAACCCTCACCCTAACCCTAACCCTAACCCTAAGCTACCCTTGACGGCTTCTGCCTCCAATAGATTTCCTAAGCACTAGTGTTTTAAGGAACATGTTAAAAAGAGAATCCTAATGTGATTTCTTGATAATGGGTGTGTTCCTTATCTTCACCTCGTGTCTAAACTCTTCTCCATGGATGGACCCCCAAATAATATTCCTTTATGTGCTAAGGGGTATCTAGAGAGTGTGATAGGTTTAATAACTACCCTCACCCTATCGCGTACCCTAACCCTAACCCCTACCGTAACCCTAACGCGTACCCTAATCCTAACCCGTACCCTAAACCGAGCCCTAACCCTAACACTAACCCTAACCCTAACCCTAACCCATACCCTACGCCCTACCCGAACCCCTCCCTGAACCCGTACCCTAAGCCATACCCTAACCCTCACACTAACCCTAACACTAACCCTAAGCTAACCTTGACTGCTTCTGCCTCCAATAGATTTCCTAAGCACTAGTGTTTTAAGGAACAGGTTAAAAAGAGAATCCTAATGTGATTTCGTGATAATGGGTGTGTTCCTTATCTTCTCCTAGTGTCTAAACTCTTCTCCATGGCTGGACCCCCAATAATATTCCTGTACGTGCTAAGGGGTATCTAGAGAGTGGAATAGGTTTAATAACTACCCTCACCCTAACGCGTACACTAACCCTATCACGTACCCTAATCCTAACCCGTACCCTAAACCGAGCCCTAACCCTAACACTAACCCTAACCCTAACCCTAACACATACCCTACGCCCTACCCGAACCCCTCCCCGAACCCGTGCCCTAAGCCGTACCCTAACCCTCACCCTAACCCTAACCCTAACCCTAAGCTACCCTTGACGGCTTCTGCCTCCAATAGATTTCCTAAGCACTAGTGTTTTAAGGAACATGTTAAAAAGAGAATCCTAATGTGATTTCTTGATAATGGGTGTGTTCCTTATCTTCTCCTCGAGTCTAAACTCTTCTCCATGGATGGACCCCCAAATAATATTCCTTTATGTGCTAAGGGGTATCTAGAGAGTGTGATAGGTTTAATAACTACCCTCACCCTATCGCGTACCCTAACCCTAACCCCTACCCTAACCCTAACGCGTAAACCAATCCTAACCCATACCCTAAACCGAGCCCTAACCCTAACACTAACTCTAACCCTAAACCTAACCCATACCCGACGCCCTACCCGAACCCCTCCCCGAACCCGTACCCTAAGCCGTACCCTAACCCTCACCCTAAACCTAACCCTAAGCTACCCTTGACTGCTTCTGCCTCCAATAGATTTCCTAAGCACTAGTGTTTTAAGGAACAGGTTAAAAAGAGAATCCTAATGTGATTCCTCGATAATGGGTGTGTTCCTTATCTTCTCCTAGTGTCTAAACTCTTCTCCATGGCTGGACCCCCAAATAATATTCCTTTACGTGCTAAGGGGTATCTAGAGAGTGTGATAGGTTTAATAACTACCCCCACCCTAACGCGTACCCTAACCCTAACCCCTACCCTAACCCTAACGCGTACCCTAATCCTAACCCGTACCCTAAACCGAGCCCTAACCCTAACACTAACCCTAACCCTAACCCTAACCCATACCCTACGCCCTACCCGAACCCCTCCCCGAACCCGTACCCTAAGCCATACCCTAACCCTCACCCTAACCCTAACCCTAACCCTAAGCTACCCTTGACTGCTTCTGCCTCCAATAGATTTCCTAAGCACTAGTGTTTTAAGGAACAGGTTAAAAAGAGAATCCTAATGTGATTTCTTGATAATGGGTGTGTTCCTTATATTCTCCTCGTGTCTAAACTCTTCTCCATGGCTGGACCCCCAAATAATATTCCTTTACGGGCTAAGGGGTATCTAGGGAGTGGGATAGGTTTAATAACTACCCTCACCCTAACGCGTAACCTAACCCTAACCGCTAACCTAACCCTAACGCGTACCCTAATCCTAACCCGTACCCTAAACCGAGCCCTAACCCTAACACTAACCCTAACCCTAACCCTAACCCATACCCTACGCCCTACCCGAACACCTCCCCGAACCAGTGCCCTAAGCCGTACCCTAACCCTCACCCTAACCCTAACCCTAACCCTAAGCTACCCTTGACGGCTTCTGCCTCCAATAGATTTCCTAAGCACTAGTGTTTTAAGGAACATGTTAAAAAGAGAATCCTAATGTGATTTCTTGATAATGGGTGTGTTCCTTATCTTCTCCTCGTGTCTAAACTCTTCTCCATGGATGGACCCCCAAATAATATTCCTTTATGTGCTAAGGGGTATCTAGAGAGTGTGATAGGTTTAATAACTACCCTCACCCTATCGCGTACCCTAACCCTAACCCCTACCCTAACCCTAACGCGTACCCTAATCCTAACCCGTACCCTAAACCGAGCCCTAACCCTAACACTAACCCTAACCCTAACCCTAACCCATACCCTACGCCCTACCCGAACCCCTCCCTGAACCCGTACCCTAAGCCATACCCTAACCCTCACCCTAACCCTAACACTAACCCTAAGCTACCCTTGACTGCTTCTGCCTCCAATAGATTTCCTAAGCACTAGTGTTTTAAGGAACAGGTTAAAAAGAGAATCCTAATGTGATTTCGTGATAATGGGTGTGTTCCTTATCTTCTCCTAGTGTCTAAACTCTTCTCCATGGCTGGACCCCCAATAATATTCCTGTACGTGCTAAGGGGTATCTAGAGAGTGGAATAGGTTTAATAACTACCCTCACCCTAACGCGTACACTAACCCTATCACGTACCCTAATCCTAACCCGTACCCTAAACCGAGCCCTAACCCTAACACTAACCCTAACCCTAACCCTAACCCATACCCTACGCCCTACCCGAACCCCTCCCCGAACCCGTGCCCTAAGCCGTACCCTAACCCTCACCCTAACCCTAACCCTAACCCTAAGCTACCCTTGACGGCTTCTGCCTCCAATAGATTTCCTAAGCACTAGTGTTTTAAGGAACATGTTAAAAAGAGAATCCTAATGTGATTTCTTGATAATGGGTGTGTTCCTTATCTTCTCCTCGTGTCTAAACTCTTCTCCATGGATGGACCCCCAAATAATATTCCTTTATGTGCTAAGGGGTATCTAGAGAGTGTGATAGGTTTAATAACTACCCTCACCCTATCGCGTACCCTAACCCTAACCCCTACCCTAACCCTAACGCGTACCCTAATCCTAACCCGTACCCTAAACCGAGCCCTAATCCTAACACTAACCCTAACCCTAACCCTAACCCATACCCTACGCCCTACCCGAACCCCTCCCCGAACCCGTACCCTAAGCCATACCCTAGCCCTCACCCTAACCCAAACCCTAAACCTAAGCTACCCTTGACTGCTTCTGCCTCCAATAGATTTCCTAAGCACTAGTGTTTTAAGGAACAGGTTAAAAAGAGAATCCTAATGTGATTTCGTGATAATGGGTGTGTTCCTTATCTTCTCCTAGTGTCTAAACTCTTCTCCATGGCTGGACCCCCAAATAAAATTCCTTTACGTGTTAAGGGGTATCTAGAGAGTGGGATAGGTTTAATAACTACCCTCACCCTAACGCGTACCCTAACACTAACCCCTACCCTAACCCTAACGCGTAAACTTATCCTAACCCATACCCTAAACCGAGCCCTAACCCTAACACTAACTCTAACCCTAACCCTAACCCATACCCTACGCCCTACCCGAACCCCTCCCCGAACCCGTACCCTAAGCCGTACCCTAAACCTCACCCTAACCCTAACCCTAACCCTAAGCTACCCTTGACGGCTTCTGCCTCCAAAAGATTTCCTACTCACTAGTGATTTAAGGAACAGGTTAAAAAGAGAATTCTAATGTGATTTATTGATAATGGGTGTGTTCCTTATCTTCTCCTCGTGTCTAAACTCTTCTCCATGGCTGGACCCCCAAATAATATTCCTTTACGTGCTAAGGGGTATCTAGAGAGTGGGATAGGTTTAATAACTACCCTCACCCTAACGCGTACCCTAACCCTAACCCCTACCCTAACCCTAACGCATACTCTAATCCTAACCCGTACCCTAAACCGAGCCCTAACCCTAACACTAGCCCTAACCCTAACCCATACCCTACGCCCTACCCGAACCCCTCCCCGAACCCTTATCGTAAGCCGTACCCTAACCCTCACCCTAACCCTAACCCTAACCCTAAGCTACCCTTGACGGCTTCTGCCTCCAATAGATTTCCTAAGCACTAGTGTTTTAAGGAACTGGTTAAAAAGACAATGCTAATGTGATTTCTTGATAATGGGTGTGTTCCTTATCTTCTCCTCGTGTCTAAACTCTTCTCCATGGCTGGACCCCCAAATAATATTCCTTTACGTGCTAAGGGGTATCTAGAGAGTGTGATAGGTTTAATAACTACACCCACCCTAACGCGTAACCTAACCCTAACCCCTACCCTAACCCTAACACGTACCCTAATCCTAACCCGTACCCTAAACCGAGCCCTAACCCTAACACTAACCCTAACGCTAATCCTAACCCATACCCTACGCCCTACCCGAACCCCTCCCCGAACCCGTACCCTAAGCCATACCCTAACCCTCACCCTAACCCTAACCCTAACCCTAAGCTACCCTTGACTGCTTCTGCCTCCAATAGATTTCCTAAGCACTAGTGTTTTAAGGAACAGGTTAAAAAGAGAATCCTAATGTGATTTCTTGATAATGGGTGTGTTCCTTATATTCTCCTCGTGTCTAAACTCTTCTCCATGGCTGGACCCCCAAATAATATTCCTTTAAGTGCTAAGGGGTATCTAGAGAGTGGGATAGGTTTAATAACTACCCTCACCCTAACGCGTACCCTAACCCTAACCCCTACCCTAACACTAACGCGTACCCTAATCCTAACCCGTACCCTAAACCGAGCCCTAACCCTAACCCTAGCCCTAACCCTAACCCTAACCCATACCCTACGCCCTACCCGAACCCCTCCCCGAACCCGTACCCTAAGCCGTACCCTAACCCTCACCCTACCCTAACCCTAACCCTAAGCTACCCTTGACTGCTTCTGCCTCCAATAGATTTCCTAAGCACTAGTGTTTTAAGGAACAGGTTAAAAAGAGAATCCTAATGTGATTTCGTGATAATGGGTGTGTTCCTTATCTTCTCCTAGTGTCTAAACTCTTCTCCATGGCTGGACCCCCAATAATATTCCTGTACGTGCTAAGGGGTATCTAGAGAGTGGAATAGGTTTAATAACTACCCTCACCCTAACGCGTACACTAACCCTAACACGTACCCTAATCCTAACCCGTACCCTAAACCGAGCCCTAACCCTAACACTAACCCTAACCCTAACCCTAACCCATACCCTACGCCCTACCCGAACCCCTCCCCGAACCCGTGCCCTAAGCCGTACCCTAACCCTCACCCTAACCCTAACCCTAACCCTAAGCTACCCTTGACGGCTTCTGCCTCCAATAGATTTCCTAAGCACTAGTGTTTTAAGGAACATGTTAAAAAGAGAATCCTAATGTGATTTATTGATAATGGGTGTGTTCCTTATCTTCTCCTCGTGTCTAAACTCTTCTCCATGGCTGGACCCCCAAATAATATTCCTTTACGTGCTAAGGGGTATCTAGAGAGTGTGATAAGTTTAATAACTACACCCACCCTAACGCGTACCCTAACCCTAACCCCTACCCTAACCCTAACACGTACCCTAATCCTAACCCGTACCCTAAACCGAGCCCTAACCCTAACACTAACCCTAACGCTAATCCTAACCCATACCCTACGCCCTACCCGAACCCCTCCCCGAACCCGTACCCTAAGCCATACCCTAACCCTCACCCTAACCCTAACCCTAACCCTAAGCTACCCTTGACTGCTTCTGCCTCAAATAGATTTCCTAAGCACTAGTGTTTTAAGGAACAGGTTAAAAAGAGAATCCTAATGTGATTTCTTGATAATGGGTGTGTTCCTTATCTTCTCCTATTGTCTAAACTCTTCTCCATGGCTGGACCCCCAAATAATATTCCTTTAAGTGCTAAGGGGTATCTAGAGAGTGGGATAGGTTTAATAACTACCCTCACCCTAACGCGTACCCTAACCCTAACCCCTACCCTAACACTAACGCGTACCCTAATCCTAACCCGTACCCTAAACCGAGCCCTAACCCTAACCCTAGTCCTAACCCTAACCCTAACCCATACCCTACGCCCTACCCGAACCCCTCCCCGAACCCGTACCCTAAGCCGTACCCTAACCCTCACCCTAACCCTAACCCTAAACCTAAGCTACCCTTGACGGCTTCTGCCTCCAATAGATTTCCTAAGCACTAGTGTTTTAAGGAACAGGTTAAAAAGAGAATCCTAATGTGATTTCTTGATAATCGGTGTGTTCCTTATCTTCTCCTCGTGTCTAAACTCTTCTCCATGGCTGGACCCCCAAATAATATTCCTTTATGTGCTAAGGGGTATCTAGAGAGTGTGATAGGTTTAATAACTACCCTCACCCTAACACGTACCCTAACCCTAACCCCTACCCTAACCCTAACGTGTTCCCTAATCCTAACCCGTACCTAAACCGAGCCCTAACCCTAACACTAACCCTAACCCTAACCCTAAACCATACCCTATGCCCTACCCAAACCCCTCCCCGAACCCGTACCCTAAGCCATACCCTAGCCCTCACCCTAACCCTAACCCTAACCCTAAGCTACTCTTGACTGCTTCTGCCTCCAATAGATTTCCTAAGCACTAGTGTTTTAAGGAACAGGTTAAAAAGAGAATCCTAATGTGATTTCTTGATAATGGGTGTGTTCCTTATCTTCTCCTCGTGTCTAAACTCTTCTCCATGGCTGGACCCCCAAATAATATTCCTTTACGTGCTAAGGGGTATCTAGAGAGTGTGATAGGTTTAATAACTACCCTCACCCTAACGCGTACCCTAACCCTAACCCCTACCCTAACCCTAACGCGTACCCTAATCCTAACCCGTACCCTAAACCGAGCCCTAACCCTAACACTAGCCCTAACCCTAACCCTAACCCATACCCTACGCCCTACACGAACCCCTCCCCGAACCCGTACCCTAAGCCGTACCCTAACCCTCACCCTAACCCTAACCCTAACCCTAAGCTACCCTTGACTGCTTCTGCCTCCAATATATTTCCTAAGCACTAGTGTTTTAAGGAACAGGTTAAAAAGAGAATCCTAATGTGATTTCTTGATAATGGGTGTGTTCCTTATCTTCTCCTCGTGTCTAAACTCTTCTCCATGGCTGGACCCCCAAATAATATTCCTTTACGTGCTAAGGGGTATCTAGAGAGTGTGATAGGTTTAATAACTACCCCAACCCTAACGCGTACCCTAACCCTAACCCCAACCCTAACCCTAACGCGTACCCTAATCCTAACCCGTACCCTAAACCGAGCCCTAACCCTAACCCTAACCCTAACCCTAACCCTAACCCATACCCTACGCCCTACCCGAACCCCTCCCCGAACCCGTACCCTAAGCCGTACCCTAACCCTCACCCTAACCCTAACCCTAACCCTAAGCTACCCTTGACGGCTTCTGCCTCCAAAAGATTTCCTAAGCACTAGTGATTTAAGGAACAGGTTAAAAAGAGAATTCTAATGTGATTTATTGATAATGGGTGTATTCCTTATCTTCTCCTCATGTCTAAACTCTTCTCCATGGCTGGACCCCCAAATAATATTCCTTTACGTGCTAAGGGGTATCTAGAGAGTGGGATAGGTTTAATAACTACCCTCACCCTAACGCGTACCCTAACCCTAACCCCTACCCTAACCCTATCGCATACCCTAATCCTAACCCGTACCCTAAACCGAGCCCTAACCCTAACACTAGCCCTAATCCTAACCCATACCCTACGCCCTACCCGAACCCCTCCCCGAACCCTTATCGTAAGCCGTACCCTAACCCTCACCCTAACCCTAACCCTAACCCTAAGCTACCCTTGACGGCTTCTGCCTCCAATAGATTTCCTAAGCACTAGTGTTTTAAGGAACAGGTTAAAAAGAGAATCCTAATGTGATTTCTTGATAATGGGTGTGTTCCTTATCTTCTCCTCGTGTCTAAACTCTTCTCCATGGCTGGACCCCCAAATAATATTCCTTTACGTGCTAAGGGGTATCTAGAGAGTGTGATAGGTTTAATAACTACCCCAACCCTAACGCGTACCCTAACCCTAACCCCTACCCTAACCCTAACGCGTACCCTAATCCTAACCCGTACCCTAAACCGAGCCCTAACCCTAACACTAACCCTAACCCTAACCTTAACCCATACCCTACGCCCTACCCGAACCCCTCCCCGAACCCGTACCCTAAGCCATACCCTAACCCTCACCCTAACCCTAACCCTAACCCTAAGCTACCCTTGACTGCTTCTGCCTCCAATAGATTTCCTAAGCACTAGTGTTTTAAGGAACAGGTTAAAAAGAGAATCCTAATGTGATTTCTTGATAATGGGTGTGTTCCTTATCTTCTCCTAGTGTCTAAACTCTTCTCCATGGCTGGACCCCCAAATAATATTCCTTTACGTGCTAAGGGGTATCTAGAGAGTGGGATAGGTTTAATAACTAACCTCACCCTATCGCGTACCCTAACCCTAACACCTACCCTAACAAAAACGCGTACCCTAATCCTAACCCGTACCCTAAACCGAGCCCTAACCCTAACACTAACCCTAACCATAACCCTAACCCATACCCTACGCCCTACCCGAACCCCTCCCCGAACCCGTGCCCTAAGCCGTACCCTAACCCTCACCCTAACCCTAACCCTAACCCTAAGCTACCCTTGACGGCTTCTGCCTCCAATAGATTTCCTAAGCACTAGTGTTTTAAGGAACATGTTAAAAAGAGAATCCTAATGTGATTTCTTGATAATGGGTGTGTTCCTTATCTTCTCCTCGTGTCTAAACTCTTCTCCATGGATGGACCCCCAAATAATATTCCTTTACGTGCTAAGGGGTATCTAGAGAGTGGGATAGGTTTAATAACTACCCTCACCCTAATGCGTACCCTAACCCTAACCCCTACCCTAACCCTAACGCATACCCTAATCCTAACCCGTACCCTAAACCGAGCCCTAACCCTAACACTAGCCCTAACCCTAACCCTAACCCATACCCTACGCCCTACCCGAACCCCTCCCCGAACCCTTATCGTAAGCCGTACCCTAACCCTCACACTAACCGTAACCCTAACCCTAAGCTATCCTTGACGGCTTCTGCCTCCAATAGATTTCCTAAGCACTAGTGTTTTAAGGAACAGGTTAAAAAGAGAATCCTAATGTGATTTCTTGATAATGGGTGTGTTTCTTATCTTCTCCTATTGTCTAAACTCTTCTCCATGGCTGGACCCCCAAATAATATTCCTTTACGTGCTAACGGGTATCTACAGAGTGGGATAGGTTTAATAACTAACCTCACCCTATCGCGTACCCTAACCCTAACACCTACCCTAACACTAACGCGTACCCTAATCCTAACCCGTACCCTAAACCAGGCCCTAAACATAACACTAACCCTAACCCTAACCCTAACCCATACCCTACGCCCTACACGAACCCCTCCCCGAACCCGTACTCTAAGCCATACCCTAACCCTCACCCTAACCCTAACCCTAAACCTAAGCTACCCTTGACGGCTTCTGCCTCCAATAGATTTCCTAAGCACTAGTGTTTTAAGGAACAGGTTAAAAAGAGAATCCTAATGTGATTTCTTGATAATGGGTGTGTTCCTTATCTTCTCCTCGTGTCTAAACTCTTCTCCATGGCTGGACCCCCAAATAATATTCCTTTATGTGCTAAGGGGTATCTAGAGAGTGTGATAGGTTTAATAACTACCCTCACCCTAACACGTACCCTAACCCTAACCCCTACCCTAACCCTAACGTGTTCCCTAATCCGAACCCGTACCTAAACCGAGCCCTAACCCTAACACTAACCCTAACCCTAACCCTAACAAATACCCTATGCCCTACCCGAACCCCTCCCCTAACCCGTACCCTAAGCCATACCCTAGCCCTCACCCTAACCCTAACCCTAACCCTAAGCTACTCTTGACTGCTTCTGCCTCCAATAGATTTCCTAAGCACTAGTGTTTTAAGGAACAGGTTAAAAAGAGAATCCTAATGTGATTTCTTGATAATGGGTGTGTTCCTTATCTTCTCCTCGTGTCTAAACTCTTCTCCATGGCTGGACCCCCAAATAATATTCCTTTACGTGCTAAGGGGTATCTAGAGAGTGTGATAGGTTTAATAACTACCCTCACCCTAACGCGTACCCTAACCCTAACCCCTACCCTAACCCTAACGCGTACCCTAATCCTAACCCGTACCCTAAACCGAGCCCTAACCCTAACACTAGCCCTAACCCTAACCCTAACCCATACCCTACGCCCTACCCGAACCCCTCCCCGAACCCGTAACCTAAGCCGTACCCTAACCCTCACCCTAACCCTAACCCTAACCCTAAGCTAC
This sequence comes from Balaenoptera acutorostrata, assembly GCF_949987535.1. Lineage (NCBI taxonomy): Eukaryota > Metazoa > Chordata > Mammalia > Artiodactyla > Balaenopteridae > Balaenoptera > Balaenoptera acutorostrata. Next base: position 294,997 of record NW_026645704.1, on the reverse strand, counting down.
CCTTGACTGCTTCTGCCTCCAATAGATTTCCTAAGCACTAGTGTTTTAAGGAACAGGTTAAAAAGAGAATCCTAATGTGATTTCTTGATAATGGGTGTGTTCCTTATCTTCTCCTCGTGTCTAAACTCTTCTCCATGGCTGGACCCCCAAATAATATTCCTTTACGTGCTAAGGGGTATCTAGAGAGTGGGATAGGTTTAATAACTAACCCCACCCTAACGCGTACCCTAACCCTAACCCCTACCCTAACCCTAACGCGTACCCTAATCCTAACCCGTACCCTAAACCGAGCCCTAACCCTAACACTAACCCTAACCCTAACCCTAACCCATACCCTAGGCCCTACCCGAACCCCTCCCCGAACCCGTACCCTAAGCCATACCCTAACCCTCACCCTAACCCTAACCCTAACCCTAAGCTACCCTTGACTGCTTCTGCCTCCAATAGATTTCCTAAGCACTAGTGTTTTAAGGAACAGGTTAAAAAGAGAATCCTAATGTGATTTCTTGATAATGGGTGTGTTCCTTATATTCTCCTCGTGTCTAAACTCTTCTCCATGGCTGGACCCCCAAATAATATTCCTTTAAGTGCTAAGGGGTATCTAGAGAGTGGGATAGGTTTAATAACTACCCTCACCCTAACGCGTACCCTAACCCTAACCCCTACCCTAACACTAACGCGTACCCTAATCCTAACCCGTACCCTAAACCGAGCCCTAACCCTAACCCTAGCCCTAACCCTAACCCTAACCCATACCCTACGCCCTACCCGAACCCCTCCCCGAACCCGTACCCTAAGCCGTACCCTAACCCTCACCCTAACCCTAACCCTAACCCTAAGCTACCCTTGACTGCTTCTGCCTCCAATAGATTTCCTAAGCACTAGTGTTTTAAGGAACAGGTTAAAAAGAGAATCCTAATGTGATTTCGTGATAATGGGTGTGTTCCTTATCTTCTCCTAGTGTCTAAACTCTTCTCCATGGCTGGACCCCCAATAATATTCCTGTACGTGCTAAGGGGTATCTAGAGAGTGGAATAGGTTTAATAACTACCCTCACCCTAACGCGTACACTAACCCTAACACGTACCCTAATCCTAACCCGTACCCTAAACCGAGCCCTAACCCTAACACTAACCCTAACCCTAACCCTAACCCATACCCTACGCCCTACCCGAACCCCTCCCCGAACCCGTGCCCTAAGCCGTACCCTAACCCTCACCCTAACCCTAACCCTAACCCTAAGCTACCCTTGACGGCTTCTGCCTCCAATAGATTTCCTAAGCACTAGTGTTTTAAGGAACATGTTAAAAAGAGAATCCTAATGTGATTTATTGATAATGGGTGTGTTCCTTATCTTCTCCTCGTGTCTAAACTCTTCTCCATGGCTGGACCCCCAAATAATATTCCTTTACGTGCTAAGGGGTATCTAGAGAGTGTGATAAGTTTAATAACTACACCCACCCTAACGCGTACCCTAACCCTAACCCCTACCCTAACCCTAACACGTACCCTAATCCTAACCCGTACCCTAAACCGAGCCCTAACCCTAACACTAACCCTAACGCTAATCCTAACCCATACCCTACGCCCTACCCGAACCCCTCCCCGAACCCGTACCCTAAGCCATACCCTAACCCTCACCCTAACCCTAACCCTAACCCTAAGCTACCCTTGACTGCTTCTGCCTCAAATAGATTTCCTAAGCACTAGTGTTTTAAGGAACAGGTTAAAAAGAGAATCCTAATGTGATTTCTTGATAATGGGTGTGTTCCTTATCTTCTCCTATTGTCTAAACTCTTCTCCATGGCTGGACCCCCAAATAATATTCCTTTAAGTGCTAAGGGGTATCTAGAGAGTGGGATAGCTTTAATAACTACCCTCACCCTAACGCGTACCCTAACCCTAACCCCTACCCTAACACTAACGCGTACCCTAATCCTAACCCGTACCCTAAACCGAGCCCTAACCCTAACCCTAGTCCTAACCCTAACCCTAACCCATACCCTACGCCCTACCCGAACCCCTCCCCGAACCCGTACCCTAAGCCGTACCCTAACCCTCACCCTAACCCTAACCCTAAACCTAAGCTACCCTTGACGGCTTCTGCCTCCAATAGATTTCCTAAGCACTAGTGTTTTAAGGAACAGGTTAAAAAGAGAATCCTAATGTGATTTCTTGATAATGGGTGTGTTCCTTATCTTCTCCTCGTGTCTAAACTCTTCTCCATGGCTGGACCCCCAAATAATATTCCTTTATGTGCTAAGGGGTATCTAGAGAGTGTGATAGGTTTAATAACTACCCTCACCCTAACACGTACCCTAACCCTAACCCCTACCCTAACCCTAACGTGTTCCCTAATCCTAACCCGTACCTAAACCGAGCCCTAACCCTAACACTAACCCTAACCCTAACCCTAAAACATACCCTATGCCCTACCGAAACCCCTCCCCGAACCCGTACCCTAAGCCATACCCTAGCCCTCACCCTAACCCTAACCCTAACCCTAAGCTACTCTTGACTGCTTCTGCCTCCAATAGATTTCCTAAGCACTAGTGTTTTAAGGAACAGGTTAAAAAGAGAATCCTAATGTGATTTCTTGATAATGGGTGTGTTCCTTATCTTCTCCTCGTGTCTAAACTCTTCTCCATGGCTGGACCCCCAAATAATATTCCTTTACGTGCTAAGGGGTATCTAGAGAGTGTGATAGGTTTAATAACTACCCTCACCCTAACGCGTACCCTAACCCTAACCCCTACCCTAACCCTAACGCGTACCCTAATCCTAACCCGTACCCTAAACCGAGCCCTAACCCTAACACTAGCCCTAACCCTAACCCTAACCCATACCCTACGCCCTACACGAACCCCTCCCCGAACCCGTACCCTAAGCCGTACCCTAACCCTCACCCTAACCCTAACCCTAACCCTAAGCTACCCTTGACTGCTTCTGCCTCCAATATATTTCCTAAGCACTAGTGTTTTAAGGAACAGGTTAAAAAGAGAATCCTAATGTGATTTCTTGATAATGGGTGTGTTCCTTATCTTCTCCTCGTGTCTAAACTCTTCTCCATGGCTGGACCCCCAAATAATATTCCTTTACGTGCTAAGGGGTATCTAGAGAGTGTGATAGGTTTAATAACTACCCCAACCCTAACGCGTACCCTAACCCTAACCCCAACCCTAACCCTAACGCGTACCCTAATCCTAACCCGTACCCTAAACCGATCCCTAACCCTAACCCTAACTCTAACCCTAACCCATACCCTACGCCCTACCCGAACCCCTCCCCGAACCCGTACCCTAAGCCGTACCCTAACCCTCACCCTAACCCTAACCCTAACCCTAAGCTACCCTTGACGGCTTCTGCCTCCAAAAGATTTCCTAAGCACTAGTGATTTAAGGAACAGGTTAAAAAGAGAATTCTAATGTGATTTATTGATAATGGGTGTGTTCCTTAACTTCTCCTCATGTCTAAACTCTTCTCCATGGCTGGACCCCCAAATAATATTCCTTTACGTGCTAAGCGGTATCTAGAGAGTGGGATAGGTTTAATAACTACCCTCACCCTAACGCGTACCCTAACCCTAACCCCTACCCTAACCCTATCGCATACCCTAATCCTAACCCGTACCCTAAACCGAGCCCTAACCCTAACACTAGCCCTAACCCTAACCCATACCCTACGCCCTACCCGAACCCCTCCCCGAACCCTTATCGTAAGCCGTACCCTAACCCTCACCCTAACCCTAACCCTAACCCTAAGCTACCCTTGACGGCTTCTGCCTCCAATAGATTTCCTAAGCACTAGTGTTTTAAGGAACTGGTTAAAAAGACAATCCTAATGTGATTTCTTGATAATGGGTGTGTTCCTTATCTTCTCCTCGTGTCTAAACTCTTCTCCATGGCTGGACCCCCAAATAATATTCCTTTAAGTGCTAAGGGGTATCTAGAGAGTGTGATAGGTTTAATAACTACACCCACCCTAACGCGTACCCTAACCCTAACCCCTACCCTAACACTAACGCGTACCCTAATCCTAACCCGTACCCTAAACCGAGCCCTAACCCTAACCCTAGTCCTAACCCTAACCCTAACCCATACCCTACGCCCTACCCGAACCCCTCCCCGAACCCGTACCCTAAGCCGTACCCTAACCCTCACCCTAACCCTAACCCTAAACCTAAGCTACCCTTGACGGCTTCTGCCTCCAATAGATTTCCTAAGCACTAGTGTTTTAAGGAACAGGTTAAAAAGAGAATCCTAATGTGATTTCTTGATAATGGGTGTGTTCCTTATCTTCTCCTCGTGTCTAAACTCTTCTCCATGGCTGGACCCCCAAATAATATTCCTTTATGTGCTAAGGGGTATCTAGAGAGTGTGATAGGTTTAATAACTACCCTCACCCTAACACGTACCCTAACCCTAACCCCTACCCTAACCCTAACGTGTTCCCTAATCCTAACCCGTACCTAAACCGAGCCCTAACCCTAACACTAACCCTAACCCTAACCCTAAAACATACCCTATGCCCTACCCAAACCCCTCCCCGAACCCGTACCCTAAGCCATACCCTAGCCCTCACCCTAACCCTAACCCTAACCCTAAGCTACTCTTGACTGCTTCTGCCTCCAATAGATTTCCTAAGCACTAGTGTTTTAAGGAACAGGTTAAAAAGAGAATCCTAATGTGATTTCTTGATAATGGGTGTGTTCCTTATCTTCTCCTCGTGTCTAAACTCTTCTCCATGGCTGGACCCCCAAATAATATTCCTTTACGTGCTAAGGGGTATCTAGAGAGTGTGATAGGTTTAATAACTACCCTCACCCTAACGCGTACCCTAACCCTAACCCCTACCCTAACCCTAACGCGTACCCTAATCCTAACCCGTACCCTAAACCGAGCCCTAACCCTAACACTAGCCCTAACCCTAACCCTAACCCATACCCTACGCCCTACCCGAACCCCTCCCCGAACCCGTACCCTAAGCCGTACCCTAACCCTCACCCTAACCCTAACCCTAACCCTAAGCTACCCTTGACTGCTTCTGCCTCCAATATATTTCCTAAGCACTAGTGTTTTAAGGAACAGGTTAAAAAGAGAATCCTAATGTGATTTCTTGATAATGGGTGTGTTCCTTATCTTCTCCTCGTGTCTAAACTCTTCTCCATGGCTGGACCCCCAAATAATATTCCTTTACGTGCTAAGGGGTATCTAGAGAGTGTGATAGGTTTAATAACTACCCCAACCCTAACGCGTACCCTAACCCTAACCCCTACCCTAACCCTAACGCGTACCCTAATCCTAACCCGTACCCTAAACCGAGCCCTAACCCTAACACTAACCCTAACCCTAACCTTAACCCATACCCTACGCCCTACCCGAACCCCTCCCCGAACCCGTACCCTAAGCCATACCCTAACCCTCACCCTAACCCTAACCCTAACCCTAAGCTACCCTTGACTGCTTCTGCCTCCAATAGATTTCCTAAGCACTAGTGTTTTAAGGAACAGGTTAAAAAGAGAATCCTAATGTGATTTCTTGATAATGGGTGTGTTCCTTAACTTCTCCTAGTGTCTAAACTCTTCTCCATGGCTGGACCCCCAAATAATATTCCTTTACGTGCTAAGGGGTATCTAGAGAGTGGGATAGGTTTAATAACTAACCTCACCCTATCGCGTACCCTAACCCTAACACCTACCCTAACACTAACGCGTACCCTAATCCTAACCCGTACCCTAAACCGAGCCCTAACCCTAACACTAACCCTAACCATAACCCTAACCCATACCCTACGCCCTACCCGAACCCCTCCCCGAACCCGTGCCCTAAGCCGTACCCTAACCCTCACCCTAACCCTAACCCTAACCCTAAGCTACCCTTGACGTCTTCTGCCTCCAATAGATTTCCTAAGCACTAGTGTTTTAAGGAACATGTTAAAAAGAGAATCCTAATGTGATTTCTTGATAATGGGTGTGTTCCTTATCTTCTCCTCGTGTCTAAACTCTTCTCCATGGATGGACCACCAAATAATATTCCTTTATGTGCTAAGGGGTATCTAGAGAGTGTGATAGGTTTAATAACTACCCTCACCCTATCGCGTACCCTAACCCTAACCCCTACCCTAACCCTAACGCGTACCCTAATACTAACCCGTACCCTAAACCGAGCCCTAATCCTAACACTAACCCTAACCCTAACCCTAACCCATACCCTACGCCCTACCCGAACCCCTCCCCGAACCCGTACCCTAAGCCATACCCTAGCCCTCACCCTAACCCAAACCCTAAACCTAAGCTACCCTTGACTGCTTCTGCCTCCAATAGATTTCCTAAGCACTAGTGTTTTAAGGAACAGGTTAAAAAGAGAATCCTAATGTGATTTCGTGATAATGGGTGTGTTCCTTATCTTCTCCTAGTGTCTAAACTCTTCTCCATGGCTGGACCCCCAAATAATATTCCTTTACGTGCTAAGGAGTATCTAGAGAGTGGGATAGGTTTAATAACTACCCTCACCCTAACGCGTACCCTAACACTAACCCCTACCCTAACCCTAACGCGTAAACTTATCCTAACCCATACCCTAAACCGAGCCCTAACCCTAACACTAACTCTAACCCTAACCCTAACCCATACCCTACGCCCTACCCGAACCCCTCCCCGAACCCGTACCCTAAGCCGTACCCTAACCCTCACCCTAACCCTAACCCTAACCCTAAGCTACCCTTGACGGCTTCGGCCTCCAAAAGATTTCCTACGCACTAGTGATTTAAGGAACAGGTTAAAAAGAGAATTCTAATGTGATTTATTGATAATGGGTGTGTTCCTTATCTTCTCCTCGTGTCTAAACTCTTCTCCATGGCTGGACCCCCAAATAATATTCCTTTACGTGCTAAGGGGTATCTAGAGAGTGGGATAGGTTTAATAACTACCCTCACCCTAATGAGTACCCTAACCCTAACCCCTACCCTAACCCTAACGCATACCCTAATCCTAACCCGTACCCTAAACCGAGCCCTAACCCTAACACTAACCCTAACGCTAATCCTAACCCATACCCTACGCCCTACCCGAACCCCTCCCCGAACCCGTACCCTAAGCCATACCCTAACCCTCACCCTAACCCTAACCCTAACCCTAAGCTACCCTTGACTGCTTCTGCCTCCAATAGATTTCCTAAGCACTAGTGTTTTAAGGAACAGGTTAAAAAGAGAATCCTAATGTGATTTCTTGATAATGGGTGTGTTCCTTATCTTCTCCTATTGTCTAAACTCTTCTCCATGGCTGGACCCCCAAATAATATTCCTTTAAGTGCTAAGGGGTATCTAGAGAGTGGGATAGGTTTAATAACTACCCTCACCCTAACGCGTACCCTAACCCTAACCCCTACCCTAACACTAACGCGTACCCTAATCCTAACCCGTACCCTAAACCGAGCCCTAACCCTAACCCTAGTCCTAACCCTAACCCTAACCCATACCCTACGCCCTACCCGAACCCCTCCCCGAACCCGTACCCTAAGCCGTACCCTAACCCTCACCCTAACCCTAACCCTAAACCTAAGCTACCCTTGACGGCTTCTGCCTCCAATAGATTTCCTAAGCACTAGTGTTTTAAGGAACAGGTTAAAAAGAGAATCCTAATGTGATTTCTTGATAATGGGTGTGTTCCTTATCTTCTCCTCGTGTCTAAACTCTTCTCCATGGCTGGACCCCCAAATAATATTCCTTTACGTGCTAAGGGGTATCTAGAGAGTGTGATAGGTTTAATAACTACCCTCACCCTAACGCGTACCCTAACCCTAACCCCTACCCTAACCCTAACGCGTACCCTAATCCTAACCCGTACCCTAAACCGAGCCCTAACCCTAACACTAGCCCTAACCCTAACCCTAACCCATACCCTACGCCCTACCCGAACCCCTCCCCGAACCCGTACCCTAAGCCGTACCCTAACCCTCACCCTAACCCTAACCCTAACCCTAAGCTACCCTTGACTGCTTCTGCCTCCAATAGATTTCCTAAGCACTAGTGTTTTAAGGAACAGGTTAAAAAGAGAATCCTAATGTGATTTCTTGATAATGGGTGTGTTCCTTATCTTCTCCTCGTGTCTAAACTCTTCTCCATGGCTGGACCCCCAAATAATATTCCTTTACGTGCTAAGGGGTATCTAGAGAGTGTGATAGGTTTAATAACTACCCCAACCCTAACGCGTACCCTAACCCTAACCCCTACCCTAACCCTAACGCGTACCCTAATCCTAACCCGTACCCTAAACCGAGCCCTAACCCTAACACTAACCCTAACCCTAACCTTAACCCATACCCTACGCCCTACCCGAACCCCTCCCCGAACCCGTACCCTAAGCCATACCCTAACCCTCACCCTAACCCTAACCCTAACCCTAAGCTACCCTTGACTGCTTCTGCCTCCAATAGATTTCCTAAGCACTAGTGTTTTAAGGAACAGGTTAAAAAGAGAATCCTAATGTGATTTCTTGATAATGGGTGTGTTCCTTATCTTCTCCTAGTGTCTAAACTCTTCTCCATGGCTGGACCCCCAAATAATATTCCTTTACGTGCTAAGGGGTATCTAGAGAGTGGGATAGGTTTAATAACTAACCTCACCCTATCGCGTACCCTAACCCTAACACCTACCCTAACAAAAACGCGTACCCTAATCCTAACCCGTACCCTAAACCGAGCCCTAACCCTAACACTAACCCTAACCATAACCCTAACCCATACCCTACGCCCTACCCGAACCCCTCCCCGAACCCGTGCCCTAAGCCGTACCCTAACCCTCACCCTAACCCTAACCCTAACCCTAAGCTACCCTTGACGGCTTCTGCCTCCAATAGATTTCCTAAGCACTAGTGTTTTAAGGAACATGTTAAAAAGAGAATCCTAATGTGATTTCTTGATAATGGGTGTGTTCCTTATCTTCTCCTCGTGTCTAAACTCTTCTCCATGGATGGACCCCCAAATAATATTCCTTTATGTGCTAAGGGGTATCTAGAGAGTGTGATAGGTTTAATAACTACCCTCACCCTATCGCGTACCCTAACCCTAACCCCTACCCTAACCCTAACGCGTACCCTAATACTAACCCGTACCCTAAACCGAGCCCTAATCCTAACACTAACCCTAACCCTAACCCTAACCCATACCCTACGCCCTACCCGAACCCCTCCCCGAACCCGTACCCTAAGCCATACCCTAGCCCTCACCCTAACCCAAACCCTAAACCTAAGCTACCCTTGACTGCTTCTGCCTCCAATAGATTTCCTAAGCACTAGTGTTTTAAGGAACAGGTTAAAAGAGAATCCTAATGTGATTTCGTGATAATGGGTGTGTTCCTTATCTTCTCCTAGTGTCTAAACTCTTCTCCATGGCTGGACCCCCAAATAATATTCCTTTACGTGCTAAGGGGTATCTAGAGAGTGGGATAGGTTTAATAACTACCCTCACCCTAACGCGTACCCTAACACTAACCCCTACCCTAACCCTAACGCGTAAACTTATCCTAACCCATACCCTAAACCGAGCCCTAACCCTAACACTAACTCTAACCCTAACCCTAACCCATACCCTACGCCCTACCCGAACCCCTCCCCGAACCCGTACCCTAAGCCGTACCCTAACCCTCACCCTAACCCTAACCCTAACCCTAAGCTACCCTTGACGGCTTCTGCCTCCAAAAGATTTCCTAAGCACTAGTGATTTAAGGAACAGGTTAAAAAGAGAATTCTAATGTGATTTCTTGATAATGGGTGTGTTCCTTATCTTCTCCTCGTGTCTAAACTCTTCTCCATGGCTGGACCCCCAAATAATATTCCTTTACGTGCTAAGGGGTATCTAGAGAGTGGGATAGGTTTAATAACTACCCTCACCCTAATGCGTACCCTAACCCTAACCCCTACCCTAACCCTAACGCATACCCTAATCCTAACCCGTACCCTAAACCGAGCCCTAACCCTAACACTAGCCCTAACCCTAACCCTAACCCATACCCTACGCCCTACCCGAACCCCTCCCCGAACCCTTATCGTAAGCCGTACCCTAACCCTCACCCTAACCCTAACCCTAACCCTAAGCTATCCTTGACGGCTTCTGCCTCCAATAGATTTCCTAAGCACTAGTGTTTTAAGGAACAGGTTAAAAAGAGAATCCTAATGTGATTTCTTGATAATGGGTGTGTTCCTTATCTTCTCCTATTGTCTAAACTCTTCTCCATGGCTGGACCCCCAAATAATATTCCTTTACGTGCTAACGGGTATCTAGAGAGTGGGATAGGTTTAATAACTAACCTCACCCTATCGCGTACCCTAACCCTAACACCTACCCTAACACTAACGCGTACCCTAATCCTAACCCGTACCCTAAACCAGGCCCTAAACCTAACACTAACCCTAACCCTAACCCTAACCCATACCCTACGCCCTACACGAACCCCTCCCCGAACCCGTACCCTAAGCCATACCCTAACCCTCACCCTAACCCTAACCCTAACCCTAAGCTACCCTTGACTGCTTCTGCCTCCAATAGATTTCCTAAGCACTAGTGTTTTAAGGAACAGGTTAAAAAGAGAATCCTAATGTGATTTCTTGATAATGGGTGTGTTCCTTATATTCTCCTCGTGTCTAAACTCTTCTCCATGGCTGGACCCCCAAATAATATTCCTTTAAGTGCTAAGGGGTATCTAGAGAGTGGGATAGGTTTAATAACTACCCTCACCCTAACGCGTACCCTAACCCTAACCCCTACCCTAACACTAACGCGTACCCTAATCCTAACCCGTACCCTAAACCGAGCCCTAACCCTAACCCTAGCCCTAACCCTAACCCTAACCCATACCCTACGCCCTACCCGAACCCCTCCCCGAACCCGTACCCTAAGCCGTTCCCTAACCCTCACCGTAACCCTAACCCTAAACCTAAGCTACCCTTGACGGCTTCTGCCTCCAATAGATTTCCTAAGCACTAGTGTTTTAAGGAACAGGTTAAAAAGAGAATCCTAATGTGATTTCTTGATAATGGGTGTGTTCCTTATCTTCTCCTCGTGTCTAAACTCTTCTCCATGGCTGGACCCCCAAATAATATTCCTTTATGTGCTAAGGGGTATCTAGAGAGTGTGATAGGTTTAATAACTACCCTCACCCTAACACGTACCCTAACCCTAACCCCTACCCTAACCCTAACGTGTTCCCTAATCCGAACCCGTACCTAAACCGAGCCCTAACCCTAACACTAACCCTAACCCTAACCCTAACAAATACCCTATGCCCTACCCGAACCCCTCCCCTAACCCGTGCCCTAAGCCATACCCTAGCCCTCACCCTAACCCTAACCCTAACCCTAAGCTACTCTTGACTGCTTCTGCCTCCAATAGATTTCCTAAGCACTAGTGTTTTAAGGAACAGGTTAAAAAGAGAATCCTAATGTGATTTCTTGATAATGGGTGTGTTCCTTATCTTCTCCTCGTGTCTAAACTCTTCTCCATGGCTGGACCCCCAAATAATATTCCTTTACGTGCTAAGGGGTATCTAGAGAGTGTGATAGGTTTAATAACTACCCTCACCCTAACGCGTACCCTAACCCTAACCCCTACCCTAACCCTAACGCGTACCCTAATCCTAACCCGTACCCTAAACCGAGCCCTAACCCTAACACTAGCCCTAACCCTAACCCTAACCCATACCCTACGCCCTACCCGAACCCCTCCCCGAACCCGTACCCTAAGCCGTACCCTAACCCTCACCCTAACCCTAACCCTAACCCTAAGCTACCCTTGACTGCTTCTGCCTCCAATAGATTTCCTAAGCACTAGTGTTTTAAGGAACAGGTTAAAAAGAGAATCCTAATGTGATTTCTTGATAATGGGTGTGTTCCTTATCTTCTCCTCGTGTCTAAACTCTTCTCCATGGCTGGACCCCCAAATAATATTCCTTTACGTGCTAAGGGGTATCTAGAGAGTGGGATAGGTTTAATAACTAACCCCACCCTAACGCGTACCCTAACCCTAACCCCTACCCTAACCCTAACGCGTACCCTAATCCTAACCCGTACCCTAAACCGAGCCCTAACCCTAACACTAACCCTAACCCTAACCCTAACCCATACCCTAGGCCCTACCCGAACCCCTCCCCGAACCCGTACCCTAAGCCATACCCTAACCCTCACCCTAACCCTAACCCTAACCCTAAGCTACCCTTGACTGCTTCTGCCTCCAATAGATTTCCTAAGCACTAGTGTTTTAACGAACAGGTTAAAAGGAGAATCCTAATGTGATTTCTTGATAATGGGTGTGTTCCTTATCTTCTCCTAGTGTCTAAACTCTTCTCCATGGCTGGACCCCCAAATAATATTCCTTTACGTGCTAAGGGGTATCTAGAGAGTGGGATAGGTTTAATAACTAACCTCACCTTATCACGTACCCTAACCCTAACACCTACCCTAACACTAACGCGTACCCTAATCCTAACCCGTACCCTAAACCGAGCCCTAACCCTAACACTAACCCTAACCATAACCCTAACCCATACCCTACGCCCTACCCGAACCCCTCCCCGAACCCGTACCCTAAGCCATACCCTAACCCTCACCCTAACCCTAACCCTAACCCTAAGCTACCCTTGACTGCTTCTGCCTCCAATAGATTTCCTAAGCACTAGTGTTTTAAGGAACAGGTTAAAAAGAGAATCCTAATGTAATTTCTTGATAATGGGTGTGTTCCTTATATTCTCCTCGTGTCTAAACTCTTCTCCATGGCTGGACCCCCAAATAATATTCCTTTAAGTGCTAAGGGGTATCTAGAGAGTGGGATAGCTTTAATAACTACCCTCACCCTAACGCGTACCCTAACCCTAACCCCTACCCTAACACTAACGCGTACCCTAATCCTAACCCGTACCCTAAACCGAGCCCTAACCCTAACCCTAGCCCTAACCCTAACCCTAACCCATACCCTACGCCCTACCCGAACCCCTCCCCGAACCCGTACCCTAAGCTGTTCCCTAACCCTCACCCTAACCCTAACCCTAAACCTAAGCTACCCTTGACGGCTTCTGCCTCCAATAGATTTCCTAAGCACTAGTGTTTTAAGGAACAGGTTAAAAAGAGAATCCTAATGTGATTTCTTGATAATGGGTGTGTTCCTTATCTTCTCCTAGTGTCTAAACTCTTCTCCATGGCTGGACCCCCAAATAATATTCCTTTACGTGCTAAGGGGTATCTAGAGAGTGGGATAGGTTTAATAACTAACCTCACCCTATCGCGTACCCTAACCCTAACACCTACCCTAACAAAAACGCGTACCCTAATCCTAACCCGTACCCTAAACCGAGCCCTAACCCTAACACTAACCCTAACCATAACCCTAACCCATACCCTACGCCCTACCCGAACCCCTCCCCGAACCCGTGCCCTAAGCCGTACCCTAACCCTCACCCTAACCCTAACCCTAACCCTAAGCTACCCTTGACGGCTTCTGCCTCCAATAGATTTCCTAAGCACTAGTGTTTTAAGGAACATGTTAAAAAGAGAATCCTAATGTGATTTCTTGATAATGGGTGTGTTCCTTATCTTCTCCTCGTGTCTAAACTCTTCTCCATGGATGGACCCCCAAATAATATTCCTTTATGTGCTAAGGGGTATCTAGAGAGTGTGATAGGTTTAATAACTACCCTCACCCTATCGCGTACCCTAACCCTAACCCCTACCCTAACCCTAACGCGTACCCTAATACTAACCCGTACCCTAAACCGAGCCCTAATCCTAACACTAACCCTAACCCTAACCCTAACCCATACCCTACGCCCTACCCGAACCCCTCCCCGAACCCGTACCCTAAGCCATACCCTAGCCCTCACCCTAACCCAAACCCTAAACCTAAGCTACCCTTGACTGCTTCTGCCTCCAATAGATTTCCTAAGCACTAGTGTTTTAAGGAACAGGTTAAAAAGAGAATCCTAATGTGATTTCGTGATAATGGGTGTGTTCCTTATCTTCTCCTAGTGTCTAAACTCTTCTCCATGGCTGGACCCCCAAATAATATTCCTTTACGTGCTAAGGGGTATCTAGAGAGTGGGATAGGTTTAATAACTACCCTCACCCTAACGCGTACCCTAACACTAACCCCTACCCTAACCCTAACGCGTAAACTTATCCTAACCCATACCCTAAACCGAGCCCTAACCCTAACACTAACTCTAACCCTAACCCTAACCCATACCCTACGCCCTACCCGAACCCCTCCCCGAACCCGTACCCTAAGCCGTACCCTAACCCTCACCCTAACCCTAACCCTAACCCTAAGCTACCCTTGACGGCTTCTGCCTCCAAAAGATTTCCTAAGCACTAGTGATTTAAGGAACAGGTTAAAAAGAGAATTCTAATGTGATTTATTGATAATGGGTGTGTTCCTTATCTTCTCCTCGTGTCTAAACTCTTCTCCATGGCTGGACCCCCAAATAATATTCCTTTACGTGCTAAGGGGTATCTAGAGAGTGGGATAGGTTTAATAACTACCCTCACCCTAATGCGTACCCTAACCCTAACCCCTACCCTAACCCTAACGCATACCCTAATCCTAACCCGTACCCTAAACCGAGCCCTAACCCTAACACTAGCCCTAACCCTAACCCTAACCCATACCCTACGCCCTACCCGAACCCCTCCCCGAACCCTTATCGTAAGCCGTACCCTAACCCTCACCCTAACCCTAACCCTAACCCTAAGCTATCCTTGACGGCTTCTGCCTCCAATAGATTTCCTAAGCACTAGTGTTTTAAGGAACAGGTTAAAAAGAGAATCCTAATGTGATTTCTTGATAATGGGTGTGTTCCTTATCTTCTCCTATTGTCTAAACTCTTCTCCATGGCTGGACCCCCAAATAATATTCCTTTACGTGCTAACGGGTATCTAGAGAGTGGGATAGGTTTAATAACTAACCTCACCCTATCGCGTACCCTAACCCTAACACCTACCCTAACACTAACGCGTACCCTAATCCTAACCCGTACCCTAAACCAGGCCCTAAACCTAACACTAACCCTAACCCTAACCCTAACCCATACCCTACGCCCTACACGAACCCCTCCCCGAACCCGTACCCTAAGCCATACCCTAACCCTCACCCTAACCCTAACCCTAACCCTAAGCTACCCTTGACTGCTTCTGCCTCCAATAGATTTCCTAAGCACTAGTGTTTTAAGGAACAGGTTAAAAAGAGAATCCTAATGTGATTTCTTGATAATGGGTGTGTTCCTTATATTCTCCTCGTGTCTAAACTCTTCTCCATGGCTGGACCCCCAAATAATATTCCTTTAAGTGCTAAGGGGTATCTAGAGAGTGGGATAGGTTTAATAACTACCCTCACCCTAACGCGTACCCTAACCCTAACCCCTACCCTAACACTAACGCGTACCCTAATCCTAACCCGTACCCTAAACCGAGCCCTAACCCTAACCCTAGCCCTAACCCTAACCCTAACCCATACCCTACGCCCTACCCGAACCCCTCCCCGAACCCGTACCCTAAGCCGTTCCCTAACCCTCACCCTAACCCTAACCCTAAACCTAAGCTACCCTTGACGGCTTCTGCCTCCAATAGATTTCCTAAGCACTAGTGTTTTAAGGAACAGGTTAAAAAGAGAATCCTAATGTGATTTCTTGATAATGGGTGTGTTCCTTATCTTCTCCTCGTGTCTAAACTCTTCTCCATGGCTGGACCCCCAAATAATATTCCTTTATGTGCTAAGGGGTATCTAGAGAGTGTGATAGGTTTAATAACTACCCTCACCCTAACACGTACCCTAACCCTAACCCCTACCCTAACCCTAACGTGTTCCCTAATCCGAACCCGTACCTAAACCGAGCCCTAACCCTAACACTAACCCTAACCCTAACCCTAACAAATACCCTATGCCCTACCCGAACCCCTCCCCTAACCCGTACCCTAAGCCATACCCTAGCCCTCACCCTAACCCTAACCCTAACCCTAAGCTACTCTTGACTGCTTCTGCCTCCAATAGATTTCCTAAGCACTAGTGTTTTAAGGAACAGGTTAAAAAGAGAATCCTAATGTGATTTCTTGATAATGGGTGTGTTCCTTATCTTCTCCTCGTGTCTAAACTCTTCTCCATGGCTGGACCCCCAAATAATATTCCTTTACGTGCTAAGGGGTATCTAGAGAGTGTGATAGGTTTAATAACTACCCTCACCCTAACGCGTACCCTAACCCTAACCCCTACCCTAACCCTAACGCGTACCCTAATCCTAACCCGTACCCTAAACCGAGCCCTAACCCTAACACTAGCCCTAACCCTAACCCTAACCCATACCCTACGCCCTACCCGAACCCCTCCCCGAACCCGTACCCTAAGCCGTACCCTAACCCTCACCCTAACCCTAACCCTAACCCTAAGCTACCCTTGACTGCTTCTGCCTCCAATAGATTTCCTAAGCACTAGTGTTTTAAGGAACAGGTTAAAAAGAGAATCCTAATGTGATTTCTTGATAATGGGTGTGTTCCTTATCTTCTCCTCGTGTCTAAACTCTTCTCCATGGCTGGACCCCCAAATAATATTCCTTTACGTGCTAAGGGGTATCTAGAGAGTGGGATAGGTTTAATAACTAACCCCACCCTAACGCGTACCCTAACCCTAACCCCTACCCTAACCCTAACGCGTACCCTAATCCTAACCCGTACCCTAAACCGAGCCCTAACCCTAACACTAACCCTAACCCTAACCCTAACCCATACCCTAGGCCCTACCCGAACCCCTCCCCGAACCCGTACCCTAAGCCATACCCTAACCCTCACCCTAACCCTAACCCTAACCCTAAGCTACCCTTGACTGCTTCTGCCTCCAATAGATTTCCTAAGCACTAGTGTTTTAACGAACAGGTTAAAAAGAGAATCCTAATGTGATTTCTTGATAATGGGTGTGTTCCTTATCTTCTCCTAGTGTCTAAACTCTTCTCCATGGCTGGACCCCCAAATAATATTCCTTTACGTGCTAAGGGGTATCTAGAGAGTGGGATAGGTTTAATAACTAACCTCACCTTATCACGTACCCTAACCCTAACACCTACCCTAACACTAACGCGTACCCTAATCCTAACCCGTACCCTAAACCGAGCCCTAACCCTAACACTAACCCTAACCATAACCCTAACCCATACCCTACGCCCTACCCGAACCCCTCCCCGAACCCGTACCCTAAGCCATACCCTAACCCTCACCCTAACCCTAACCCTAACCCTAAGCTACCCTTGACTGCTTCTGCCTCCAATAGATTTCCTAAGCACTAGTGTTTTAAGGAACAGGTTAAAAAGAGAATCCTAATGTAATTTCTTGATAATGGGTGTGTTCCTTATATTCTCCTCGTGTCTAAACTCTTCTCCATGGCTGGACCCCCAAATAATATTCCTTTAAGTGCTAAGGGGTATCTAGAGAGTGGGATAGCTTTAATAACTACCCTCACCCTAACGCGTACCCTAACCCTAACCCCTACCCTAACACTAACGCGTACCCTAATCCTAACCCGTACCCTAAACCGAGCCCTAACCCTAACCCTAGCCCTAACCCTAACCCTAACCCATACCCTACGCCCTACCCGAACCCCTCCCCGAACCCGTACCCTAAGCTGTTCCCTAACCCTCACCCTAACCCTAACCCTAAACCTAAGCTACCCTTGACGGCTTCTGCCTCCAATAGATTTCCTAAGCACTAGTGTTTTAAGGAACAGGTTAAAAAGAGAATCCTAATGTGATTTCTTGATAATGGGTGTGTTCCTTATCTTCTCCTAGTGTCTAAACTCTTCTCCATGGCTGGACCCCCAAATAATATTCCTTTACGTGCTAAGGGGTATCTAGAGAGTGGGATAGGTTTAATAACTAACCTCACCCTATCGCGTACCCTAACCCTAACACCTACCCTAACAAAAACGCGTACCCTAATCCTAACCCGTACCCTAAACCGAGCCCTAACCCTAACACTAACCCTAACCATAACCCTAACCCATACCCTACGCCCTACCCGAACCCCTCCCCGAACACGTGCCCTAAGCCGTACCCTAACCCTCACCCTAACCCTAACCCTAACCCTAAGCTACCCTTGACGGCTTCTGCCTCCAATAGATTTCCTAAGCACTAGTGTTTTAAGGAACATGTTAAAAAGAGAATCCTAAAGTGATTTCTTGATAATGGGTGTGTTCCTTATCTTCTCCTCGTGTCTAAACTCTTCTCCATGGATGGACCCCCAAATAATATTCCTTTATGTGCTAAGGGGTATCTAGAGAGTGTGATAGGTTTAATAACTACCCTCACCCTATCGCGTACCCTAACCCTAACCCCTACCCTAACCCTAACGCGTACCCTAATACTAACCCGTACCCTAAACCGAGCCCTAATCCTAACACTAACCCTAACCCTAACCCTAACCCATACCCTACGCCCTACCCGAACCCCTCCCCGAACCCGTACCCTAAGCCATACCCTAGCCCTCACCCTAACCCAAACCCTAAACCTAAGCTACCCTTGACTGCTTCTGCCTCCAATAGATTTCCTAAGCACTAGTGTTTTAAGGAACAGGTTAAAAAGAGAATCCTAATGTGATTTCGTGATAATGGGTGTGTTCCTTATCTTCTCCTAGTGTCTAAACTCTTCTCCATGGCTGGACCCCCAAATAATATTCCTTTACGTGCTAAGGGGTATCTAGAGAGTGGGATAGGTTTAATAACTACCCTCACCCTAACGCGTACCCTAACACTAACCCCTACCCTAACCCTAACGCGTAAACTTATCCTAACCCATACCCTAAACCGAGCCCTAACCCTAACACTAACTCTAACCCTAACCCTAACCCATACCCTACGCCCTACCCGAACCCCTCCCCGAACCCGTACCCTAAGCCGTACCCTAACCCTCACCCTAACCCTAACCCTAACCCTAAGCTACCCTTGACGGCTTCTGCCTCCAAAAGATTTCCTAAGCACTAGTGATTTAAGGAACAGGTTAAAAAGAGAATTCTAATGTGATTTATTGATAATGGGTGTGTTCCTTATCTTCTCCTCGTGTCTAAACTCTTCTCCATGGCTGGACCCCCAAATAATATTCCTTTACGTGCTAAGGGGTATCTAGAGAGTGGGATAGGTTTAATAACTACCCTCACCCTAATGCGTACCCTAACCCTAACCCCTACCCTAACCCTAACGCATACCCTAATCCTAACCCGTACCCTAAACCGAGCCCTAACCCTAACACTAGCCCTAACCCTAACCCTAACCCATACCCTACGCCCTACCCGAACCCCTCCCCGAACCCTTATCGTAAGCCGTACCCTAACCCTCACCCTAACCCTAACCCTAACCCTAAGCTACCCTTGACGGCTTCTGCCTCCAATAGATTTCCTAAGCACTAGTGTTTTAAGGAACAGGTTAAAAAGAGAATCCTAATGTGATTTCTTGATAATGGGTGTGTTCCTTATCTTCTCCTATTGTCTAAACTCTTCTCCATGGCTGGACCCCCAAATAATATTCCTTTACGTGCTAACGGGTATCTAGAGAGTGGGATAGGTTTAATAACTAACCTCACCCTATCGCGTACCCTAACCCTAACACCTACCCTAACACTAACGCGTACCCTAATCCTAACCCGTACCCTAAACCAGGCCCTAAACCTAACACTAACCCTAACCCTAACCCTAACCCATACCCTACGCCCTACCCGAACCCCTCCCCGAACCCGTACCCTAAGCCATACCCTAACCCTCACCCTAACCCTAACCCTAACCCTAAGCTACCCTTGACTGCTTCTGCCTCCAATAGATTTCCTAAGCACTAGTGTTTTAAGGAACAGGTTAAAAAGAGAATCCTAATGTAATTTCTTGATAATGGGTGTGTTCCTTATATTCTCCTCGTGTCTAAACTCTTCTCCATGGCTGGACCCCCAAATAATATTCCTTTAAGTGCTAAGGGGTATCTAGAGAGTGGGATAGCTTTAATAACTACCCTCACCCTAACGCGTACCCTAACCCTAACCCCTACCCTAACACTAACGCGTACCCTAATCCTAACCCGTACCCTAAACCGAGCCCTAACCCTAACCCTAGCCCTAACCCTAACCCTACCCCATACCCTACGCCCTACCCGAACCCCTCCCCGAACCCGTACCCTAAGCTGTTCCCTAACCCTCACCCTAACCCTAACCCTAAACCTAAGCTACCCTTGACGGCTTCTGCCTCCAATAGATTTCCTAAGCACTAGTGTTTTAAGGAACAGGTTAAAAAGAGAATCCTAATGTGATTTCTTGATAATGGGTGTGTTCCTTATCTTCTCCTAGTGTCTAAACTCTTCTCCATGGCTGGACCCCCAAATAATATTCCTTTACGTGCTAAGGGGTATCTAGAGAGTGGGATAGGTTTAATAACTAACCTCACCCTATCGCGTACCCTAACCCTAACACCTACCCTAACAAAAACGCGTACCCTAATCCTAACCCGTACCCTAAACCGAGCCCTAACCCTAACACTAACCCTAACCATAACCCTAACCCATACCCTACGCCCTACCCGAACCCCTCCCCGAACCCGTGCCCTAAGCCGTACCCTAACCCTCACCCTAACCCTAACCCTAACCCTAAGCTACCCTTGACGGCTTCTGCCTCCAATAGATTTCCTAAGCACTAGTGTTTTAAGGAACATGTTAAAAAGAGAATCCTAATGTGATTTCTTGATAATGGGTGTGTTCCTTATCTTCTCCTCGTGTCTAAACTCTTCTCCATGGATGGACCCCCAAATAATATTCCTTTATGTGCTAAGGGGTATCTAGAGAGTGTGATAGGTTTAATAACTACCCTCACCCTATCGCGTACCCTAACCCTAACCCCTACCCTAACCCTAACGCGTACCCTAATACTAACCCGTACCCTAAACCGAGCCCTAATCCTAACACTAACCCTAACCCTAACCCTAACCCATACCCTACGCCCTACCCGAACCCCTCCCCGAACCCGTACCCTAAGCCATACCCTAGCCCTCACCCTAACCCAAACCCTAAACCTAAGCTACCCTTGACTGCTTCTGCCTCCAATAGATTTCCTAAGCACTAGTGTTTTAAGGAACAGGTTAAAAAGAGAATCCTAATGTGATTTCGTGATAATGGGTGTGTTCCTTATCTTCTCCTAGTGTCTAAACTCTTCTCCATGGCTGGACCCCCAAATAATATTCCTTTACGTGCTAAGGGGTATCTAGAGAGTGGGATAGGTTTAATAACTACCCTCACCCTAACGCGTACCCTAACACTAACCCCTACCCTAACCCTAACGCGTAAACTTATCCTAACCCATACCCTAAACCGAGCCCTAACCCTAACACTAACTCTAACCCTAACCCTAACCCATACCCTACGCCCTACCCGAACCCCTCCCCGAACCCGTACCCTAAGCCGTACCCTAACCCTCACCCTAACCCTAACCCTAACCCTAAGCTACCCTTGACGGCTTCTGCCTCCAAAAGATTTCCTAAGCACTAGTGATTTAAGGAACAGGTTAAAAAGAGAATTCTAATGTGATTTATTGATAATGGGTGTGTTCCTTATCTTCTCCTCGTGTCTAAACTCTTCTCCATGGCTGGACCCCCAAATAATATTCCTTTACGTGCTAAGGGGTATCTAGAGAGTGGGATAGGTTTAATAACTACCCTCACCCTAATGCGTACCCTAAACCTAACCCCTACCCTAACCCTAACGCATACCCTAATCCTAACCCGTACCCTAAACCGAGCCCTAACCCTAACACTAGCCCTAACCCTAACCCTAACCCATACCCTACGCCCTACCCGAACCCCTCCCCGAACCCTTATCGTAAGCCGTACCCTAACCCTCACCCTAACCCTAACCCTAACCCTAAGCTATCCTTGACGGCTTCTGCCTCCAATAGATTTCCTAAGCACTAGTGTTTTAAGGAACAGGTTAAAAAGAGAATCCTAATGTGATTTCTTGATAATGGGTGTGTTCCTTATCTTCTCCTATTGTCTAAACTCTTCTCCATGGCTGGACCCCCAAATAATATTCCTTTACGTGCTAACGGGTATCTAGAGAGTGGGATAGGTTTAATAACTAACCTCACCCTATCGCGTACCCTAACCCTAACACCTACCCTAACACTAACGCGTACCCTAATCCTAACCCGTACCCTAAACCAGGCCCTAAACCTAACACTAACCCTAACCCTAACCCTAACCCATACCCTACGCCCTACACGAACCCCTCCCCGAACTCGTACCCTAAGCCATACCCTAACCCTCACCCTAACCCTAACCCTAACCCTAAGCTACCCTTGACTGCTTCTGCCTCCAATAGATTTCCTAAGCACTAGTGTTTTAAGGAACAGGTTAAAAAGAGAATACTAATGTGATTTCTTGATAATGGGTGTGTTCCTTATATTCTCCTCGTGTCTAAACTCTTCTCCATGGCTGGACCCCCAAATAATATTCCTTTAAGTGCTAAGGGGTATCTAGAGAGTGGGATAGGTTTAATAACTACCCTCACCCTAACGCGTACCCTAACCCTAACCCCTACCCTAACACTAACGCGTACCCTAATCCTAACCCGTACCCTAAACCGAGCCCTAACCCTAACCCTAGCCCTAACCCTAACCCTAACCCATACCCTACGCCCTACCCGAACCCCTCCCCGAACCCGTACCCTAAGCCGTTCCCTAACCCTCACCCTAACCCTAACCCTAAACCTAAGCTACCCTTGACGGCTTCTGCCTCCAATAGATTTCCTAAGCACTAGTGTTTTAAGGAACAGGTTAAAAAGAGAATCCTAATGTGATTTCTTGATAATGGGTGTGTTCCTTATCTTCTCCTCGTGTCTAAACTCTTCTCCATGGCTGGACCCCCAAATAATATTCCTTTATGTGCTAAGGGGTATCTAGAGAGTGTGATAGGTTTAATAACTACCCTCACCCTAACACGTACCCTAACCCTAACCCCTACCCTAACCCTAACGTGTTCCCTAATCCGAACCCGTACCTAAACCGAGCCCTAACCCTAACACTAACCCTAACCCTAACCCTAACAAATACCCTATGCCCTACCCGAACCCCTCCCCTAACCCGTACCCTAAGCCATACCCTAGCCCTCACCCTAACCCTAACCCTAACCCTAAGCTACTCTTGACTGCTTCTGCCTCCAATAGATTTCCTAAGCACTAGTGTTTTAAGGAACAGGTTAAAAAGAGAATCCTAATGTGATTTCTTGATAATGGGTGTGTTCCTTATCTTCTCCTCGTGTCTAAACTCTTCTCCATGGCTGGACCCCCAAATAATATTCCTTTACGTGCTAAGGGGTATCTAGAGAGTGTGATAGGTTTAATAACTACCCTCACCCTAACGCGTACCCTAACCCTAACCCCTACCCTAACCCTAACGCGTACCCTAATCCTAACCCGTACCCTAAACCGAGCCCTAACCCTAACACTAGCCCTAACCCTAACCCTAACCCATACCCTACGCCCTACTCGAACCCCTCCCCGAACCCGTACCCTAAGCCGTACCCTAACCCTCACCCTAACCCTAACCCTAACCCTAAGCTACCCTTGACTGCTTCTGCCTCCAATAGATTTCCTAAGCACTAGTGTTTTAAGGAACAGGTTAAAAAGAGAATCCTAATGTGATTTCTTGATAATGGGTGTGTTCCTTATCTTCTCCTCGTGTCTAAACTCTTCTCCATGGCTGGACCCCCAAATAATATTCCTTTACGTGCTAAGGGGTATCTAGAGAGTGGGATAGGTTTAATAACTAACCCCACCCTAACGCGTACCCTAACCCTAACCCCTACCCTAACCCTAACGCGTACCCTAATCCTAACCCGTACCCTAAACCGAGCCCTAACCCTAACACTAACCCTAACCCTAACCCTAACCCATACCCTAGGCCCTACCCGAACCCCTCCCCGAACCCGTACCCTAAGCCATACCCTAACCCTCACCCTAACCCTAACCCTAACCCTAAGCTACCCTTGACTGCTTCTGCCTCCAATAGATTTCCTAAGCACTAGTGTTTTAAGGAACAGGTTAAAAAGAGAATCCTAATGTGATTTCTTGATAATGGGTGTGTTCCTTATCTTCTCCTCGTGTCTAAACTCTTCTCCATGGCTGGACCCCCAAATAATATTCCTTTACGTGCTAAGGGGTATCTAGAGAGTGTGATAGGTTTAATAACTACCCCAACCCTAACGCGTACCCTAACCCTAACCCCTACCCTAACCCTAACGTGTACCCTAATCCTAACCCGTACCCTAAACCGAGCCCTAACCCTAACACTAACCCTAACCCTAACCTTAACCCATACCCTACGCCCTACCCGAACCCCTCCCCGAACCCGTGCCCTAAGCCGTACCCTAACCCTCACCCTAACCCTAACCCTAACCCTAAGCTACCCTTGACGGCTTCTGCCTCCAATAGATTTCCTAAGCACTAGTGTTTTAAGGAACAGGTTAAAAAGAGAATCCTAATGTGATTTCTTGATAATGGGTGTGTTCCTTATCTTCTCCTCGTGTCTAAACTCTTCTCCATGGATGGACCCCCAAATAATATTCCTTTATGTGCTAAGGGGTATCTAGAGAGTGTGATAGGTTTAATAACTACCCTCACCCTATCGCGTACCCTAACCCTAACCCCTACCCTAACCCTAACGCGTACCCTAATACTAACCCGTACCCTAAACCGAGCCCTAATCCTAACACTAACCCTAACCCTAACCCTAACCCATACCCTACGCCCTACCCGAACCCCTCCCCGAACCCGTACCCTAAGCCATACCCTAGCCCTCACCCTAACCCAAACCCTAAACCTAAGCTACCCTTGACTGCTTCTGCCTCCAATAGATTTCCTAAGCACTAGTGTTTTAAGGAACAGGTTAAAAAGAGAATCCTAATGTGATTTCGTGATAATGGGTGTGTTCCTTATCTTCTCCTAGTGTCTAAACTCTTCTCCATGGCTGGACCCCCAAATAATATTCCTTTACGTGCTAAGGGGTATCTAGAGAGTGGGATAGGTTTAATAACTACCCTCACCCTAACGCGTACCCTAACACTAACCCCTACCCTAACCCTAACGCGTAAACTTATCCTAACCCATACCCTAAACCGAGCCCTAACCCTAACACTAACTCTAACCCTAACCCTAACCCATACCCTACGCCCTACCCGAACCCCTCCCCGAACCCGTACCCTAAGCCGTACCCTAACCCTCACCCTAACCCTAACCCTAACCCTAAGCTACCCTTGACGGCTTCTGCCTCCAAAAGATTTCCTAAGCACTAGTGATTTAAGGAACAGGTTAAAAAGAGAATTCTAATGTGATTTATTGATAATGGGTGTGTTCCTTATCTTCTCCTCGTGTCTAAACTCTTCTCCATGGCTGGACCCCCAAATAATATTCCTTTACGTGCTAAGGGGTATCTAGAGAGTGGGAAAGGTTTAATAACTACCCTCACCCTAATGCGTACCCTAACCCTAACCCCTACCCTAACCCTAACGCATACCCTAATCCTAACCCGTACCCTAAACCGAGCCCTAACCCTAACACTAGCCCTAACCCTAACCCTAACCCATACCCTACGCCCTACCCGAACCCCTCCCCGAACCCTTATCGTAAGCCGTACCCTAACCCTCACCCTAACCCTAACCCTAAGCTACCCTTGACGGCTTCTGCCTCCAATAGATTTCCTAAGCACTAGTGTTTTAAGGAACAGGTTAAAAAGAGAATCCTAATGTGATTTCTTGATAATGGGTGTGTTCCTTATCTTCTCCTATTGTCTAAACTCTTCTCCATGGCTGGACCCCCAAATAATATTCCTTTACGTGCTAACGGGTATCTAGAGAGTGGGATAGGTTTAATAACTAACCTCACCCTATCGCGTACCCTAACCCTAACACCTACCCTAACACTAACGCGTACCCTAATCCTAACCCGTACCCTAAACCAGGCCCTAAACCTAACACTAACCCTAACCCTAACCCTAACCCATACCCTACGCCCTACCCGAACCCCTCCCCGAACCCGTACCCTAAGCCATACCCTAACCCTCACCCTAACCCTAACCCTAACCCTAAGCTACCCTTGACTGCTTCTGCCTCCAATAGATTTCCTAAGCACTAGTGTTTTAAGGAACAGGTTAAAAAGAGAATCCTAATGTAATTTCTTGATAATGGGTGTGTTCCTTATATTCTCCTCGTGTCTAAACTCTTCTCCATGGCTGGACCCCCAAATAATATTCCTTTAAGTGCTAAGGGGTATCTAGAGAGTGGGATAGCTTTAATAACTACCCTCACCCTAACGCGTACCCTAACCCTAACCCCTACCCTAACACTAACGCGTACCCTAATCCTAACCCGTACCCTAAACCGAGCCCTAACCCTAACCCTAGCCCTAACCCTAACCCTAACCCATACCCTACGCCCTACCCGAACCCCTCCCCGAACCCGTACCCTAAGCTGTTCCCTAACCCTCACCCTAACCCTAACCCTAAACCTAAGCTACCCTTGACGGCTTCTGCCTCCAATAGATTTCCTAAGCACTAGTGTTTTAAGGAACAGGTTAAAAAGAGAATCCTAATGTGATTTCTTGATAATGGGTGTGTTCCTTATCTTCTCCTCGTGTCTAAACTCTTCTCCATGGCTGGACCCCCAAATAATATTCCTTTATGTGCTAAGGGGTATCTAGAGAGTGTGATAGGTTTAATAACTACCCTCACCCTAACACGTACCCTAACCCTAACCCCTACCCTAACCCTAACGTGTTCCCTAATCCGAACCCGTACCTAAACCGAGCCCTAACCCTAACACTAACCCTAACCCTAACCCTAACAAATACCCTATGCCCTACCCGAACCCCTCCCCTAACCCGTACCCTAAGCCATACCCTAGCCCTCACCCTAACCCTAACCCTAACCCTAAGCTACTCTTGACTGCTTCTGCCTCCAATAGATTTCCTAAGCACTAGTGTTTAAGGAACAGGTTAAAAAGAGAATCCTAATGTGATTTCTTGATAATGGGTGTGTTCCTTATCTTCTCCTCGTGTCTAAACTCTTCTCCATGGCTGGACCCCCAAATAATATTCCTTTACGTGCTAAGGGGTATCTAGAGAGTGTGATAGGTTTATTAACTACCCTCACC
The DNA here is from genome assembly GCF_949987535.1 of Balaenoptera acutorostrata. Classification (NCBI taxonomy): domain Eukaryota; kingdom Metazoa; phylum Chordata; class Mammalia; order Artiodactyla; family Balaenopteridae; genus Balaenoptera; species Balaenoptera acutorostrata. Next base: position 267,819 of record NW_026645704.1, on the reverse strand, counting down.
CTAACGCGTACCCTAACCCTAACCCCTACCCTAACCCTAACACGTACCCTAATCCTAACCCGTACCCTAAACCGAGCCCTAACCCTAACACTAACCCTAACCCTAACCCTAACCCATACCCTAGGCCCTACCCGAACCCCTCCCCGAACCCGTACCCTAAGCCATACCCTAACCCTCACCCTAACCCTAACCCTAACCCTAAGCTACCCTTGACTGCTTCTGCCTCCAATAGATTTCCTAAACACTAGTGTTTTAAGGAACAGGTTAAAAAGAGAATCCTAATGTGATTTCGTGATAATGGGTGTGTTCCTTATCTTCTCCTAGTGTCTAAACTCTTCTCCATGGCTGGACCCCCAATAATATTCCTGTACGTGCTAAGGGGTATCTAGAGAGTGGAATAGGTTTAATAACTACCCTCACCCTAACGCGTACACTAACCCTAACACGTACCCTAATCCTAACCCGTACCCTAAACCGAGCCCTAACCCTAACACTAACCCTAACCCTAACCCTAACCCATACCCTACGCCCTACCCGAACCCCTCCCCGAACCCGTGCCCTAAGCCGTACCCTAACCCTCACCCTAACCCTAACCCTAAGCTACCCTTGACGGCTTCTGCCTCCAATAGATTTCCTAAGCAGTAGTGTTTTAAGGAACATGTTAAAAAGAGAATCCTAATGTGATTTCTTGATAATGGGTGTGTTCCTTATCTTCTCCTCGTGTCTAAACTCTTCTCCATGGATGGACCCCCAAATAATATTCCTTTATGTGCTAAGGGGTATCTAGAGAGTGTGATAGGTTTAATAACTACCCTCACCCTATCGCGTACCCTAACCCTAACCCCTACCCTAACCCTAACGCGTACCCTAATCCTAACCCGTACCCTAAACCGAGCCCTAATCCTAACACTAACCCTAACCCTAACCCTAACCCATACCCTACGCCCTACCCGAACCCCTCCCCGAACCCGTACCCTAAGCCATACCCTAGCCCTCACCCTAACCCAAACCCTAAACCTAAGCTACCCTTGACTGCTTCTGCCTCCAATAGATTTCCTAAGCACTAGTGTTTTAAGGAACAGGTTAAAAAGAGAATCCTAATGTGATTTCGTGATAATGGGTGTGTTCCTTATCTTCTCCTAGTGTCTAAACTCTTCTCCATGGCTGGACCCCCAAATAATATTCCTTTACGTTCTATGGGGTATCTAGAGAGTGGGATAGGTTTAATAACTACCCTCACCCTAACGCGTACCCTAACACTAACCCCTACCCTAACCCTAACGCGTAAACTTATCCTAACCCATACCCTAAACCGAGCCCTAACCCTAACACTAACTCTAACCCTAACCCTAACCCATACCCTACGCCCTACCCGAACCCCTCCCCGAACCCGTACCCTAAGCCGTACCCTAACCCTCACCCTAACCCTAACCCTAACCCTAAGCTACCCTTGACGGCTTCTGCCTCCAAAAGATTTCCTAAGCACTAGTGATTTAAGGAACAGGTTAAAAAGAGAATTCTAATGTGATTTATTGATAATGGGTGTGTTCCTTATCTTCTCCTCGTGTCTAAACTCTTCTCCATGGCTGGACCCCCAAATAATATTCCTTTACGTGCTAAGGGGTATCTAGAGAGTGGGATAGGTTTAATAACTACCCTCACCCTAACGCGTACCCTAACCCTAACCCCTACCCTAACCCTAACGCATACCCTAATCCTAACCCGTACCCTAAACCGAGCCCTAACCCTAACACTAGCCCTAACCCTAACCCATACCCTACGCCCTACCCGAACCCCTCCCCGAACCCTTATCGTAAGCCGTACCCTAACCCTCACCCTAACCCTAACCCTAACCCTAAGCTACCCTTGACGGCTTCTGCCTCCAATAGATTTCCTAAGCACTAGTGTTTTAAGGAACTGGTTAAAAAGACAATCCTAATGTGATTTCTTGATAATGGGTGTGTTCCTTATCTTCTCCTCGTGTCTAAACTCTTCTCCATGGCTGGACCCCCAAATAATATTCCTTTACGTGCTAAGGGGTATCTAGAGAGTGTGATAGGTTTAATAACTACACCCACCCTAACGCGTACCCTAACCCTAACCCCTACCCTAACCCTAACACGTACCCTAATCCTAACCCGTACCCTAAACCGAGCCCTAACCCTAACACTAACCCTAACGCTAATCCTAACCCATACCCTACGCCCTACCCGAACCCCTCCCCGAACCCGTACCCTAAGCCATACCCTAACCCTCACCCTAACCCTAACCCTAACCCTAAGCTACCCTTGACTGCTTCTGCCTCCAATAGATTTCCTAAGCACTAGTGTTTTAAGGAACAGGTTAAAAAGAGAATCCTAATGTGATTTCTTGATAATGGGTGTGTTCCTTATATTCTCCTCGTGTCTAAACTCTTCTCCATGGCTGGACCCCCAAATAATATTCCTTTACGTGCTAAGGGGTATCTAGAGAGTGTGATAGGTTTAATAACTACCCCCACCCTAACGCGTACCCTAACCCTAACCCCTACCCTAACCCTAACGCGTACCCTAATCCTAACCCGTACCCTAAACCGAGCCCTAACCCTAACACTAACCCTAACCCTAACCCTAACCCATACCCTAGGCCCTACCCGAACCCCTCCCCGAACCCGTACCCTAAGCCATACCCTAACCCTCACCCTAACCCTAACCCTAACCCTAAGCTACCCTTGACTGCTTCTGCCTCCAATAGATTTCCTAAACACTAGTGTTTTAAGGAACAGGTTAAAAAGAGAATCCTAATGTGATTTCGTGATAATGGGTGTGTTCCTTATCTTCTCCTAGTGTCTAAACTCTTCTCCATGGCTGGACCCCCAATAATATTCCTGTACGTGCTAAGGGGTATCTAGAGAGTGGAATAGGTTTAATAACTACCCTCACCCTAACGCGTACACTAACCCTAACACGTACCCTAATCCTAACCCGTACCCTAAACCGAGCCCTAACCCTAACACTAACCCTAACCCTAACCCTAACCCATACCCTACGCCCTACCCGAACCCCTCCCCGAACCCGTGCCCTAAGCCGTACCCTAACCCTCACCCTAACCCTAACCCTAAGCTACCCTTGACGGCTTCTGCCTCCAATAGATTTCCTAAGCAGTAGTGTTTTAAGGAACATGTTAAAAAGAGAATCCTAATGTGATTTCTTGATAATGGGTGTGTTCCTTATCTTCTCCTCGTGTCTAAACTCTTCTCCATGGATGGACCCCCAAATAATATTCCTTTATGTGCTAAGGGGTATCTAGAGAGTGTGATAGGTTTAATAACTACCCTCACCCTATCGCGTACCCTAACCCTAACCCCTACCCTAACCATAACGCGTACCCTAATCCTAACCCGTACCCTAAACCGAGCCCTAATCCTAACACTAACCCTAACCCTAACCCTAACCCATACCCTACGCCCTACCCGAACCCCTCCCCGAACCCGTACCCTAAGCCATACCCTAGCCCTCACCCTAACCCAAACCCTAAACCTAAGCTACCCTTGACTGCTTCTGCCTCCAATAGATTTCCTAAGCACTAGTGTTTTAAGGAACAGGTTAAAAAGAGAATCCTAATGTGATTTCGTGATAATGGGTGTGTTCCTTATCTTCTCCTAGTGTCTAAACTCTTCTCCATGGCTGGACCCCCAAATAATATTCCTTTACGTTCTATGGGGTATCTAGAGAGTGGGATAGGTTTAATAACTACCCTCACCCTAACGCGTACCCTAACACTAACCCCTACCCTAACCCTAACGCGTAAACTTATCCTAACCCATACCCTAAACCGAGCCCTAACCCTAACACTAACTCTAACCCTAACCCTAACCCATACCCTACGCCCTACCCGAACCCCTCCCCGAACCCGTACCCTAAGCCGTACCCTAACCCTCACCCTAACCCTAACCCTAACCCTAAGCTACCCTTGACGGCTTCTGCCTCCAAAAGATTTCCTAAGCACTAGTGATTTAAGGAACAGGTTAAAAAGAGAATTCTAATGTGATTTATTGATAATGGGTGTGTTCCTTATCTTCTCCTCGTGTCTAAACTCTTCTCCATGGCTGGACCCCCAAATAATATTCCTTTACGTGCTAAGGGGTATCTAGAGAGTGGGATAGGTTTAATAACTACCCTCACCCTAACGCGTACCCTAACCCTAACCCCTACCCTAACCCTAACGCATACCCTAGTCCTAACCCGTACCCTAAACCGAGCCCTAACCCTAACACTAGCCCTAACCATAACCCATACCCTACGCCCTACCCGAACCCCTCCCCGAACCCTTATCGTAAGCCGTACCCTAACCCTCACCCTAACCCTAACCCTAACCCTAAGCTACCCTTGACGGCTTCTGCCTCCAATAGATTTCCTAAGCACTAGTGTTTTAAGGAACTGGTTAAAAAGACAATCCTAATGTGATTTCTTGATAATGGGTGTGTTCCTTATCTTCTCCTCGTGTCTAAACTCTTCTCCATGGCTGGACCCCCAAATAATATTCCTTTACGTGCTAAGGGGTATCTAGAGAGTGTGATAGGTTTAATAACTACACCCACCCTAACGCGTACCCTAACCCTAACCCCTACCCTAACCCTAACACGTACCCTAATCCTAACCCGTACCCTAAACCGAGCCCTAACCCTAACACTAACCCTAACGCTAATCCTAACCCATACCCTACGCCCTACCCGAACCCCTCCCCGAACCCGTACCCTAAGCCATACCCTAACCCTCACCCTAACCCTAACCCTAACCCTAAGCTACCCTTGACTGCTTCTGCCTCCAATAGATTTCCTAAGCACTAGTGTTTTAAGGAACAGGTTAAAAAGAGAATCCTAATGTGATTTCTTGATAATGGGTGTGTTCCTTATCTTCTCCTATTGTCTAAACTCTTCTCCATGGCTGGACCCCCAAATAATATTCCTTTAAGTGCTAAGGGGTATCTAGAGAGTGGGATAGCTTTAATAACTACCCTCACCCTAACGCGTACCCTAACCCTAACCCCTACCCTAACACTAACGCGTACCCTAATCCTAACCCGTAGCCTAAACCGAGCCCTAACCCTAACCCTAGTCCTAACCCTAACCCTAACCCATACCCTACGCCCTACCCGAACCCCTCCCCGAACCCGTACCCTAAGCCGTACCCTAACCCTCACCCTAACCCTAACCCTAAACCTAAGCTACCCTTGACGGCTTCTGCCTCCAATAGATTTCCTAAGCACTATTGTTTTAAGGAACAGGTTAAAAAGAGAATCCTAATGTGATTTCTTGATAATGGGTGTGTTCCTTATCTTCTCCTCGTGTCTAAACTCTTCTCCATGGCTGGACCCCCAAATAATATTCCTTTATGTGCTAAGGGGTATCTAGAGAGTGTGATAGGTTTAATAACTACCCTCACCCTAACACGTACCCTAACCCTAACCCCTACCCTAACCCTAACGTGTTCCCTAATCCTAACCCGTACCTAAACCGAGCCCTAACCCTAACACTAACCCTAACCCTAACCCTAAACCATACCCTATGCCCTACCCAAACCCCTCCCCGAACCCGTACCCTAAGCCATAACCTAGCCCTCACCCTAACCCTAACCCTAACCCTAAGCTACTCTTGACTGCTTCTGCCTCCAATAGATTTCCTAAGCACTAGTGTTTTAAGGAACAGGTTAAAAAGAGAATCCTAATGTGATTTCTTGATAATGGGTGTGTTCCTTATCTTCTCCTCGTGTCTAAACTCTTCTCCATGGCTGGACCCCCAAATAATATTCCTTTACGTGCTAAGGGGTATTTAGAGAGTGTGATAGGTTTAATAACTACCCTCACCCTAACGCGTACCCTAACCCTAACCCCTACCCTAACCCTAACGCGTACCCTAATCCTAACCCGTACCCTAAACCGAGCCCTAACCCTAACACTAGCCCTAACCCTAACCCTAACCCATACCCTACGCCCTACCCGAACCCCTCCCCGAACCCGTACCCTAAGCCGTACCCTAACCCTCACCCTAACCCTAACCCTAACCCTAAGCTACCCTTGAATGCTTCTGCCTCCAATATATTTCCTAAGCACTAGTGTTTTAAGGAACAGGTTAAAAAGAGAATCCTAATGTGATTTCTTGATAATGGGTGTGTTCCTTATCTTCTCCTCGTGTCTAAACTCTTCTCCATGGCTGGACCCCCAAATAATATTCCTTTACGTGCTAAGGGGTATCTAGAGAGTGTGATAGGTTTAATAACTACCCCAACCCTAACGCGTACCCTAACCCTAACCCCTACCCTAACCCTAACGCGTACCCTAATCCTAACCCGTACCCTAAACCGAGCCCTAACCCTAACACTAACCCTAACCCTAACCTTAACCCATACCCTACGCCCTACCCGAACCCCTCCCCGAACCCGTACCCTAAGCCATACCCTAACCCTCACCCTAACCCTAACCCTAACCCTAAGCTACCCTTGACTGCTTCTGCCTCCAATAGATTTCCTAAGCACTAGTGTTTTAAGGAACAGGTTAAAAAGAGAATCCTAATGTGATTTCTTGATAATGGGTGTGTTCCTTATCTTCTCCTAGTGTCTAAACTCTTCTCCATGGCTGGACCCCCAAATAATATTCCTTTACGTGCTAAGGGGTATCTAGAGAGTGGGATAGGTTTAATAACTAACCTCACCCTATCGCGTACCCTAACCCTAACACCTACCCTAACACTAACGCGTACTCTAATCCTAACCCGTACCCTAAACCGAGCCCTAACCCTAACACTAACCCTAACCATAACCCTAACCCATACCCTACGCCCTACCCGAACCCCTCCCCGAACCCGTGCCCTAAGCCGTACCCTAACCCTCACCCTAACCCTAACCCTAACCCTAAGCTACCCTTGACGGCTTCTGCCTCCAATAGATTTCCTAAGCACTAGTGTTTTAAGGAACAGGTTAAAAAGAGAATCCTAATGTGATTTCTTGATAATGGGTGTGTTCCTTATCTTCTCCTATTGTCTAAACTCTTCTCCATGGCTGGACCCCCAAATAATATTCCTTTACGTGCTAACGGGTATCTAGAGAGTGGGATAGGTTTAATAACTAACCTCACCCTATCGCGTACCCTAACCCTAACACCTACCCTAAAACTAACGCGTACCCTAATCCTAACCCGTACCCTAAACCAGGCCCTAAACCTAACACTAACCCTAACCCTAACCCTAACCCATACCCTACGCCCTACCCGAACCCCTCCCCGAACCCGTACCCTAAGCCATACCCTAACCCTCACCCTAACCCTAACCCTAACCCTAAGCTACCCTTGACTGCTTCTGCCTCCAATAGATTTCCTAAGCACTAGTGTTTTAAGGAACAGGTTAAAAAGAGAATCCTAATGTGATTTCTTGATAATGGGTGTGTTCCTTATATTCTCCTCGTGTCTAAACTCTTCTCCATGGCTGGACCCCCAAATAATATTCCTTTAAGTGCTAAGGGGTATCTAGAGAGTGGGATAGGTTTAATAACTACCCTCACCCTAACGCGTACCCTAACCCTAACCCCTACCCTAACACTAACGCGTACCCTAATCCTAACCCGTACCCTAAACCGAGCCCTAACCCTAACCCTAGCCCTAACCCTAACCCTAACCCATACCCTACGCCCTACCCGAACCCCTCCCCGAACCCGTACCCTAAGCCGTACCCTAACCCTCACCCTAACCCTAACCCTAAACCTAAGCTACCCTTGACGGCTTCTGCCTCCAATAGATTTCCTAAGCACTAGTGTTTTAAGGAACAGGTTAAAAAGAGAATCCTAATGTGATTTCTTGATAATGGGTGTGTTCCTTATCTTCTCCTCGTGTCTAAACTCTTCTCCATGGCTGGACCCCCAAATAATATTCCTGTATGTGCTAAGGGGTATCTAGAGAGTGTGACAGGTTTAATAACTACCCTCACCCTAACACGTACCCTAACCCTAACCCCTACACTAACCCTAACGTGTTCCCTAATCCGAACCCGTACCTAAACCGAGCCCTAACCCTAACACTAACCCTAACCCTAACCCTAACAAATACCCTATGCCCTACCCGAACCCCTCCCCGAACCCGTACCCTAAGCCATACCCTAGCCCTCACCCTAACCCTAACCCTAACCCTAAGCTACTCTTGACTGCTTCTGCCTCCAATAGATTTCCTAAGCACTAGTGTTTTAAGGAACAGGTTAAAAAGAGAATCCTAATGTGATTTCTTGATAATGGGTGTGTTCCTTGTCTTCTCCTCGTGTCTAAACTCTTCTCCATGGCTGGACCCCCAAATAATATTCCTTTACGTGCTAAGGGGTATCTAGAGAGTGTGATAGGTTTAATAACTACCCTCACCCTAACGCGTACCCTAACCCTAACCCCTACCCTAACCCTAACGCGTACCCTAATCCTAACCCGTACCCTAAACCGAGCCCTAACCCTAACACTAGCCCTAACCCTAACCCTAACCCATACCCTACGCCCTACCCGAACCCCTCCCCGAACCCGTACCCTAAGCCGTACCCTAACCCTCACCCTAACCCTAAACCTAACCCTAAGCTACCCTTGACTGCTTCTGCCTCCAATAGATTTCCTAAGCACTAGTGTTTTAAGGAACAGGTTAAAAAGAGAATCCTAATGTGATTTCTTGATAATGGGTGTGTTCCTTATCTTCTCCTCGTGTCTAAACTCTTCTCCATGGCTGGACCCCCAAATAATATTCCTTTACGTGCTAAGGGGTATCTAGAGAGTGTGATAGGTTTAATAACTACCCCCACCCTAACGCGTACCCTAACCCTAACCCCTACCCTAACCCTAACGCGTACCCTAATCCTAACCCGTACCCTAAACCGAGCCCTATCCCTAACACTAACCCTAACCCTAACCTTAACCCATACCCTAGGCCCTACCCGAACCCCTCCCCGAACCCGTACCCTAAGCCATACCCTAACCCTCACCCTAACCCTAACCCTAACCCTAAGCTACCCTTGACTGCTTCTGCCTCCAATAGATTTCCTAAGCACTAGTGTTTTAAGGAACAGGTTAAAAAGAGAATCCTAATGTGATTTCTTGATAATGGGTGTGTTCCTTATCTTCTCCTAGTGTCTAAACTCTTCTCCATGGCTGGACCCCCAAATAATATTCCTTTACGTGCTAAGGGGTATCTAGAGAGTGGGATAGGTTTAATAACTACCCTCACCCTAACGCGTACCCTAACCCTAACCCCTACCCTAACCCTAACGCGTACCCTAATCCTAACCCGTATCCTAAACCGAGCCCTAACCCTAACACTAGCCCTAACCCTAACCCTAAACCATACCCTACGCCCTACCCGAACCCCTCCCCGAACCCGTACCCTAAGCCGTACCCTAACCCTCACCCTAACCCTAACCCTAACCCTAAGCTACCCTTGACTGCTTCTGCCTCCAATAGATTTCCTAAGCACTAGTGTTTTAAGGAACAGGTTAAAAAGAGAATCCTAATGTGATTTCTTGATAATGGGTGTGTTCCTTATCTTCTCCTCGTGTCTAAACTCTTCTCCATGGCTGGACCCCCAAATAATATTCCTTTACGTGCTAAGGGGTATCTAGAGAGTGTGATAGGTTTAATAACTACCCCCACCCTAACGCGTACCCTAACCCTAACCCCTACCCTAACCCTAACGCGTACCCTAATCCTAACCCGTACCCTAAACCGAGCCCTAACCCTAACACTAACCCTAACCCTAACCTTAACCCATACCCTAGGCCCTACCCGAACCCCTCCCCGAACCCGTACCCTAAGCCATACCCTAACCCTCACCCTAACCCTAACCCTAACCCTAAGCTACCCTTGACTGCTTCTGCCTCCAATAGATTTCCTAAGCACTAGTGTTTTAAGGAACAGGTTAAAAAGAGAATCCTAATGTGATTTCGTGATAATGGGTGTGTTCCTTATCTTCTCCTAGTGTCTAAACTCTTCTCCATGGCTGGACCCCCAATAATATTCCTGTACGTGCTAAGGGGTATCTAGAGAGTGGAATAGGTTTAATAACTACCCTCACCCTAACGCGTACACTAACCCTAACACGTACCCTAATCCTAACCCGTACCCTAAACCGAGCCCTAACCCTAACACTAACCCTAACCCTAACCCTAACCCATACCCTACGCCCTACCCGAACCCCTCCCCGAACCCGTGCCCTAAGCCGTACCCTAACCCTCACCCTAACCCTAACCCTAAGCTACCCTTGACGGCTTCTGCCTCCAATAGATTTCCTAAGCAGTAGTGTTTTAAGGAACATGTTAAAAAGAGAATCCTAATGTGATTTCTTGATAATGGGTGTGTTCCTTATCTTCTCCTCGTGTCTAAACTCTTCTCCATGGATGGACCCCCAAATAATATTCCTTTATGTGCTAAGGGGTATCTAGAGAGTGTGATAGGTTTAATAACTACCCTCACCCTATCGCGTACCCTAACCCTAACCCCTACCCTAACCCTAACGCGTACCCTAATCCTAACCCGTACCCTAAACCGAGCCCTAATCCTAACACTAACCCTAACCCTAACCCTAACCCATACCCTACGCCCTACCCGAACCCCTCCCCGAACCCGTACCCTAAGCCATACCCTAGCCCTCACCCTAACCCAAACCCTAAACCTAAGCTACCCTTGACTGCTTCTGCCTCCAATAGATTTCCTAAGCACGAGTGTTTTAAGGAACAGGTTAAAAAGAGAATCCTAATGTGATTTCGTGATAATGGGTGTGTTCCTTATCTTCTCCTAGTGTCTAAACTCTTCTCCATGGCTGGACCCCCAAATAATATTCCTTTACGTTCTATGGGGTATCTAGAGAGTGGGATAGGTTTAATAACTACCCTCACCCTAACGCGTACCCTAACACTAACCCCTACCCTAACCCTAACGCGTAAACTTATCCTAACCCATACCCTAAACCGAGCCCTAACCCTAACACTAACTCTAACCCTAACCCTAACCCATACCCTACGCCCTACCCGAACCCCTCCCCGAACCCGTACCCTAAGCCGTACCCTAACCCTCACCCTAACCCTAACCCTAACCCTAAGCTACCCTTGACGGCTTCTGCCTCCAAAAGATTTCCTAAGCACTAGTGATTTAAGGAACAGGTTAAAAAGAGAATTCTAATGTGATTTATTGATAATGGGTGTGTTCCTTATCTTCTCCTCGTGTCTAAACTCTTCTCCATGGCTGGACCCCCAAATAATATTCCTTTACGTGCTAAGGGGTATCTAGAGAGTGGGATAGGTTTAATAACTACCCTCACCCTAACGCGTACCCTAACCCTAACCCCTACCCTAACCCTAACGCATACCCTAGTCCTAACCCGTACCCTAAACCGAGCCCTAACCCTAACACTAGCCCTAACCCTAACCCATACCCTACGCCCTACCCGAACCCCTCCCCGAACCCTTATCGTAAGCCGTACCCTAACCCTCACCCTAACCCTAACCCTAACCCTAAGCTACCCTTGACGGCTTCTGCCTCCAATAGATTTCCTAAGCACTAGTGTTTTAAGGAACTGGTTAAAAAGACAATCCTAATGTGATTTCTTGATAATGGGTGTGTTCCTTATCTTCTCCTCGTGTCTAAACTCTTCTCCATGGCTGGACCCCCAAATAATATTCCTTTACGTGCTAAGGGGTATCTAGAGAGTGTGATAGGTTTAATAACTACACCCACCCTAACGCGTACCCTAACCCTAACCCCTACCCTAACCCTAACACGTACCCTAATCCTAACCCGTACCCTAAACCGAGCCCTAACCCTAACACTAACCCTAACGCTAATCCTAACCCATACCCTACGCCCTACCCGAACCCCTCCCCGAACCCGTACCCTAAGCCATACCCTAACCCTCACCCTAACCCTAACCCTAACCCTAAGCTACCCTTGACTGCTTCTGCCTCCAATAGATTTCCTAAGCACTAGTGTTTTAAGGAACAGGTTAAAAAGAGAATCCTAATGTGATTTCTTGATAATGGGTGTGTTCCTTATCTTCTCCTATTGTCTAAACTCTTCTCCATGGCTGGACCCCCAAATAATATTCCTTTAAGTGCTAAGGGGTATCTAGAGAGTGGGATAGCTTTAATAACTACCCTCACCCTAACGCGTACCCTAACCCTAACCCCTACCCTAACACTAACGCGTACCCTAATCCTAACCCGTACCCTAAACCGAGCCCTAACCCTAACCCTAGTCCTAACCCTAACCCTAACCCATACCCTACGCCCTACCCGAACCCCTCCCCGAACCCGTACCCTAAGCCGTACCCTAACACTCACCCTAACCCTAACCCTAAACCTAAGCTACCCTTGACGGCTTCTGCCTCCAATAGATTTCCTAAGCACTAGTGTTTTAAGGAACAGGTTAAAAAGAGAATCCTAATGTGATTTCTTGATAATGGGTGTGTTCCTTATCTTCTCCTCGTGTCTAAACTCTTCTCCATGGCTGGACCCCCAAATAATATTCCTTTATGTGCTAAAGGGTATCTAGAGAGTGTGATAGGTTTAATAACTACCCTCACCCTAACACGTACCCTAACCCTAACCCCTACCCTAACCCTAACGTGTTCCCTAATCCTAACCCGTACCTAAACCGAGCCCTAACCCTAACACTAACCCTAACCCTAACCCTAAACCATACCCTATGCCCTACCCAAACCCCTCCCCGAACCCGTACCCTAAGCCATACCCTAGCCCTCACCCTAACCCTAACCCTAACCCTAAGCTACTCTTGACTGCTTCTGCCTCCAATAGATTTCCTAAGCACTAGTGTTTTAAGGAACAGGTTAAAAAGAGAATCCTAATGTGATTTCTTGATAATGGGTGTGTTCCTTATCTTCTCCTCGTGTCTAAACTCTTCTCCATGGCTGGACCCCCAAATAATATTCCTTTACGTGCTAAGGGGTATTTAGAGAGTGTGATAGGTTTAATAACTACCCTCACCCTAACGCGTACCCTAACCCTAACCCCTACCCTAACCCTAACGCGTACCCTAATCCTAACCCGTACCCTAAACCGAGCCCTAACCCTAACCCTAACCCATACCCTACGCCCTACCCGAACCCCTCCCCGAACCCGTACCCTAAGCCGTACCCTAACCCTCACCCTAACCCTAACCCTAACCCTAAGCTACCCTTGACTGCTTCTGCCTCCAATATATTTCCTAAGCACTAGTGTTTTAAGGAACAGGTTAAAAAGAGAATCCTAATGTGATTTCTTGATAATGGGTGTGTTCCTTATCTTCTCCTCGTGTCTAAACTCTTCTCCATGGCTGGACCCCCAAATAATATTCCTTTACGTGCTAAGGGGTATCTAGAGAGTGTGATAGGTTTAATAACTACCCCAACCCTAACGCGTACCCTAACCCTAACCCCTACCCTAACCCTAACGCGTACCCTAATCCTAACCCGTACCCTAAACCGAGCCCTAACCCTAACACTAACCCTAAACCTAACCTTAACCCATACCCTAGGCCCTACCCGAACCCCTCCCCGAACCCGTACCCTAAGCCATACCCTAACCCTCACCCTAACCCTAACCCTAACCCTAAGCTACCCTTGACTGCTTCTGCCTCCAATAGATTTCCTAAGCACTAGTGTTTTAAGGAACAGGTTAAAAAGAGAATCCTAATGTGATTTCTTGATAATGGGTGTGTTCCTTATCTTCTCCTAGTGTCTAAACTCTTCTCCATGGCTGGACCCCCAAATAATATTCCTTTACGTGCTAAGGGGTATCTAGAGAGTGGGATAGGTTTAATAACTAACCTCACCCTATCGCGTACCCTAACCCTAACACCTACCCTAACACTAACGCGTACCCTAATCCTAACCCGTACCCTAAACCGAGCCCTAACCCTAACACTAACCCTAACCATAACCCTAACCCATACCCTACGCCCTACCCGAACCCCTCCCCGAACCCGTGCCCTAAGCCGTACCCTAACCCTCACCCTAACCCTAACCCTAACCCTAAGCTACCCTTGACGGCTTCTGCCTCCAATAGATTTCCTAAGCACTAGTGTTTTAAGGAACATGTTAAAAAGAGAATCCTAATGTGATTTCTTGATAATGGGTGTGTTCCTTATCTTCTCCTCGTGTCTAAACTCTTCTCCATGGATGGACCCCCAAATAATATTCCTTTATGTGCTAAGGGGTATCTAGAGAGTGTGATAGGTTTATTAACTACCCTCACCCTATCGCGTACCCTAACCCTAACCCCTACCCTAACCCTAACGCGTACCCTAATACTAACCCGTACCCTAAACCGAGCCCTAATCCTAACACTAACCCTAACCCTAACCCTAACCCATACCCTACGCCCTACCCGAACCCCTCCCCGAACCCGTACCCTAAGCCATACCCTAGCCCTCACCCTAACCCAAACCCTAAACCTAAGCTACCCTTGACTGCTTCTGCCTCCAATAGATTTCCTAAGCACTAGTGTTTTAAGGAACAGGTTAAAAAGAGAATCCTAATGTGATTTCGTGATAATGGGTGTGTTCCTTATCTTCTCCTAGTGTCTAAACTCTTCTCCATGGCTGGACCCCCAAATAATATTCCTTTAAGTGCTAAGGGGTATCTAGAGAGTGGGATAGCTTTAATAACTACCCTCACCCTAACGCGTACCCTAACCCTAACCCCTACCCTAACACTAACGCGTACCCTAATCCTAACCCGTACCCTAAACCGAGCCCTAACCCTAACCCTAGTCCTAACCCTAACCCTAACCCATACCCTACGCCCTACCCGAACCCCTCCCCGAACCCGTACCCTAACCCTCACCCTAACCCTAACCCTAAACCTAAGCTACCCTTGACGGCTTCTGCCTCCAATAGATTTCCTAAGCACTAGTGTTTTAAGGAACAGGTTAAAAAGAGAATCCTAATGTGATTTCTTGATAATGGGTGTGTTCCTTATCTTCTCCTCGTGTCTAAACTCTTCTCCATGGCTGGACCCCCAAATAATATTCCTTTATGTGCTAAGGGGTATCTAGAGAGTGTGATAGGTTTAATAACTACCCTCACCCTAACACGTACCCTAACCCTAACCCCTACCCTAACCCTAACGTGTTCCCTAATCCTAACCCGTACCTAAACCGAGCCCTAACCCTAACACTAACCCTAACCCTAACCCTAAACCATACCCTATGCCCTACCCAAACCCCTCCCCGAACCCGTACCCTAAGCCATACCCTAGCCCTCACCCTAACCCTAACCCTAACCCTAAGCTACTCTTGACTGCTTCTGCCTCCAATAGATTTCCTAAGCACTAGTGTTTTAAGGAACAGGTTAAAAAGAGAATCCTAATGTGATTTCTTGATAATGGGTGTGTTCCTTATCTTCTCCTCGTGTCTAAACTCTTCTCCATGGCTGGACCCCCAAATAATATTCCTTTACGTGCTAAGGGGTATTTAGAGAGTGTGATAGGTTTAATAACTACCCTCACCCTAACGCGTACCCTAACCCTAACCCCTACCCTAACCCTAACGCGTACCCTAATCCTAACCCGTACCCTAAACCGAGCCCTAACCCTAACCCTAACCCATACCCTACGCCCTACCCGAACCCCTCCCCGAACCCGTACCCTAAGCCGTACCCTAACCCTCACCCTAACCCTAACCCTAACCCTAAGCTACCCTTGACTGCTTCTGCCTCCAATATATTTCCTAAGCACTAGTGTTTTAAGGAACAGGTTAAAAAGAGAATCCTAATGTGATTTCTTGATAATGGGTGTGTTCCTTATCTTCTCCTCGTGTCTAAACTCTTCTCCATGGCTGGACCCCCAAATAATATTCCTTTACGTGCTAAGGGGTATCTAGAGAGTGTGATAGGTTTAATAACTACCCCAACCCTAACGCGTACCCTAACCCTAACCCCTACCCTAACCCTAACGCGTACCCTAATCCTAACCCGTACCCTAAACCGAGCCCTAACCCTAACACTAACCCTAACCCTAACCTTAACCCATACCCTACGCCCTACCCGAACCCCTCCCCGAACCCGTACCCTAAGCCATACCCTAACCCTCACCCTAACCCTAACCCTAACCCTAAGCTACCCTTGACTGCTTCTGCCTCCAATAGATTTCCTAAGCACTAGTGTTTTAAGGAACAGGTTAAAAAGAGAATCCTAATGTGATTTCTTGATAATGGGTGTGTTCCTTATCTTCTCCTAGTGTCTAAACTCTTCTCCATGGCTGGACCCCCAAATAATATTCCTTTACGTGCTAAGGGGTATCTAGAGAGTGGGATAGGTTTAATAACTAACCTCACCCTATCGCGTACCCTAACCCTAACACCTACCCTAACACTAACGCGTACCCTAATCCTAACCCGTACCCTAAACCGAGCCCTAACCCTAACACTAACCCTAACCATAACCCTAACCCATACCCTACGCCCTACCCGAACCCCTCCCCGAACCCGTGCCCTAAGCCGTACCCTAACCCTCACCCTAACCCTAACCCTAACCCTAAGCTACCCTTGACGGCTTCTGCCTCCAATAGATTTCCTAAGCACTAGTGTTTTAAGGAACATGTTAAAAAGAGAATCCTAATGTGATTTCTTGATAATGGGTGTGTTCCTTATCTTCTCCTCGTGTCTAAACTCTTCTCCATGGATGGACCCCCAAATAATATTCCTTTATGTGCTAAGGGGTATCTAGAGAGTGTGATAGGTTTATTAACTACCCTCACCCTATCGCGTACCCTAACCCTAACCCCTACCCTAACCCTAACGCGTACCCTAATACTAACCCGTACCCTAAACCGAGCCCTAATCCTAACACTAACCCTAACCCTAACCCTAACCCATACCCTACGCCCTACCCGAACCCCTCCCCGAACCCGTACCCTAAGCCATACCCTAGCCCTCACCCTAACCCAAACCCTAAACCTAAGCTACCCTTGACTGCTTCTGCCTCCAATAGATTTCCTAAGCACTAGTGTTTTAAGGAACAGGTTAAAAAGAGAATCCTAATGTGATTTCGTGATAATGGGTGTGTTCCTTATCTTCTCCTAGTGTCTAAACTCTTCTCCATGGCTGGACCCCCAAATAATATTCCTTTACGTGCTAAGGGGTATCTAGAGAGTGGGATAGGTTTAATAACTACCCTCACCCTAACGCGTACCCTAACACTAACCCCTACCCTAACCCTAACGCGTAAACTTATCCTAACCCATACCCTAAACCGAGCCCTAACCCTAACACTAACTCTAACCCTAACCCTAACCCATACCCTACGCCCTACCCGAACCCCTCCCCGAACCCGTACCCTAAGCCGTACCCTAACAATCACCCTAACCCTAACCCTAACCCTAAGCTACCCTTGACGGCTTCTGCCTCCAAAAGATTTCCTAAGCACTAGTGATTTAAGGAACAGGTTAAAAAGAGAATTCTAATGTGATTTATTGATAATGGGTGTGTTCCTTATCTTCTCCTCGTGTCTAAACTCTTCTCCATGGCTGGACCCCCAAATAATATTCCTTTACGTGCTAAGGGGTATCTAGAGAGTGGGATAGGTTTAATAACTACCCTCACCCTAATGCGTACCCTAACCCTAACCCCTACCCTAACCCTAACGCATACCCTAATCCTAACCCGTACCCTAAACCGAGCCCTAACCCTAACACTAGCCCTAACCCTAACCCTAACCCATACCCTATGCCCTACCCGAACCCCTCCCCGAACCCTTATCGTAAGCCGTACCCTAACCCTCACCCTAACCCTAACCCTAACCCTAAGCTACCCTTGACGGCTTCTGCCTCCAATAGATTTCCTAAGCACTAGTGTTTTAAGGAACAGGTTAAAAAGAGAATCCTAATGTGATTTCTTGATAATGGGTGTGTTCCTTATCTTCTCCTATTGTCTAAACTCTTCTCCATGGCTGGACCCCCAAATAATATTCCTTTACGTGCTAACGGGTATCTAGAGAGTGGGATAGGTTTAATAACTAACCTCACCCTATCGCGTACCCTAACCCTAACACCTACCCTAACACTAACGCGTACCCTAATCCTAACCCGTACCCTAAACCAGGCCCTAAACCTAACACTAACCCTAACCCTAACCCTAACCCATACCCTACGCCCTACCCGAACCCCTCCCCGAACCCGTACCCTAAGCCATACCCTAACCCTCACCCTAACCCTAACCCTAACCCTAAGCTACCCTTGACTGCTTCTGCCTCCAATAGATTTCCTAAGCACTAGTGTTTTAAGGAACATGTTAAAAAGAGAATCCTAATGTGATTTCTTGATAATGGGTGTGTTCCTTATCTTCTCCTCGTGTCTAAACTCTTCTCCATGGCTGGACCCCCAAATAATATTCCTTTACGTGCTAAGGGGTATCTAGAGAGTGTGATAGGTTTAATAACTACCCTCACCCTAACGCGTACCCTAACCCTAACCCCTACCCTAACCCTAACGCGTACCCTAATCCTAACCCGTACCCTAAACCGAGCCCTAACCCTAACACTAGCCCTAACCCTAACCCTAACCCATACCCTACGCCCTACCCGAACCCCTCCCCGAACCCGTACCCTAAGCCGTACCCTAACCCTCACCCTAACCCTAACCCTAACCCTAAGCTACCCTTGACTGCTTCTGCCTCCAATAGATTTCCTAAGCACTAGTGTTTTAAGGAACAGGTTAAAAAGAGAATCCTAATGTGATTTCTTGATAATGGGTGTGTTCCTTATCTTCTCCTCGTGTCTAAACTCTTCTCCATGGCTGGACCCCCAAATAATATTCCTTTACGTGCTAAGGGGTATCTAGAGAGTGGGATAGGTTTAATAACTAACCCCACCCTAACGCGTACCCTAACCCTAACCCCTACCCTAACCCTAACGCGTACCCTAATCCTAACCCGTACCCTAAACCGAGCCCTAACCCTAACACTAACCCTAACCCTAACCCTAACCCATACCCTAGGCCCTACCCGAACCCCTCCCCGAACCCGTACCCTAAGCCATACCCTAACCCTCACCCTAACCCTAACCCTAACCCTAAGCTACCCTTGACTGCTTCTGCCTCCAATAGATTTCCTAAGCACTAGTGTTTTAACGAACAGGTTAAAAAGAGAATCCTAATGTGATTTCTTGATAATGGGTGTGTTCCTTATCTTCTCCTAGTGTCTAAACTCTTCTCCATGGCTGGACCCCCAAATAATATTCCTTTACGTGCTAAGGGGTATCTAGAGAGTGGGATAGGTTTAATAACTAACCTCACCTTATCACGTACCCTAACCCTAACACCTACCCTAACACTAACGCGTACCCTAATCCTAACCCGTACCCTAAACCGAGCCCTAACCCTAACACTAACCCTAACCATAACCCTAACCCATACCCTACGCCCTACCCGAACCCCTCCCCGAACCCGTACCCTAAGCCATACCCTAACCCTCACCCTAACCCTAACCCTAACCCTAACCCTAAACCTAAGCTACCCTTGACTGCTTCTGCCTCCAATATATTTCCTAAGCACTAGTGTTTTAAGGAACAGGTTAAAAAGAGAATCCTAATGTGATTTCTTGATAATGGGTGTGTTCCTTATCTTCTCCTCGTGTCTAAACTCTTCTCCATGGCTGGACCCCCAAATAATATTCCTTTACGTGCTAAGGGGTATCTAGAGAGTGTGATAGGTTTAATAACTACCCCAACCCTAACGCGTACCCTAACCCTAACCCCTACCCTAACCCTAACGCGTACCCTAATCCTAACCCGTACCCTAAACCGA
Organism: Balaenoptera acutorostrata; assembly: GCF_949987535.1. Lineage (NCBI taxonomy): Eukaryota > Metazoa > Chordata > Mammalia > Artiodactyla > Balaenopteridae > Balaenoptera > Balaenoptera acutorostrata. Next base: position 248,043 of record NW_026645704.1, on the reverse strand, counting down.
GCCCTAACCCTAACACTAACCCTAACCCTAACCTTAACCCATACCCTACGCCCTACCCGAACCCCTCCCCGAACCCGTACCCTAAGCCATACCCTAACCCTCATCCTAACCCTAACCCTAACCCTAAGCTACCCTTGACTGCTTCTGCCTCCAATAGATTTCCTAAGCACTAGTGTTTTAAGGAACAGGTTAAAAAGAGAATCCTAATGTGATTTCTTGATAATGGGTGTGTTCCTTATCTTCTCCTAGTGTCTAAACTCTTCTCCATGGCTGGACCCCCAAATAATATTCCTTTACGTGCTAAGGGGTATCTAGAGAGTGGGATAGGTTTAATAACTAACCTCACCCTATCGCGTACCCTAACCCTAACACCTACCCTAACACTAACGCGTACCCTAATCCTAACCCGTACCCTAAACCGAGCCCTAACCCTAACACTAACCCTAACCATAACCCTAACCCATACCCTACGCCCTACCCGAACCCCTCCCCGAACCCGTGCCCTAAGCCGTACCCTAACCCTCACCCTAACCCTAACCCTAACCCTAAGCTACCCTTGACGGCTTCTGCCTCCAATAGATTTCCTAAGCACTAGTGTTTTAAGGAACATGTTAAAAAGAGAATCCTAATGTGATTTCTTGATAATGGGTGTGTTCCTTATCTTCTCCTCGTGTCTAAACTCTTCTCCATGGATGGACCCCCAAATAATATTCCTTTATGTGCTAAGGGGTATCTAGAGAGTGTGATAGGTTTAATAACTACCCTCACCCTATCGCGTACCCTAACCCTAACCCCTACCCTAACCCTAACGCGTACCCTAATACTAACCCGTACCCTAAACCGAGCCCTAATCCTAACACTAACCCTAACCCTAACCCTAACCCATACCCTACGCCCTACCCGAACCCCTCCCCGAACCCGTACCCTAAGCCATACCCTAGCCCTCACCCTAACCCAAACCCTAAACCTAAGCTACCCTTGACTGCTTCTGCCTCCAATAGATTTCCTAAGCACTAGTGTTTTAAGGAACAGGTTAAAAAGAGAATCCTAATGTGATTTCGTGATAATGGGTGTGTTCCTTATCTTCTCCTAGTGTCTAAACTCTTCTCCATGGCTGGACCCCCAAATAATATTCCTTTACGTGCTAAGGGGTATCTAGAGAGTGGGATAGGTTTAATAACTACCCTCACCCTAACGCGTACCCTAACACTAACCCCTACCCTAACCCTAACGCGTAAACTTATCCTAACCCATACCCTAAACCGAGCCCTAACCCTAACACTAACTCTAACCCTAACCCTAACCCATACCCTACGCCCTACCCGAACCCCTCCCCGAACCCGTACCCTAAGCCGTACCCTAACCCTCACCCTAACCCTAACCCTAACCCTAAGCTACCCTTGACGGCTTCTGCCTCCAAAAGATTTCCTAAGCACTAGTGATTTAAGGAACAGGTTAAAAAGAGAATTCTAATGTGATTTATTGATAATGGGTGTGTTCCTTATCTTCTCCTCGTGTCTAAACTCTTCTCCATGGCTGGACCCCCAAATAATATTCCTTTACGTGCTAAGGGGTATCTAGAGAGTGGGATAGGTTTAATAACTACCCTCACCCTAATGCGTACCCTAACCCTAACCCCTACCCTAACCCTAACGCATACCCTAATCCTAACCCGTACCCTAAACCGAGCCCTAACCCTAACACTAGCCCTAACCCTAACCCTAACCCATACCCTACGCCCTACCCGAACCCCTCCCCGAACCCTTATCGTAAGCCGTACCCTAACCCTCACCCTAACCCTAACCCTAACCCTAAGCTACCCTTGACGGCTTCTGCCTCCAATAGATTTCCTAAGCACTAGTGTTTTAAGGAACAGGTTAAAAAGAGAATCCTAATGTGATTTCTTGATAATGGGTGTGTTCCTTATCTTCTCCTATTGTCTAAACTCTTCTCCATGGCTGGACCCCCAAATAATATTCCTTTACGTGCTAACGGGTATCTAGAGAGTGGGATAGGTTTAATAACTAACCTCACCCTATCGCGTACCCTAACCCTAACACCTACCCTAACACTAACGCGTACCCTAATCCTAACCCGTACCCTAAACCAGGCCCTAAACCTAACACTAACCCTAACCCTAACCCTAACCCATACCCTACGCCCTACCCGAACCCCTCCCCGAACCCGTACCCTAAGCCATACCCTAACCCTCACCCTAACCCTAACCCTAACCCTAAGCTACCCTTGACTGCTTCTGCCTCCAATAGATTTCCTAAGCACTAGTGTTTTAAGGAACAGGTTAAAAAGAGAATTCTAATGTAATTTCTTGATAATGGGTGTGTTCCTTATATTCTCCTCGTGTCTAAACTCTTCTCCATGGCTGGACCCCCAAATAATATTCCTTTAAGTGCTAAGGGGTATCTAGAGAGTGGGATAGGTTTAATAACTACCCTCACCCTAACGCGTACCCTAACCCTAACCCCTACCCTAACACTAACGCGTACCCTAATCCTAACCCGTACCCTAAACCGAGCCCTAACCCTAACCCTAGCCCTAACCCTAACCCTAACCCATACCCTACGCCCTACCCGAACCCCTCCCCGAACCCGAACCCTAAGCCGTTCCCTAACCCTCACCCTAACCCTAACCCTAACCCTAAGCTACCCTTGACGGCTTCTGCCTCCAATAGATTTCCTAAGCACTAGTGTTTTAAGGAACATGTTAAAAAGAGAATCCTAATGTGATTTCTTGATAATGGGTGTGTTCCTTATCTTCTCCTCGTGTCTAAACTCTTCTCCATGGATGGACCCCCAAATAATATTCCTTTATGTGCTAAGGGGTATCTAGAGAGTGTGATAGGTTTAATAACTACCCTCACCCTATCGCGTACCCTAACCCTAACCCCTACCCTAACCCTAACGCGTACCCTAATACTAACCCGTACCCTAAACCGAGCCCTAATCCTAACACTAACCCTAACCCTAACCCTAACCCATACCCTACGCCCTACCCGAACCCCTCCCCGAACCCGTACCCTAAGCCATACCCTAGCCCTCACCCTAACCCAAACCCTAAACCTAAGCTACCCTTGACTGCTTCTGCCTCCAATAGATTTCCTAAGCACTAGTGTTTTAAGGAACAGGTTAAAAAGAGAATCCTAATGTGATTTCGTGATAATGGGTGTGTTCCTTATCTTCTCCTAGTGTCTAAACTCTTCTCCATGGCTGGACCCCCAAATAATATTCCTTTACGTGCTAAGGGGTATCTAGAGAGTGGGATAGGTTTAATAACTACCCTCACCCTAACGCGTACCCTAACACTAACCCCTACCCTAACCCTAACGCGTAAACTTATCCTAACCCATACCCTAAACCGAGCCCTAACCCTAACACTAACTCTAACCCTAACCCTAACCCATACCCTACGCCCTACCCGAACCCCTCCCCGAACCCGTACCCTAAGCCGTACCCTAACCCTCACCCTAACCCTAACCCTAACCCTAAGCTACCCTTGACGGCTTCTGCCTCCAAAAGATTTCCTAAGCACTAGTGATTTAAGGAACAGGTTAAAAAGAGAATTCTAATGTGATTTATTGATAATGGGTGTGTTCCTTATCTTCTCCTCGTGTCTAAACTCTTCTCCATGGCTGGACCCCCAAATAATATTCCTTTACGTGCTAAGGGGTATCTAGAGAGTGGGATAGGTTTAATAACTACCCTCACCCTAATGCGTACCCTAACCCTAACCCCTACCCTAACCCTAACGCATACCCTAATCCTAACCCGTACCCTAAACCGAGCCCTAACCCTAACACTAGCCCTAACCCTAACCCTAACCCATACCCTACGCCCTACCCGAACCCCTCCCCGAACCCTTATCGTAAGCCGTACCCTAACCCTCACCCTAACCCTAACCCTAACCCTAAGCTACCCTTGACGGCTTCTGCCTCCAATAGATTTCCTAAGCACTAGTGTTTTAAGGAACAGGTTAAAAAGAGAATCCTAATGTGATTTCTTGATAATGGGTGTGTTCCTTATCTTCTCCTATTGTCTAAACTCTTCTCCATGGCTGGACCCCCAAATAATATTCCTTTACGTGCTAACGGGTATCTAGAGAGTGGGATAGGTTTAATAACTAACCTCACCCTATCGCGTACCCTAACCCTAACACCTACCCTAACACTAACGCGTACCCTAATCCTAACCCGTACCCTAAACCAGGCCCTAAACCTAACACTAACCCTAACCCTAACCCTAACCCATACCCTACGCCCTACCCGAACCCCTCCCCGAACCCGTACCCTAAGCCATACCCTAACCCTCACCCTAACCCTAACCCTAACCCTAAGCTACCCTTGACTGCTTCTGCCTCCAATAGATTTCCTAAGCACTAGTGTTTTAAGGAACAGGTTAAAAAGAGAATCCTAATGTAATTTCTTGATAATGGGTGTGTTCCTTATATTCTCCTCGTGTCTAAACTCTTCTCCATGGCTGGACCCCCAAATAATATTCCTTTAAGTGCTAAGGGGTATCTAGAGAGTGGGATAGCTTTAATAACTACCCTCACCCTAACGCGTACCCTAACCCTAACCCCTACCCTAACACTAACGCGTACCCTAATCCTAACCCGTACCCTAAACCGAGCCCTAACCCTAACCCTAGCCCTAACCCTAACCCTAACCCATACCCTACGCCCTACCCGAACCCCTCCCCGAACCCGTACCCTAAGCTGTTCCCTAACCCTCACCCTAACCCTAACCCTAAACCTAAGCTACCCTTGACGGCTTCTGCCTCCAATAGATTTCCTAAGCACTAGTGTTTTAAGGAACAGGTTAAAAAGAGAATCCTAATGTGATTTCTTGATAATGGGTGTGTTCCTTATCTTCTCCTAGTGTCTAAACTCTTCTCCATGGCTGGACCCCCAAATAATATTCCTTTACGTGCTAAGGGGTATCTAGAGAGTGGGATAGGTTTAATAACTAACCTCACCCTATCGCGTACCCTAACCCTAACACCTACCCTAACAAAAACGCGTACCCTAATCCTAACCCGTACCCTAAACCGAGCCCTAACCCTAACACTAACCCTAACCATAACCCTAACCCATACCCTACGCCCTACCCGAACCCCTCCCCGAACCCGTGCCCTAAGCCGTACCCTAACCCTCACCCTAACCCTAACCCTAACCCTAAGCTACCCTTGACGGCTTCTGCCTCCAATAGATTTCCTAAGCACTAGTGTTTTAAGGAACATGTTAAAAAGAGAATCCTAATGTGATTTCTTGATAATGGGTGTGTTCCTTATCTTCTCCTCGTGTCTAAACTCTTCTCCATGGATGGACCCCCAAATAATATTCCTTTATGTGCTAAGGGGTATCTAGAGAGTGTGATAGGTTTAATAACTACCCTCACCCTATCGCGTACCCTAACCCTAACCCCTACCCTAACCCTAACGCGTACCCTAATACTAACCCGTACCCTAAACCGAGCCCTAATCCTAACACTAACCCTAACCCTAACCCTAACCCATACCCTACGCCCTACCCGAACCCCTCCCCGAACCCGTACCCTAAGCCATACACTAGCCCTCACCCTAACCCAAACCCTAAACCTAAGCTACCCTTGACTGCTTCTGCCTCCAATAGATTTCCTAAGCACTAGTGTTTTAAGGAACAGGTTAAAAAGAGAATCCTAATGTGATTTCGTGATAATGGGTGTGTTCCTTATCTTCTCCTAGTGTCTAAACTCTTCTCCATGGCTGGACCCCCAAATAATATTCCTTTACGTGCTAAGGGGTATCTAGAGAGTGGGATAGGTTTAATAACTACCCTCACCCTAACGCGTACCCTAACACTAACCCCTACCCTAACCCTAACGCGTAAACTTATCCTAACCCATACCCTAAACCGAGCCCTAACCCTAACACTAACTCTAACCCTAACCCTAACCCATACCCTACGCCCTACCCGAACCCCTCCCCGAACCCGTACCCTAAGCCGTACCCTAACCCTCACCCTAACCCTAACCCTAACCCTAAGCTACCCTTGACGGCTTCTGCCTCCAAAAGATTTCCTAAGCACTAGTGATTTAAGGAACAGGTTAAAAAGAGAATTCTAATGTGATTTATTGATAATGGGTGTGTTCCTTATCTTCTCCTCGTGTCTAAACTCTTCTCCATGGCTGGACCCCCAAATAATATTCCTTTACGTGCTAAGGGGTATCTAGAGAGTGGGATAGGTTTAATAACTACCCTCACCCTAATGCGTACCCTAACCCTAACCCCTACCCTAACCCTAACGCATACCCTAATCCTAACCCGTACCCTAAACCGAGCCCTAACCCTAACACTAGCCCTAACCCTAACCCTAACCCATACCCTACGCCCTACCCGAACCCCTCCCCGAACCCTTATCGTAAGCCGTACCCTAACCCTCACCCTAACCCTAACCCTAACCCTAAGCTATCCTTGACGGCTTCTGCCTCCAATAGATTTCCTAAGCACTAGTGTTTTAAGGAACAGGTTAAAAAGAGAATCCTAATGTGATTTCTTGATAATGGGTGTGTTCCTTATCTTCTCCTATTGTCTAAACTCTTCTCCATGGCTGGACCCCCAAATAATATTCCTTTACGTGCTAACGGGTATCTAGAGAGTGGGATAGGTTTAATAACTAACCTCACCCTATCGCGTACCCTAACCCTAACACCTACCCTAACACTAACGCGTACCCTAATCCTAACCCGTACCCTAAACCAGGCCCTAAACCTAACACTAACCCTAACCCTAACCCTAACCCATACCCTACGCCCTACACGAACCCCTCCCCGAACCCGTACCCTAAGCCATACCCTAACCCTCACCCTAACCCTAACCCTAACCCTAAGCTACCCTTGACTGCTTCTGCCTCCAATAGATTTCCTAAGCACTAGTGTTTTAAGGAACAGGTTAAAAAGAGAATCCTAATGTGATTTCTTGATAATGGGTGTGTTCCTTATATTCTCCTCGTGTCTAAACTCTTCTCCATGGCTGGACCCCCAAATAATATTCCTTTAAGTGCTAAGGGGTATCTAGAGAGTGGGATAGGTTTAATAACTACCCTCACCCTAACGCGTACCCTAACCCTAACCCCTACCCTAACACTAACGCGTACCCTAATCCTAACCCGTACCCTAAACCGAGCCCTAACCCTAACCCTAGCCCTAACCCTAACCCTAACCCATACCCTACGCCCTACCCGAACCCCTCCCCGAACCCGTACCCTAAGCCGTTCCCTAACCCTCACCCTAACCCTAACCCTAAACCTAAGCTACCCTTGACGGCTTCTGCCTCCAATAGATTTCCTAAGCACTAGTGTTTTAAGGAACAGGTTAAAAAGAGAATCCTAATGTGATTTCTTGATAATGGGTGTGTTCCTTATCTTCTCCTCGTGTCTAAACTCTTCTCCATGGCTGGACCCCCAAATAATATTCCTTTATGTGCTAAGGGGTATCTAGAGAGTGTGATAGGTTTAATAACTACCCTCACCCTAACACGTACCCTAACCCTAACCCCTACCCTAACCCTAACGTGTTCCCTAATCCGAACCCGTACCTAAACCGAGCCCTAACCCTAACACTAACCCTAACCCTAACCCTAACAAATACCCTATGCCCTACCCGAACCCCTCCCCTAACCCGTACCCTAAGCCATACCCTAGCCCTCACCCTAACCCTAACCCTAACCCTAAGCTACTCTTGACTGCTTCTGCCTCCAATAGATTTCCTAAGCACTAGTGTTTTAAGGAACAGGTTAAAAAGAGAATCCTAATGTGATTTCTTGATAATGGGTGTGTTCCTTATCTTCTCCTCGTGTCTAAACTCTTCTCCATGGCTGGACCCCCAAATAATATTCCTTTACGTGCTAAGGGGTATCTAGAGAGTGTGATAGGTTTAATAACTACCCTCACCCTAACGCGTACCCTAACCCTAACCCCTACCCTAACCCTAACGCGTACCCTAATCCTAACCCGTACCCTAAACCGAGCCCTAACCCTAACACTAGCCCTAACCCTAACCCTAACCCATACCCTACGCCCTACCCGAACCCCTCCCCGAACCCGTACCCTAAGCCGTACCCTAACCCTCACCCTAACCCTAACCCTAACCCTAAGCTACCCTTGACTGCTTCTGCCTCCAATAGATTTCCTAAGCACTAGTGTTTTAAGGAACAGGTTAAAAAGAGAATCCTAATGTGATTTCTTGATAATGGGTGTGTTCCTTATCTTCTCCTCGTGTCTAAACTCTTCTCCATGGCTGGACCCCCAAATAATATTCCTTTACGTGCTAAGGGGTATCTAGAGAGTGGGATAGGTTTAATAACTAACCCCACCCTAACGCGTACCCTAACCCTAACCCCTACCCTAACCCTAACGCGTACCCTAATCCTAACCCGTACCCTAAACCGAGCCCTAACCCTAACACTAACCCTAACCCTAACCCTAACCCATACCCTAGGCCCTACCCGAACCCCTCCCCGAACCCGTACCCTAAGCCATACCCTAACCCTCACCCTAACCCTAACCCTAACCCTAAGCTACCCTTGACTGCTTCTGCCTCCAATAGATTTCCTAAGCACTAGTGTTTTAACGAACAGGTTAAAAAGAGAATCCTAATGTGATTTCTTGATAATGGGTGTGTTCCTTATCTTCTCCTAGTGTCTAAACTCTTCTCCATGGCTGGACCCCCAAATAATATTCCTTTACGTGCTAAGGGGTATCTAGAGAGTGGGATAGGTTTAATAACTAACCTCACCTTATCACGTACCCTAACCCTAACACCTACCCTAACACTAACGCGTACCCTAATCCTAACCCGTACCCTAAACCGAGCCCTAACCCTAACACTAACCCTAACCATAACCCTAACCCATACCCTACGCCCTACCCGAACCCCTCCCCGAACCCGTACCCTAAGCCATACCCTAACCCTCACCCTAACCCTAACCCTAACCCTAACCCTAACCCTAAGCTACCCTTGACTGCTTCTGCCTCCAATATATTTCCTAAGCACTAGTGTTTTAAGGAACAGGTTAAAAAGAGAATCCTAATGTGATTTCTTGATAATGGGTGTGTTCCTTATCTTCTCCTCGTGTCTAAACTCTTCTCCATGGCTGGACCCCCAAATAATATTCCTTTACGTGCTAAGGGGTATCTAGAGAGTGTGATAGGTTTAATAACTACCCCAACCCTAACGCGTACCCTAACCCTAACCCCTACCCTAACCCTAACGCGTACCCTAATCCTAACCCGTACCCTAAACCGAGCCCTAACCCTAACACTAACCCTAACCCTAACCTTAACCCATACCCTACGCCCTACCCGAACCCCTCCCCGAACCCGTACCCTAAGCCATACCCTAACCCTCACCCTAACCCTAACCCTAACCCTAAGCTACCCTTGACTGCTTCTGCCTCCAATAGATTTCCTAAGCACTAGTGTTTTAAGGAACAGGTTAAAAAGAGAATCCTAATGTGATTTCTTGATAATGGGTGTGTTCCTTATCTTCTCCTAGTGTCTAAACTCTTCTCCATGGCTGGACCCCCAAATAATATTCCTTTACGTGCTAAGGGGTATCTAGAGAGTGGGATAGGTTTAATAACTAACCTCACCCTATCGCGTACCCTAACCCTAACACCTACCCTAACACTAACGCGTACCCTAATCCTAACCCGTACCCTAAACCGAGCCCTAACCCTAACACTAACCCTAACCATAACCCTAACCCATACCCTACGCCCTACCCGAACCCCTCCCCGAACCCGTGCCCTAAGCCGTACCCTAACCCTCACCCTAACCCTAACCCTAACCCTAAGCTACCCTTGACGGCTTCTGCCTCCAATAGATTTCCTAAGCACTAGTGTTTTAAGGAACATGTTAAAAAGAGAATCCTAATGTGATTTCTTGATAATGGGTGTGTTCCTTATCTTCTCCTCGTGTCTAAACTCTTCTCCATGGATGGACCCCCAAATAATATTCCTTTATGTGCTAAGGGGTATCTAGAGAGTGTGATAGGTTTAATAACTACCCTCACCCTATCGCGTACCCTAACCCTAACCCCTACCCTAACCCTAACGCGTACCCTAATACTAACCCGTACCCTAAACCGAGCCCTAATCCTAACACTAACCCTAACCCTAACCCTAACCCATACCCTACGCCCTACCCGAACCCCTCCCCGAACCCGTACCCTAAGCCATACCCTAGCCCTCACCCTAACCCAAACCCTAAACCTAAGCTACCCTTGACTGCTTCTGCCTCCAATAGATTTCCTAAGCACTAGTGTTTTAAGGAACAGGTTAAAAAGAGAATCCTAATGTGATTTCGTGATAATGGGTGTGTTCCTTATCTTCTCCTAGTGTCTAAACTCTTCTCCATGGCTGGACCCCCAAATAATATTCCTTTACGTGCTAAGGGGTATCTAGAGAGTGGGATAGGTTTAATAACTACCCTCACCCTAACGCGTACCCTAACACTAACCCCTACCCTAACCCTAACGCGTAAACTTATCCTAACCCATACCCTAAACCGAGCCCTAACCCTAACACTAACTCTAACCCTAACCCTAACCCATACCCTACGCCCTACCCGAACCCCTCCCCGAACCCGTACCCTAAGCCGTACCCTAACCCTCACCCTAACCCTAACCCTAACCCTAAGCTACCCTTGACGGCTTCTGCCTCCAAAAGATTTCCTAAGCACTAGTGATTTAAGGAACAGGTTAAAAAGAGAATTCTAATGTGATTTATTGATAATGGGTGTGTTCCTTATCTTCTCCTCGTGTCTAAACTCTTCTCCATGGCTGGACCCCCAAATAATATTCCTTTACGTGCTAAGGGGTATCTAGAGAGTGGGATAGGTTTAATAACTACCCTCACCCTAATGCGTACCCTAACCCTAACCCCTACCCTAACCCTAACGCATACCCTAATCCTAACCCGTACCCTAAACCGAGCCCTAACCCTAACACTAGCCCTAACCCTAACCCTAACCCATACCCTACGCCCTACCCGAACCCCTCCCCGAACCCTTATCGTAAGCCGTACCCTAACCCTCACCCTAACCCTAACCCTAACCCTAAGCTACCCTTGACGGCTTCTGCCTCCAATAGATTTCCTAAGCACTAGTGTTTTAAGGAACAGGTTAAAAAGAGAATCCTAATGTGATTTCTTGATAATGGGTGTGTTCCTTATCTTCTCCTATTGTCTAAACTCTTCTCCATGGCTGGACCCCCAAATAATATTCCTTTACGTGCTAACGGGTATCTAGAGAGTGGGATAGGTTTAATAACTAACCTCACCCTATCGCGTACCCTAACCCTAACACCTACCCTAACACTAACGCGTACCCTAATCCTAACCCGTACCCTAAACCAGGCCCTAAACCTAACACTAACCCTAACCCTAACCCTAACCCATACCCTACGCCCTACCCGAACCCCTCCCCGAACCCGTACCCTAAGCCATACCCTAACCCTCACCCTAACCCTAACCCTAACCCTAAGCTACCTTTGACTGCTTCTGCCTCCAATAGATTTCCTAAGCACTAGTGTTTTAAGGAACAGGTTAAAAAGAGAATCCTAATGTAATTTCTTGATAATGGGTGTGTTCCTTATATTCTCCTCGTGTCTAAACTCTTCTCCATGGCTGGACCCCCAAATAATATTCCTTTAAGTGCTAAGGGGTATCTAGAGAGTGGGATAGCTTTAATAACTACCCTCACCCTAACGCGTACCCTAACCCTAACCCCTACCCTAACACTAACGCGTACCCTAATCCTAACCCGTACCCTAAACCGAGCCCTAACCCTAACCCTAGCCCTAACCCTAACCCTAACCCATACCCTACGCCCTACCCGAACCCCTCCCCGAACCCGTACCCTAAGCTGTTCCCTAACCCTCACCCAACCCTAACCCTAAACCTAAGCTACCCTTGACGGCTTCTGCCTCCAATAGATTTCCTAAGCACTAGTGTTTTAAGGAACAGGTTAAAAAGAGAATCCTAATGTGATTTCTTGATAATGGGTGTGTTCCTTATCTTCTCCTCGTGTCTAAACTCTTCTCCATGGCTGGACCCCCAAATAATATTCCTTTATGTGCTAAGGGGTATCTAGAGAGTGTGATAGGTTTAATAACTACCCTCACCCTAACACGTACCCTAACCCTAACCCCTACCCTAACCCTAACGTGTTCCCTAATCCGAACCCGTACCTAAACCGAGCCCTAACCCTAACACTAACCCTAACCCTAACCCTAACAAATACCCTATGCCCTACCCGAACCCCTCCCCTAACCCGTACCCTAAGCCATACCCTAGCCCTCACCCTAACCCTAACCCTAACCCTAAGCTACTCTTGACTGCTTCTGCCTCCAATAGATTTCCTAAGCACTAGTGTTTAAGGAACAGGTTAAAAAGAGAATCCTAATGTGATTTCTTGATAATGGGTGTGTTCCTTATCTTCTCCTCGTGTCTAAACTCTTCTCCATGGCTGGACCCCCAAATAATATTCCTTTACGTGCTAAGGGGTATCTAGAGAGTGTGATAGGTTTAATAACTACCCTCACCCTAACGCGTACCCTAACCCTAACCCCTACCCTAACCCTAACACGTACCCTAATCCTAACCCGTACCCTAAACCGAGCCCTAACCCTAACACTAACCCTAACGCTAATCCTAACCCATACCCTACGCACTACCCGAACCCCTCCCCGAACCCGTACCCTAAGCCATACCCTAACCCTCACCCTAACCCTAACCCTAACCCTAAGCTACCCTTGACTGCTTCTGCCTCCAATAGATTTCCTAAGCACTAGTGTTTTAAGGAACAGGTTAAAAAGAGAATCCTAATGTGATTTCTTGATAATGGGTGTGTTCCTTATCTTCTCCTCGTGTCTAAACTCTTCTCCATGGCTGGACCCCCAAATAATATTCCTTTACGTGCTAAGGGGTATCTAGAGAGTGTGATAGGTTTAATAACTACCCCCACCCTAACGCGTACCCTAACCCTAACCCCTACCCTAACCCTAACGCGTACCCTAATCCTAACCCGTACCCTAAACCGAGCCCTAACCCTAACACTAACCCTAACCCTAACCCTAACCCATACCCTAGGCCCTACCCGAACCCCTCCCCGAACCCGTACCCAAAGCCATACCCTAACCCTCACCCTAACCCTAACCCTAACCCTAAGCTACCCTTGACTGCTTCTGCCTCCAATAGATTTCCTAAACACTAGTGTTTTAAGGAACAGGTTAAAAAGAGAATCCTAATGTGATTTCGTGATAATGGGTGTGTTCCTTATCTTCTCCTAGTGTCTAAACTCTTCTCCATGGCTGGACCCCCAATAATATTCCTGTACGTGCTAAGGGGTATCTAGAGAGTGGAATAGGTTTAATAACTACCCTCACCCTAACGCGTACACTAACCCTAACACGTACCCTAATCCTAACCCGTACCCTAAACCGAGCCCTAACCCTAACACTAACCCTAACCCTAACCCTAACCCATACCCTACGCCCTACCCGAACCCCTCCCCGAACCCGTGCCCTAAGCCGTACCCTAACCCTCACCCTAACCCTAACCCTAAGCTACCCTTGACGGCTTCTGCCTCCAATAGATTTCCTAAGCAGTAGTGTTTTAAGGAACATGTTAAAAAGAGAATCCTAATGTGATTTCTTGATAATGGGTGTGTTCCTTATCTTCTCCTCGTGTCTAAACTCTTCTCCATGGATGGACCCCCAAATAATATTCCTTTATGTGCTAAGGGGTATCTAGAGAGTGTGATAGGTTTAATAACTACCCTCACCCTATCGCGTACCCTAACCCTAACCCCTACCCTAACCCTAACGCGTACCCTAATCCTAACCCGTACCCTAAACCGAGCCCTAATCCTAACACTAACCCTAACCCTAACCCTAACCCATACCCTACGCCCTACCCGAACCCCTCCCCGAACCCGTACCCTAAGCCATACCCTAGCCCTCACCCTAACCCAAACCCTAAACCTAAGCTACCCTTGACTGCTTCTGCCTCCAATAGATTTCCTAAGCACTAGTGTTTTAAGGAACAGGTTAAAAAGAGAATCCTAATGTGATTTCGTGATAATGGGTGTGTTCCTTATCTTCTCCTAGTGTCTAAACTCTTCTCCATGGCTGGACCCCCAAATAATATTCCTTTACGTTCTATGGGGTATCTAGAGAGTGGGATAGGTTTAATAACTACCCTCACCCTAACGCGTACCCTAACACTAACCCCTACCCTAACCCTAACGCGTAAACTTATCCTAACCCATACCCTAAACCGAGCCCTAACCCTAACACTAACTCTAACCCTAACCCTAACCCATACCCTACGCCCTACCCGAACCCCTCCCCGAACCCGTACCCTAAGCCGTACCCTAACCCTCACCCTAACCCTAACCCTAACCCTAAGCTACCCTTGACGGCTTCTGCCTCCAAAAGATTTCCTAAGCACTAGTGATTTAAGGAACAGGTTAAAAAGAGAATTCTAATGTGATTTATTGATAATGGGTGTGTTCCTTATCTTCTCCTCGTGTCTAAACTCTTCTCCATGGCTGGACCCCCAAATAATATTCCTTTACGTGCTAAGGGGTATCTAGAGAGTGGGATAGGTTTAATAACTACCCTCACCCTAACGCGTACCCTAACCCTAACCCCTACCCTAACCCTAACGCATACCCTAATCCTAACCCGTACCCTAAACCGAGCCCTAACCCTAACACTAGCCCTAACCCTAACCCATACCCTACGCCCTACCCGAACCCCTCCCCGAACCCTTATCGTAAGCCGTACCCTAACCCTCACCCTAACCCTAACCCTAACCCTAAGCTACCCTTGACGGCTTCTGCCTCCAATAGATTTCCTAAGCACTAGTGTTTTAAGGAACTGGTTAAAAAGACAATCCTAATGTGATTTCTTGATAATGGGTGTGTTCCTTATCTTCTCCTCGTGTCTAAACTCTTCTCCATAGCTGGACCCCCAAATAATATTCCTTTACGTGCTAAGGGGTATCTAGAGAGTGTGATAGGTTTAATAACTACACCCACCCTAACACGTACCCTAACCCTAACCCCTACCCTAACCCTAACACGTACCCTAATCCTAACCCGTACCCTAAACCGAGCCCTAACCCTAACACTAACCCTAACGCTAATCCTAACCCATACCCTACGCCCTACCCGAACCCCTCCCCGAACCCGTACCCTAAGCCATACCCTAACCCTCACCCTAACCCTAACCCTAACCCTAAGCTACCCTTGACTGCTTCTGCCTCCAATAGATTTCCTAAGCACTAGTGTTTTAAGGAACAGGTTAAAAAGAGAATCCTAATGTGATTTCTTGATAATGGGTGTGTTCCTTATCTTCTCCTATTGTCTAAACTCTTCTCCATGGCTGGACCCCCAAATAATATTCCTTTAAGTGCTAAGGGGTATCTAGAGAGTGGGATAGCTTTAATAACTACCCTCACCCTAACGCGTACCCTAACCCTAACCCCTACCCTAACACTAACGCGTACCCTAATCCTAACCCGTAGCCTAAACCGAGCCCTAACCCTAACCCTAGTCCTAACCCTAACCCTAACCCATACCCTACGCCCTACCCGAACCCCTCCCCGAACCCGTACCCTAAGCCGTACCCTAACCCTCACCCTAACCCTAACCCTAAACCTAAGCTACCCTTGACGGCTTCTGCCTCCAATAGATTTCCTAAGCACTAGTGTTTTAAGGAACAGGTTAAAAAGAGAATCCTAATGTGATTTCTTGATAATGGGTGTGTTCCTTATCTTCTCCTCGTGTCTAAACTCTTCTCCATGGCTGGACACCCAAATAATATTCCTTTATGTGCTAAGGGGTATCTAGAGAGTGTGATAGGTTTAATAACTACCCTCACCCTAACACGTACCCTAACCCTAACCCCTACCCTAACCCTAACGTGTTCCCTAATCCTAACCCGTACCTAAACCGAGCCCTAACCCTAACACTAACCCTAACCCTAACCCTAAACCATACCCTATGCCCTACCCAAACCCCTCCCCGAACCCGTACCCTAAGCCATAACCTAGCCCTCACCCTAACCCTAACCCTAACCCTAAGCTACTCTTGACTGCTTCTGCCTCCAATAGATTTCCTAAGCACTAGTGTTTTAAGGAACAGGTTAAAAAGAGAATCCTAATGTGATTTCTTGATAATGGGTGTGTTCCTTATCTTCTCCTCGTGTCTAAACTCTTCTCCATGGCTGGACCCCCAAATAATATTCCTTTACGTGCTAAGGGGTATTTAGAGAGTGTGATAGGTTTAATAACTACCCTCACCCTAACGCGTACCCTAACCCTAACCCCTACCCTAACCCTAACGCGTACCCTAATCCTAACCCGTACCCTAAACCGAGCCCTAACCCTAACACTAGCCCTAACCCTAACCCTAACCCATACCCTACGCCCTACCCGAACCCCTCCCCGAACCCGTACCCTAAGCCGTACCCTAACCCTCACCCTAACCCTAACCCTAACCCTAAGCTACCCTTGAATGCTTCTGCCTCCAATATATTTCCTAAGCACTAGTGTTTTAAGGAACAGGTTAAAAAGAGAATCCTAATGTGATTTCTTGATAATGGGTGTGTTCCTTATCTTCTCCTCGTGTCTAAACTCTTCTCCATGGCTGGACCCCCAAATAATATTCCTTTACGTGCTAAGGGGTATCTAGAGAGTGTGATAGGTTTAATAACTACCCCAACCCTAACGCGTACCCTAACCCTAACCCCTACCCTAACCCTAACGCGTACCCTAATCCTAACCCGTACCCTAAACCGAGCCCTAACCCTAACACTAACCCTAACCCTAACCTTAACCCATACCCTACGCCCTACCCGAACCCCTCCCCGAACCCGTACCCTAAGCCATACCCTAACCCTCACCCTAACCCTAACCCTAACCCTAAGCTACCCTTGACTGCTTCTGCCTCCAATAGATTTCCTAAGCACTAGTGTTTTAAGGAACAGGTTAAAAAGAGAATCCTAATGTGATTTCTTGATAATGGGTGTGTTCCTTATCTTCTCCTAGTGTCTAAACTCTTCTCCATGGCTGGACCCCCAAATAATATTCCTTTACGTGCTAAGGGGTATCTAGAGAGTGGGATAGGTTTAATAACTAACCTCACCCTATCGCGTACCCTAACCCTAACACCTACCCTAACACTAACGCGTACTCTAATCCTAACCCGTACCCTAAACCGAGCCCTAACCCTAACACTAACCCTAACCATAACCCTAACCCATACCCTACGCCCTACCCGAACCCCTCCCCGAACCCGTGCCCTAAGCCGTACCCTAACCCTCACCCTAACCCTAACCCTAACCCTAAGCTACCCTTGACGGCTTCTGCCTCCAATAGATTTCCTAAGCACTAGTGTTTTAAGGAACATGTTAAAAAGAGAATCCTAATGTGATTTCTTGATAATGGGTGTGTTCCTTATCTTCTCCTCGTGTCTAAACTCTTCTCCATGGATGGACCCCCAAATAATATTCCTTTATGTGCTAAGGGGTATCTAGAGAGTGTGATAGGTTTAATAACTACCCTCACCCTATCGCGTACCCTAACCCTAACCCCTACCCTAACCCTAACGCGTACCCTAATACTAACCCGTACCCTAAACCGAGCCCTAATCCTAACACTAACCCTAACCCTAACCCTAACCCATACCCTACGCCCTACCCGAACCCCTCCCCGAACCCGTACCCTAAGCCATACCCTAGCCCTCACCCTAACCCAAACCCTAAACCTAAGCTACCCTTGACTGCTTCTGCCTCCAATAGATTTCCTAAGCACTAGTGTTTTAAGGAACAGGTTAAAAAGAGAATCCTAATGTGATTTCGTGATAATGGGTGTGTTCCTTATCTTCTCCTAGTGTCTAAACTCTTCTCCATGGCTGGACCCCCAAATAATATTCCTTTACGTGCTAAGGGGTATCTAGAGAGTGGGATAGGTTTAATAACTACCCTCACCCTAACGCGTACCCTAACACTAACCCCTACCCTAACCCTAACGCGTAAACTTATCCTAACCCATACCCTAAACCGAGCCCTAACCCTAACACTAACTCTAACCCTAACCCTAACCCATACCCTACGCCCTACCCGAACCCCTCCCCGAACCCGTACCCTAAGCCGTACCCTAACCCTCACCCTAACCCTAACCCTAACCCTAAGCTACCCTTGACGGCTTCTGCCTCCAAAAGATTTCCTAAGCACTAGTGATTTAAGTAACAGGTTAAAAAGAGAATTCTAATGTGATTTATTGATAATGGGTGTGTTCCTTATCTTCTCCTCGTGTCTAAACTCTTCTCCATGGCTGGACCCCCAAATAATATTCCTTTACGTGCTAAGGGGTATCTAGAGAGTGGGATAGGTTTAATAACTACCCTCACCCTAATGCGTACCCTAACCCTAACCCCTACCCTAACCCTAACGCATACCCTAATCCTAACCCGTACCCTAAACCGAGCCCTAACCCTAACACTAGCCCTAACCCTAACCCTAACCCATACCCTATGCCCTACCCGAACCCCTCCCCGAACCCTTATCGTAAGCCGTACCCTAACCCTCACCCTAACCCTAACCCTAACCCTAAGCTACCCTTGACGGCTTCTGCCTCCAATAGATTTCCTAAGCACTAGTGTTTTAAGGAACAGGTTAAAAAGAGAATCCTAATGTGATTTCTTGATAATGGGTGTGTTCCTTATCTTCTCCTATTGTCTAAACTCTTCTCCATGGCTGGACCCCCAAATAATATTCCTTTACGTGCTAACGGGTATCTAGAGAGTGGGATAGGTTTAATAACTAACCTCACCCTATCGCGTACCCTAACCCTAACACCTACCCTAACACTAACGCGTACCCTAATCCTAACCCGTACCCTAAACCAGGCCCTAAACCTAACACTAACCCTAACCCTAACCCTAACCCATACCCTACGCCCTACCCGAACCCCTCCCTGAACCCGTACCCTAAGCCATACCCTAACCCTCACCCTAACCCTAACCCTAACCCTAAGCTACCCTTGACTGCTTCTGCCTCCAATAGATTTCCTAAGCACTAGTGTTTTAAGGAACAGGTTAAAAAGAGAATCCTAATGTGATTTCTTGATAATGGGTGTGTTCCTTATATTCTCCTCGTGTCTAAACTCTTCTCCATGGCTGGACCCCCAAATAATATTCCTTTAAGTGCTAAGGGGTATCTAGAGAGTGGGATAGGTTTAATAACTACCCTCACCCTAACGCGTACCCTAACCCTAACCCCTACCCTAACACTAACGCGTACCCTAATCCTAACCCGTACCCTAAACCGAGCCCTAACCCTAACCCTAGCCCTAACCCTAACCCTAACCCATACCCTACGCCCTACCCGAACCCCTCCCCGAACCCGTACCCTAAGCCGTACCCTAACCCTCACCCTAACCCTAACCCTAAACCTAAGCTACCCTTGACGGCTTCTGCCTCCAATAGATTTCCTAAGCACTAGTGTTTTAAGGAACAGGTTAAAAAGAGAATCCTAATGTGATTTCTTGATAATGGGTGTGTTCCTTATCTTCTCCTAGTGTCTAAACTCTTCTCCATGGCTGGACCCCCAAATAATATTCCTTTACGTGCTAAGGGGTATCTAGAGAGTGTGATAGGTTTAATAACTACCCTCACCCTATCGCGTACCCTAACCCTAACCCCTACCCTAACCCTAACGCGTACCCTAATACTAACCCGTACCCTAAACCGAGCCCTAATCCTAACACTAACCCTAACCCTAACCCTAACCCATACCCTACGCCCTACCCGAACCCCTCCCCGAACCCGTACCCTAAGCCATACCCTAGCCCTCACCCTAACCCAAACCCTAAACCTAAGCTACCCTTGACTGCTTCTGCCTCCAATAGATTTCCTAAGCACTAGTGTTTTAAGGAACAGGTTAAAAAGAGAATCCTAATGTGATTTCGTGATAATGGGTGTGTTCCTTATCTTCTCCTAGTGTCTAAACTCTTCTCCATGGCTGGACCCCCAAATAATATTCCTTTAAGTGCTAAGGGGTATCTAGAGAGTGGGATAGGTTTAATAACTACCCTCACCCTAACGCGTACCCTAACCCTAACCCCTACCCTAACACTAACGCGTACCCTAATCCTAACCCGTACCCTAAACCGAGCCCTAACCCTAACCCTAGCCCTAACCCTAACCCTAACCCATACCCTACGCCCTACCCGAACCCCTCCCCGAACCCGTACCCTAAGCCGTACCCTAACCCTCACCCTAACCCTAACCCTAAACCTAAGCTACCCTTGACGGCTTCTGCCTCCAATAGATTTCCTAAGCACTAGTGTTTTAAGGAACAGGTTAAAAAGAGAATCCTAATGTGATTTCTTGATAATGGGTGTGTTCCTTATCTTCTCCTAGTGTCTAAACTCTTCTCCATGGCTGGACCCCCAAATAATATTCCTTTACGTGCTAAGGGGTATCTAGAGAGTGGCATAGGTTTAATAACTAACCTCACCCTATCGCGTACCCTAACCCTAACACCTACCCTAACACTAACGCGTACTCTAATCCTAACCCGTACCCTAAACCGAGCCCTAACCCTAACACTAACCCTAACCATAACCCTAACCCATACCCTACGCCCTACCCGAACCCCTCCCCGAACCCGTGCCCTAAGCCGTACCCTAACCCTCACCCTAACCCTAACCCTAACCCTAAGCTACCCTTGACGGCTTCTGCCTCCAATAGATTTCCTAAGCACTAGTGTTTTAAGGAACATGTTAAAAAGAGAATCCTAATGTGATTTCTTGATAATGGGTGTGTTCCTTATCTTCTCCTCGTGTCTAAACTCTTCTCCATGGATGGACCCCCAAATAATATTCCTTTATGTGCTAAGGGGTATCTAGAGAGTGTGATAGGTTTAATAACTACCCTCACCCTATCGCGTACCCTAACCCTAACCCCTACCCTAACCCTAACGCGTACCCTAATACTAACCCGTACCCTAAACCGAGCCCTAATCCTAACACTAACCCTAACCCTAACCCTAACCCATACCCTACGCCCTACCCGAACCCCTCCCCGAACCCGTACCCTAAGCCATACCCTAGCCCTCACCCTAACCCAAACCCTAAAGCTAAGCTACCCTTGACTGCTTCTGCCTCCAATAGATTTCCTAAGCACTAGTGTTTTAAGGAACAGGTTAAAAAGAGAATCCTAATGTGATTTCGTGATAATGGGTGTGTTCCTTATCTTCTCCTAGTGTCTAAACTCTTCTCCATGGCTGGACCCCCAAATAATATTCCTTTACGTGCTAAGGGGTATCTAGAGAGTGGGATAGGTTTAATAACTACCCTCACCCTAACGCGTACCCTAACACTAACCCCTACCCTAACCCTAACGCGTAAACTTATCCTAACCCATACCCTAAACCGAGCCCTAACCCTAACACTAACTCTAACCCTAACCCTAACCCATACCCTACGCCCTACCCGAACCCCTCCCCGAACCCGTACCCTAAGCCGTACCCTAACCCTCACCCTAACCCTAACCCTAACCCTAAGCTACCCTTGACGGCTTCTGCCTCCAAAAGATTTCCTAAGCACTAGTGATTTAAGTAACAGGTTAAAAAGAGAATTCTAATGTGATTTATTGATAATGGGTGTGTTCCTTATCTTCTCCTCGTGTCTAAACTCTTCTCCATGGCTGGACCCCCAAATAATATTCCTTTACGTGCTAAGGGGTATCTAGAGAGTGGGATAGGTTTAATAACTACCCTCACCCTAATGCGTACCCTAACCCTAACCCCTACCCTAACCCTAACGCATACCCTAATCCTAACCCGTACCCTAAACCGAGCCCTAACCCTAACACTAGCCCTAACCCTAACCCTAACCCATACCCTATGCCCTACCCGAACCCCTCCCCGAACCCTTATCGTAAGCCGTACCCTAACCCTCACCCTAACCCTAACCCTAACCCTAAGCTACCCTTGACGGCTTCTGCCTCCAATAGATTTCCTAAGCACTAGTGTTTTAAGGAACAGGTTAAAAAGAGAATCCTAATGTGATTTCTTGATAATGGGTGTGTTCCTTATCTTCTCCTATTGTCTAAACTCTTCTCCATGGCTGGACCCCCAAATAATATTCCTTTACGTGCTAACGGGTATCTAGAGAGTGGGATAGGTTTAATAACTAACCTCACCCTATCGCGTACCCTAACCCTAACACCTACCCTAACACTAACGCGTACCCTAATCCTAACCCGTACCCTAAACCAGGCCCTAAACCTAACACTAACCCTAACCCTAACCCTAACCCATACCCTACGCCCTACCCGAACCCCTCCCCGAACCCGTACCCTAAGCCATACCCTAACCCTCACCCTAACCCTAACCCTAACCCTAAGCTACCCTTGACTGCTTCTGCCTCCAATAGATTTCCTAAGCACTAGTGTTTTAAGGAACAGGTTAAAAAGAGAATCCTAATGTGATTTCTTGATAATGGGTGTGTTCCTTATATTCTCCTCGTGTCTAAACTCTTCTCCATGGCTGGACCCCCAAATAATATTCCTTTAAGTGCTAAGGGGTATCTAGAGAGTGGGATAGGTTTAATAACTACCCTCACCCTAACGCGTACCCTAACCCTAACACCTACCCTAACACTAACGCGTACCCTAATCCTAACCCGTACCCTAAACCGAGCCCTAACCCTAACCCTAGCCCTAACCCTAACCCTAACCCATACCCTACGCCCTACCCGAACCCCTCCCCGAACCCGTACCCTAAGCCGTACCCTAACCCTCACCCTAACCCTAACCCTAAACCTAAGCTACCCTTGACGGCTTCTGCCTCCAATAGATTTCCTAAGCACTAGTGTTTTAAGGAACAGGTTAAAAAGAGAATCCTAATGTGATTTCTTGATAATGGGTGTGTTCCTTATCTTCTCCTCGTGTCTAAACTCTTCTCCATGGCTGGACCCCCAAATAATATTCCTTTATGTGCTAAGGGGTATCTAGAGAGTGTGACAGGTTTAATAACTACCCTCACCCTAACACGTACCCTAACCCTAACCCCTACACTAACCCTAACGTGTTCCCTAATCCGAACCCGTACCTAAACCGAGCCCTAACCCTAACACTAACCCTAACCCTAACCCTAACAAATACCCTATGCCCTATCCGAACCCCTCCCCGAACCCGTACCCTAAGCCATACCATAGCCCTCACCCTAACCCTAACCCTAACCCTAAGCTACTCTTGACTGCTTCTGCCTCCAATAGATTTCCTAAGCACTAGTGTTTTAAGGAATAGGTTAAAAAGAGAATCCTAATGTGATTTATTGATAATGGGTGTGTTCCTTATCTTCTCCTCGTGTCTAAACTCTTCTCCATGGCTGGACCCCCAAATAATATTCCTTTACGTGCTAAGGGGTATCTAGAGAGTGGGATAGGTTTAATAACTACCCTCACCCTAATGCGTACCCTAACCCTAACCCCTACCCTAACCCTAACGCATACCCTAATCCTAACCCGTACCCTAAACCGAGCCCTAACCCTAACACTAGCCCTAACCCTAACCCTAACCCATACCCTATGCCCTACCCGAACCCCTCCCCGAACCCTTATCGTAAGCCGTACCCTAACCCTCACCCTAACCCTAACCCTAACCCTAAGCTACCCTTGACGGCTTCTGCCTCCAATAGATTTCCTAAGCACTAGTGTTTTAAGGAACAGGTTAAAAAGAGAATCCTAATGTGATTTCTTGATAATGGGTGTGTTCCTTATCTTCTCCTATTGTCTAAACTCTTCTCCATGGCTGGACCCCCAAATAATATTCCTTTACGTGCTAACGGGTATCTAGAGAGTGGGATAGGTTTAATAACTAACCTCACCCTATCGCGTACCCTAACCCTAACACCTACCCTAACACTAACGCGTACCCTAATCCTAACCCGTACCCTAAACCAGGCCCTAAACCTAACACTAACCCTAACCCTAACCCTAACCCATACCCTACGCCCTACCCGAACCCCTCCCCGAACCCGTACCCTAAGCCATACCCTAACCCTCACCCTAACCCTAACCCTAACCCTAAGCTACCCTTGACTGCTTCTGCCTCCAATAGATTTCCTAAGCACTAGTGTTTTAAGGAACAGGTTAAAAAGAGAATCCTAATGTGATTTCTTGATAATGGGTGTGTTCCTTATATTCTCCTCGTGTCTAAACTCTTCTCCATGGCTGGACCCCCAAATAATATTCCTTTAAGTGCTAAGGGGTATCTAGAGAGTGGGATAGGTTTAATAACTACCCTCACCCTAACGCGTACCCTAACCCTAACCCCTACCCTAACACTAACGCGTACCCTAATCCTAACCCGTACCCTAAACCGAGCCCTAACCCTAACCCTAGCCCTAACCCTAACCCTAACCCATACCCTACGCCCTACCCGAACCCCTCCCCGAACCCGTACCCTAAGCCGTACCCTAACCCTCACCCTAACCCTAACCCTAAACCTAAGCTACCCTTGACGGCTTCTGCCTCCAATAGATTTCCTAAGCACTAGTGTTTTAAGGAACAGGTTAAAAAGAGAATCCTAATGTGATTTCTTGATAATGGGTGTGTTCCTTATCTTCTCCTCGTGTCTAAACTCTTCTCCATGGCTGGACCCCCAAATAATATTCCTGTATGTGCTAAGGGGTATCTAGAGAGTGTGACAGGTTTAATAACTACCCTCACCCTAACACGTACCCTAACCCTAACCCCTACACTAACCCTAACGTGTTCCCTAATCCGAACCCGTACCTAAACCGAGCCCTAACCCTAACACTAACCCTAACCCTAACCCTAACAAATACCCTATGCCCTACCCGAACCCCTCCCCGAACCCGTACCCTAAGCCATACCCTAGCCCTCACCCTAACCCTAACCCTAACCCTAAGCTACTCTTGACTGCTTCTGCCTCCAATAGATTTCCTAAGCACTAGTGTTTTAAGGAACAGGTTAAAAAGAGAATCCTAATGTGATTTCTTGATAATGGGTGTGTTCCTTATCTTCTCCTCGTGTCTAAACTCTTCTCCATGGCTGGACCCCCAAATAATATTCCTTTACGTGCTAAGGGGTATCTAGAGAGTGTGATAGGTTTAATAACTACCCTCACCCTAACGCGTACCCTAACCCTAACCCCTACCCTAACCCTAACGCGTACCCTAATCCTAACCCGTACCCTAAACCGAGCCCTAAACCTAACACTAGCCCTAACCCTAACCCTAACCCATACCCTACGCCCTACCCGAACCCCTCCCCGAACCCGTACCCTAAGCCGTACCCTAACCCTCACCCTAACCCTAAACCTACCCCTAAGCTACCCTTGACTGCTTCTGCCTCCAATAGATTTCCTAAGCACTAGTGTTTTAAGGAACAGGTTAAAAAGAGAATCCTAATGTGATTTCGTGATAATGGGTGTGTTCCTTATCTTCTCCTAGTGTCTAAACTCTTCTCCATGGCTGGACCCCCAAATAATATTCCTTTACGTTCTATGGGGTATCTAGAGAGTGGGATAGGTTTAATAACTACCCTCACCCTAACGCGTACCCTAACACTAACCCCTACCCTAACCCTAACGCGTAAACTTATCCTAACCCATACCCTAAACCGAGCCCTAACCCTAACACTAACTCTAACCCTAACCCTAACCCATACCCTACGCCCTACCCGAACCCCTCCCCGAACCCGTACCCTAAGCCGTACCCTAACCCTCACCCTAACCCTAACCCTAACCCTAAGCTACCCTTGACGGCTTCTGCCTCCAAAAGATTTCCTAAGCACTAGTGATTTAAGGAACAGGTTAAAAAGAGAATTCTAATGTGATTTATTGATAATGGGTGTGTTCCTTATCTTCTCCTCGTGTCTAAACTCTTCTCCATGGCTGGACCCCCAAATAATATTCCTTTACGTGCTAAGGGGTATCTAGAGAGTGGGATAGGTTTAATAACTACCCTCACCCTAACGCGTACCCTAACCCTAACCCCTACCCTAACCCTAACGCATACCCTAGTCCTAACCCGTACCCTAAACCGAGCCCTAACCCTAACACTAGCCCTAACCCTAACCCATACCCTACGCCCTACCCGAACCCCTCCCCGAACCCTTATCGTAAGCCGTACCCTAACCCTCACCCTAACCCTAACCCTAACCCTAAGCTACCCTTGACGGCTTCTGCCTCCAATAGATTTCCTAAGCACTAGTGTTTTAAGGAACTGGTTAAAAAGACAATCCTAATGTGATTTCTTGATAATGGGTGTGTTCCTTATCTTCTCCTCGTGTCTAAACTCTTCTCCATGGCTGGACCCCCAAATAATATTCCTTTACGTGCTAAGGGGTATCTAGAGAGTGTGATAGGTTTAATAACTACACCCACCCTAACGCGTACCCTAACCCTAACCCCTACCCTAACCCTAACACGTACCCTAATCCTAACCCGTACCCTAAACCGAGCCCTAACCCTAACACTAACCCTAACGCTAATCCTAACCCATACCCTACGCCCTACCCGAACCCCTCCCCGAACCCGTACCCTAAGCCATACCCTAACCCTCACCCTAACCCTAACCCTAACCCTAAGCTACCCTTGACTGCTTCTGCCTCCAATAGATTTCCTAAGCACTAGTGTTTTAAGGAACAGGTTAAAAAGAGAATCCTAATGTGATTTCTTGATAATGGGTGTGTTCCTTATCTTCTCCTATTGTCTAAACTCTTCTCCATGGCTGGACCCCCAAATAATATTCCTTTAAGTGCTAAGGGGTATCTAGAGAGTGGGATAGCTTTAATAACTACCCTCACCCTAACGCGTACCCTAACCCTAACCCCTACCCTAACACTAACGCGTACCCTAATCCTAACCCGTACCCTAAACCGAGCCCTAACCCTAACCCTAGTCCTAACCCTAACCCTAACCCATACCCTACGCCCTACCCGAACCCCTCCCCGAACCCGTACCCTAAGCCGTACCCTAACCCTCACCCTAACCCTAACCCTAAACCTAAGCTACCCTTGACGGCTTCTGCCTCCAATAGATTTCCTAAGCACTAGTGTTTTAAGGAACAGGTTAAAAAGAGAATCCTAATGTGATTTCTTGATAATGGGTGTGTTCCTTATCTTCTCCTCGTGTCTAAACTCTTCTCCATGGCTGGACCCCCAAATAATATTCCTTTATGTGCTAAGGGGTATCTAGAGAGTGTGATAGTTTTAATAACTACCCTCACCCTAACACGTACCCTAACCCTAACCCCTACCCTAACCCTAACGTGTTCCCTAATCCTAACCCGTACCTAAACCGAGCCCTAACCCTAACACTAACCCTAACCCTAACCCTAAACCATACCCTATGCCCTACCCAAACCCCTCCCCGAACCCGTACCCTAAGCCATACCCTAGCCCTCACCCTAACCCTAACCCTAACCCTAAGCTACTCTTGACTGCTTCTGCCTCCAATAGATTTCCTAAGCACTAGTGTTTTAAGGAACAGGTTAAAAAGAGAATCCTAATGTGATTTCTTGATAATGGGTGTGTTCCTTATCTTCTCCTCGTGTCTAAACTCTTCTCCATGGCTGGACCCCCAAATAATATTCCTTTACGTGCTAAGGGGTATTTAGAGAGTGTGATAGGTTTAATAACTACCCTCACCCTAACGCGTACCCTAACGCTAACCCCTACCCTAACCCTAACGCGTACCCTAATCCTAACCCGTACCCTAAACCGAGCCCTAACCCTAACCCTAACCCATACCCTACGCCCTACCCGAACCCCTCCCCGAACCCGTACCCTAAGCCGTACCCTAACCCTCACCCTAACCCTAACCCTAACCCTAAGCTACCCTTGACTGCTTCTGCCTCCAATATATTTCCTAAGCACTAGTGTTTTAAGGAACAGGTTAAAAAGAGAATCCTAATGTGATTTCTTGATAATGGGTGTGTTCCTTATCTTCTCCTCGTGTCTAAACTCTTCTCCATGGCTGGACCCCCAAATAATATTCCTTTACGTGCTAAGGGGTATCTAGAGAGTGTGATAGGTTTAATAACTACCCCAACCCTAACGCGTACCCTAACCCTAACCCCTACCCTAACCCTAAGGCGTACCCTAATCCTAACCCGTACCCTAAACCGAGCCCTAACCCTAACACTAACCCTAACCCTAACCTTAACCCATACCCTACGCCCTACCCGAACCCCTCCCCGAACCCGTACCCTAAGCCATACCCTAACCCTCACCCTAACCCTAACCCTAACCCTAAGCTACCCTTGACTGCTTCTGCCTCCAATAGATTTCCTAAGCACTAGTGTTTTAAGGAACAGGTTAAAAAGAGAATCCTAATGTGATTTCTTGATAATGGGTGTGTTCCTTATCTTCTCCTAGTGTCTAAACTCTTCTCCATGGCTGGACCCCCAAATAATATTCCTTTACGTGCTAAGGGGTATCTAGAGAGTGGGATAGGTTTAATAACTAACCTCACCCTATCGCGTACCCTAACCCTAACACCTACCCTAACACTAACGCGTACCCTAATCCTAACCCGTACCCTAAACCGAGCCCTAACCCTAACACTAACCCTAACCATAACCCTAACCCATACCCTACGCCCTACCCGAACCCCTCCCCGAACCCGTGCCCTAAGCCGTACCCTAACCCTCACCCTAACCCTAACCCTAACCCTAAGCTACCCTTGACGGCTTCTGCCTCCAATAGATTTCCTAAGCACTAGTGTTTTAAGGAACATGTTAAAAAGAGAATCCTAATGTGATTTCTTGATAATGGGTGTGTTCCTTATCTTCTCCTCGTGTCTAAACTCTTCTCCATGGATGGACCCCCAAATAATATTCCTTTATGTGCTAAGGGGTATCTAGAGAGTGTGATAGGTTTATTAACTACCCTCACCCTATCGCGTACCCTAACCCTAACCCCTACCCTAACCCTAACGCGTACCCTAATACTAACCCGTACCCTAAACCGAGCCCTAATCCTAACACTAACCCTAACCCTAACCCTAACCCATACCCTACGCCCTACCCGAACCCCTCCCCGAACCCGTACCCTAAGCCATACCCTAGCCCTCACCCTAACCCAAACCCTAAACCTAAGCTACCCTTGACTGCTTCTGCCTCCAATAGATTTCCTAAGCACTAGTGTTTTAAGGAACAGGTTAAAAAGAGAATCCTAATGTGATTTCGTGATAATGGGTGTGTTCCTTATCTTCTCCTAGTGTCTAAACTCTTCTCCATGGCTGGACCCCCAAATAATATTCCTTTACGTGCTAAGGGGTATCTAGAGAGTGGGATAGGTTTAATAACTACCCTCACCCTAACGCGTACCCTAACACTAACCCCTACCCTAACCCTAACGCGTAAACTTATCCTAACCCATACCCTAAACCGAGCCCTAACCCTAACACTAACTCTAACCCTAACCCTAACCCATACCCTACGCCCTACCCGAACCCCTCCCCGAACCCGTACCCTAAGCCGTACCCTAACCCTCACCCTAACCCTAACCCTAACCCTAAGCTACCCTTGACGGCTTCTGCCTCCAAAAGATTTCCTAAGCACTAGTGATTTAAGGAACAGGTTAAAAAGAGAATTCTAATGTGATTTATTGATAATGGGTGTGTTCCTTATCTTCTCCTCGTGTCTAAACTCTTCTCCATGGCTGGACCCCCAAATAATATTCCTTTACGTGCTAAGGGGTATCTAGAGAGTGGGATAGGTTTAATAACTACCCTCACCCTAATGCGTACCCTAACCCTAACCCCTACCCTAACCCTAACGCATACCCTAATCCTAACCCGTACCCTAAACCGAGCCCTAACCCTAACACTAGCCCTAACCCTAACCCTAACCCATACCCTATGCCCTACCCGAACCCCTCCCCGAACCCTTATCGTAAGCCGTACCCTAACCCTCACCCTAACCCTAACCCTAACCCTAAGCTACCCTTGACGGCTTCTGCCTCCAATAGATTTCCTAAGCACTAGTGTTTTAAGGAACAGGTTAAAAAGAGAATCCTAATGTGATTTCTTGATAATGGGTGTGTTCCTTATCTTCTCCTATTGTCTAAACTCTTCTCCATGGCTGGACCCCCAAATAATATTCCTTTACGTGCTAACGGGTATCTAGAGAGTGGGATAGGTTTAATAACTAACCTCACCCTATCGCGTACCCTAACCCTAACACCTACCCTAACACTAACGCGTACCCTAATCCTAACCCGTACCCTAAACCAGGCCCTAAACCTAACACTAACCCTAACCCTAACCCTAACCCATACCCTACGCCCTACCCGAACCCCTCCCCGAACCCGTACCCTAAGCCATACCCTAACCCTCACCCTAACCCTAACCCTAACCCTAAGCTACCCTTGACTGCTTCTGCCTCCAATAGATTTCCTAAGCACTAGTGTTTTAAGGAACAGGTTAAAAAGAGAATCCTAATGTGATTTCTTGATAATGGGTGTGTTCCTTATATTCTCCTCGTGTCTAAACTCTTCTCCATGGCTGGACCCCCAAATAATATTCCTTTAAGTGCTAAGGGGTATCTAGAGAGTGGGATAGGTTTAATAACTACCCTCACCCTAACGCGTACCCTAACCCTAACCCCTACCCTAACACTAACGCGTACCCTAATCCTAACCCGTACCCTAAACCGAGCCCTAACCCTAACCCTAGCCCTAACCCTAACCCTAACCCATACCCTACGCCCTACCCGAACCCCTCCCCGAACCCGTACCCTAAGCCGTACCCTAACCCTCACCCTAACCCTAACCCTAAACCTAAGCTACCCTTGACGGCTTCTGCCTCCAATAGATTTCCTAAGCACTAGTGTTTTAAGGAACAGGTTAAAAAGAGAATCCTAATGTGATTTCTTGATAATGGGTGTGTTCCTTATCTTCTCCTCGTGTCTAAACTCTTCTCCATGGCTGGACCCCCAAATAATATTCCTTTATGTGCTAAGGGGTATCTAGAGAGTGTGATAGGTTTAATAACTACCCTCACCCTAACACGTACCCTAACCCTAACCCCTACACTAACCCTAACGTGTTCCCTAATCCGAACCCGTACCTAAACCGAGCCCTAACCCTAACACTAACCCTAACCCTAACCCTAACAAATACCCTATGCCCTACCCGAACCCCTCCCCGAACCCGTACCCTAAGCCATACCCTAGCCCTCACCCTAACCCTAACCCTAACCCTAAGCTACTCTTGACTGCTTCTGCCTCCAATAGATTTCCTAAGCACTAGTGTTTTAAGGAACAGGTTAAAAAGAGAATCCTAATGTGATTTCTTGATAATGGGTGTGTTCCTTATCTTCTCCTCGTGTCTAAACTCTTCTCCATGGCTGGACCCCCAAATAATATTCCTTTACGTGCTAAGGGGTATCTAGAGAGTGTGATAGGTTTAATAACTACCCTCACCCTAACGCGTACCCTAACCCTAACCCCTACCCTAACCCTAACGCGTACCCTAATCCTAACCCGTACCCTAAACCGAGCCCTAACCCTAACACTAGCCCTAACCCTAACCCTAACCCATACCCTACGCCCTACCCGAACCCCTCCCCGTACCCGTACCCTAAGCCGTACCCTAACCCTCACCCTAACCCTAACCCTAACCCTAAGCTACCCTTGACTGCTTCTGCCTCCAATAGATTTCCTAAGCACTAGTGTTTTAAGGAACAGGTTAAAAAGAGAATCCTAATGTGATTTCTTGATAATGGGTGTGTTCCTTATCTTCTCCTCGTGTCTAAACTCTTCTCCATGGCTGGACCCCCAAATAATATTCCTTTACGTGCTAAGGGGTATCTAGAGAGTGTGATAGGTTTAATAACTACCCCCACCCTAACGCGTACCCTAACCCTAACCCCTACCCTAACCCTAACGCGTACCCTAATCCTAACCCGTACCCTAAACCGAGCCCTAACCCTAACACTAACCCTAACCCTAACCTTAACCCATACCCTAGGCCCTACCCGAACCCCTCCCCGAACCCGTACCCTAAGCCATACCCTAACCCTCACCCTAACCCTAACCCTAACCCTAAGCTACCCTTGACTGCTTCTGCCTCCAATAGATTTCCTAAGCACTAGTGTTTTAAGGAACAGGTTAAAAAGAGAATCCTAATGTGATTTCTTGATAATGGTTGTGTTCCTTATCTTCTCCTAGTGTCTAAACTCTTCTCCATGGCTGGACCCCCAAATAATATTCCTTTACGTGCTAAGGGGTATCTAGAGAGTGGGATAGGTTTAATAACTAACCTCACCCTATCACGTACCCTAACCCTAACCCCTACCCTAACACTAACGCGTACCCTAATCCTAACCCGTACCCTAAACCGAGCCCTAACCCTAACCCTAGCCCTAACCCTAACTCTAACCCATACCCTACGCCCTACCCGAACCCCTCCCCGAACCCGTACCCTAAGCCGTACCCTAACCCTCACCCTAACCCTAACCCTAAACCTAAGCTACCCTTGACGGCTTCTGCCTCCAATAGATTTCCTAAGCACTAGTGTTTTAAGGAACAGGTTAAAAAGAGAATCCTAATGTGATTTCTTGATAATGGGTGTGTTCCTTATCTTCTCCTCGTGTCTAAACTCTTCTCCAAGGCTGGACCCCCAAATAATATTCCTTTATGTGCTAAGGGGTATCTAGAGAGTGTGATAGGTTTAATAACTACCCTCACCCTAACACGTACCCTAACCCTAACCCCTACACTAACCCTAACGTGTTCCCTAATCCGAACCCGTACCTAAACCGAGCCCTAACCCTAACACTAACCCTAACCCTAACCCTAACAAATACCCTATGCCCTACCCGAACCCCTCCCCGAACCCGTACCCTAAGCCATACCCTAGCCCTCACCCTAACCCTAACCCTAACCCTAAGCTACTCTTGACTGCTTCTGCCTCCAATAGATTTCCTAAGCACTATTGTTTTAAGGAACAGGTTAAAAAGAGAATCCTAATGTGATTTCTTGATAATGGGTGTGTTCCTTATCTTCTCCTCGTGTCTAAAGTCTTCTCCATGGCTGGACCCCCAAATAATATTCCTTTACGTGCTAAGGGGTATCTAGAGAGTGTGATAGGTTTAATAACTACCCTCACCCTAACGCGTACCCTAACCCTAACCCCTACCCTAACCCTAACGCGTACCCTAATCCTAACCCGTACCCTAAACCGAGCCCTAACCCTAACACTAGCCCTAACCCTAACCCTAACCCATACCCTATGCCCTACCCGAACCCCTCCCCGAACCCTTATCGTAAGCCGTACCCTAACCCTCACCCTAACCCTAACCCTAACCCTAAGCTACCCTTGACGGCTTCTGCCTCCAATAGATTTCCTAAGCACTAGTGTTTTAAGGAACAGGTTAAAAAGAGAATCCTAATGTGATTTCTTGATAATGGGTGTGTTCCTTATCTTCTCCTATTGTCTAAACTCTTCTCCATGGCTGGACCCCCAAATAATATTCCTTTACGTGCTAACGGGTATCTAGAGAGTGGGATAGGTTTAATAACTAACCTCACCCTATCGCGTACCCTAACCCTAACACCTACCCTAACACTAACGCGTACCCTAATCCTAACCCGTACCCTAAACCAGGCCCTAAACCTAACACTAACCCTAACCCTAACCCTAACCCATACCCTACGCCCTACCCGAACCCCTCCCCGAACCCGTACCCTAAGCCATACCCTAACCCTCACCCTAACCCTAACCCTAACCCTAAGCTACCCTTGACTGCTTCTGCCTCCAATAGATTTCCTAAGCACTAGTGTTTTAAGGAACAGGTTAAAAAGAGAATCCTAATGTGATTTCTTGATAATGGGTGTGTTCCTTATATTCTCCTCGTGTCTAAACTCTTCTCCATGGCTGGACCCCCAAATAATATTCCTTTAAGTGCTAAGGGGTATCTAGAGAGTGGGATAGGTTTAATAACTACCCTCACCCTAACGCGTACCCTAACCCTAACACCTACCCTAACACTAACGCGTACCCTAATCCTAACCCGTACCCTAAACCGAGCCCTAACCCTAACCCTAGCCCTAACCCTAACCCTAACCCATACCCTACGCCCTACCCGAACCCCTCCCCGAACCCGTACCCTAAGCCGTACCCTAACCCTCACCCTAACCCTAACCCTAAACCTAAGCTACCCTTGACGGCTTCTGCCTCCAATAGATTTCCTAAGCACTAGTGTTTTAAGGAACAGGTTAAAAAGAGAATCCTAATGTGATTTCTTGATAATGGGTGTGTTCCTTATCTTCTCCTCGTGTCTAAACTCTTCTCCATGGCTGGACCCCCAAATAATATTCCTTTATGTGCTAAGGGGTATCTAGAGAGTGTGACAGGTTTAATAACTACCCTCACCCTAACACGTACCCTAACCCTAACCCCTA
Organism: Balaenoptera acutorostrata; assembly: GCF_949987535.1. Taxonomy (NCBI): domain Eukaryota; kingdom Metazoa; phylum Chordata; class Mammalia; order Artiodactyla; family Balaenopteridae; genus Balaenoptera; species Balaenoptera acutorostrata. The sequence continues at coordinate 213,539 of NW_026645704.1, read as the reverse complement.
CACTAACCCTAACGTGTTCCCTAATCCGAACCCGTACCTAAACCGAGCCCTAACCCTAACACTAACCCTAACCCTAACCCTAACAAATACCCTATGCCCTACCCGAACCCCTCCCCGAACCCGTACCCTAAGCCATACCCTAGCCCTCACCCTAACCCTAACCCTAACCCTAAGCTACTCTTGACTGCTTCTGCCTCCAATAGATTTCCTAAGCACTAGTGTTTTAAGGAATAGGTTAAAAAGAGAATCCTAATGTGATTTATTGATAATGGGTGTGTTCCTTATCTTCTCCTCGTGTCTAAACTCTTCTCCATGGCTGGACCCCCAAATAATATTCCTTTACGTGCTAAGGGGTATCTAGAGAGTGGGATAGGTTTAATAACTACCCTCACCCTAATGCGTACCCTAACCCTAACCCCTACCCTAACCCTAACGCATACCCTAATCCTAACCCGTACCCTAAACCGAGCCCTAACCCTAACACTAGCCCTAACCCTAACCCTAACCCATACCCTATGCCCTACCCGAACCCCTCCCCGAACCCTTATCGTAAGCCGTACCCTAACCCTCACCCTAACCCTAACCCTAACCCTAAGCTACCCTTGACGGCTTCTGCCTCCAATAGATTTCCTAAGCACTAGTGTTTTAAGGAACAGGTTAAAAAGAGAATCCTAATGTGATTTCTTGATAATGGGTGTGTTCCTTATCTTCTCCTATTGTCTAAACTCTTCTCCATGGCTGGACCCCCAAATAATATTCCTTTACGTGCTAACGGGTATCTAGAGAGTGGGATAGGTTTAATAACTAACCTCACCCTATCGCGTACCCTAACCCTAACACCTACCCTAACACTAACGCGTACCCTAATCCTAACCCGTACCCTAAACCAGGCCCTAAACCTAACACTAACCCTAACCCTAACCCTAACCCATACCCTACGCCCTACCCGAACCCCTCCCCGAACCCGTACCCTAAGCCATACCCTAACCCTCACCCTAACCCTAACCCTAACCCTAAGCTACCCTTGACTGCTTCTGCCTCCAATAGATTTCCTAAGCACTAGTGTTTTAAGGAACAGGTTAAAAAGAGAATCCTAATGTGATTTCTTGATAATGGGTGTGTTCCTTATATTCTCCTCGTGTCTAAACTCTTCTCCATGGCTGGACCCCCAAATAATATTCCTTTAAGTGCTAAGGGGTATCTAGAGAGTGGGATAGGTTTAATAACTACCCTCACCCTAACGCGTACCCTAACCCTAACCCCTACCCTAACACTAACGCGTACCCTAATCCTAACCCGTACCCTAAACCGAGCCCTAACCCTAACCCTAGCCCTAACCCTAACCCTAACCCATACCCTACGCCCTACCCGAACCCCTCCCCGAACCCGTACCCTAAGCCGTACCCTAACCCTCACCCTAACCCTAACCCTAAACCTAAGCTACCCTTGACGGCTTCTGCCTCCAATAGATTTCCTAAGCACTAGTGTTTTAAGGAACAGGTTAAAAAGAGAATCCTAATGTGATTTCTTGATAATGGGTGTGTTCCTTATCTTCTCCTCGTGTCTAAACTCTTCTCCATGGCTGGACCCCCAAATAATATTCCTGTATGTGCTAAGGGGTATCTAGAGAGTGTGACAGGTTTAATAACTACCCTCACCCTAACACGTACCCTAACCCTAACCCCTACACTAACCCTAACGTGTTCCCTAATCCGAACCCGTACCTAAACCGAGCCCTAACCCTAACACTAACCCTAACCCTAACCCTAACAAATACCCTATGCCCTACCCGAACCCCTCCCCGAACCCGTACCCTAAGCCATACCCTAGCCCTCACCCTAACCCTAACCCTAACCCTAAGCTACTCTTGACTGCTTCTGCCTCCAATAGATTTCCTAAGCACTAGTGTTTTAAGGAACAAGTTAAAAAGAGAATCCTAATGTGATTTCTTGATAATGGGTGTGTTCCTTATCTTCTCCTCGTGTCTAAACTCTTCTCCATGGCTGGACCCCCAAATAATATTCCTTTACGTGCTAAGGGGTATCTAGAGAGTGTGATAGGTTTAATAACTACCCTCACCCTAACGCGTACCCTAACCCTAACCCCTACCCTAACCCTAACGCGTACCCTAATCCTAACCCGTACCCTAAACCGAGCCCTAAACCTAACACTAGCCCTAACCCTAACCCTAACCCATACCCTACGCCCTACCCGAACCCCTCCCCGAACCCGTACCCTAAGCCGTACCCTAACCCTCACCCTAACCCTAAACCTACCCCTAAGCTACCCTTGACTGCTTCTGCCTCCAATAGATTTCCTAAGCACTAGTGTTTTAAGGAACAGGTTAAAAAGAGAATCCTAATGTGATTTCGTGATAATGGGTGTGTTCCTTATCTTCTCCTAGTGTCTAAACTCTTCTCCATGGCTGGACCCCCAAATAATATTCCTTTACGTTCTATGGGGTATCTAGAGAGTGGGATAGGTTTAATAACTACCCTCACCCTAACGCGTACCCTAACACTAACCCCTACCCTAACCCTAACGCGTAAACTTATCCTAACCCATACCCTAAACCGAGCCCTAACCCTAACACTAACTCTAACCCTAACCCTAACCCATACCCTACGCCCTACCCGAACCCCTCCCCGAACCCGTACCCTAAGCCGTACCCTAACCCTCACCCTAACCCTAACCCTAACCCTAAGCTACCCTTGACGGCTTCTGCCTCCAATAGATTTCCTAAGCACTAGTGTTTTAAGGAACTGGTTAAAAACAGAATCCTAATGTGATTTCTTGATAATGGGTGTGTTCCTTATCTTCTCCTCCTGTCTAAACTCTTCTCCATGGCTGGACCCCCAAATAATATTCCTTTACGTGCTAAGGGGTATCTAGAGAGTGTGATAGGTTTAATAACTACACCCACCCTAACGCGTACCCTAACCCTAACCCCTACCCTAACCCTAACGCGTACCCTAATCCTAACCCGTACCCTAAACCGAGCCCTAACCCTAACACTAACCCTAACCCTAACCTTAACCCATACCCTAGGCCCTACCCGAACCCCTCCCCGAACCCGTACCCTAAGCCATACCCTAACCCTCACCCTAACCCTAACCCTAACCCTAAGCTACCCTTGACTGCTTCTGCCTCCAATAGATTTCCTAAGCACTAGTGTTTTAAGGAACAGGTTAAAAAGAGAATCCTAATGTGATTTCTTGATAATGGGTGTGTTCCTTATCTTCTCCTAGTGTCTAAACTCTTCTCCATGGCTGGACCCACAAATAATATTCCTTTACGTGCTAAGGGGTATCTAGAGAGTGGGATAGGTTTAATAACTAACCTCACCCTATCACGTACCCTAACCCTAACCCCTACCCTAACACTAACGCGTACCCTAATCCTAACCCGTACCCTAAACCGAGCCCTAACCCTAACCCTAGCCCTAACCCTAACCCTAACCCATACCCTACGCCCTACCCGAACCCCTCCCCGAACCCGTACCCTAAGCCGTACCCTAACCCTCACCCTAACCCTAACCCTAAACCTAAGCTACCCTTGACGGCTTCTGCCTCCAATAGATTTCCTAAGCACTAGTGTTTTAAGGAACAGGTTAAAAAGAGAATCCTAATGTGATTTCTTGATAATGGGTGTGTTCCTTATCTTCTCCTCGTGTCTAAACTCTTCTCCAAGGCTGGACCCCCAAATAATATTCCTTTATGTGCTAAGGGGTATCTAGAGAGTGTGATAGGTTTAATAACTACCCTCACCCTAACACGTACCCTAACCCTAACCCCTACACTAACCCTAACGTGTTCCCTAATCCGAACCCGTACCTAAACCGAGCCCTAACCCTAACACTAACCCTAACCCTAACCCTAACAAATACCCTATGCCCTACCCGAACCCCTCCCCGAACCCGTACCCTAAGCCATACCCTAGCCCTCACCCTAACCCTAACCCTAACCCTAAGCTACTCTTGACTGCTTCTGCCTCCAATAGATTTCCTAAGCACTATTGTTTTAAGGAACAGGTTAAAAAGAGAATCCTAATGTGATTTCTTGATAATGGGTGTGTTCCTTATCTTCTCCTCGTGTCTAAACTCTTCTCCATGGCTGGACCCCCAAATAATATTCCTTTACGTGCTAAGGGGTATCTAGAGAGTGTGATAGGTTTAATAACTACCCTCACCCTAACGCGTACCCTAACCCTAACCCCTACCCTAACCCTAACGCGTACCCTAATCCTAACCCGTACCCTAAACCGAGCCCTAACCCTAACACTAGCCCTAACCCTAACCCTAACCCATACCCTACGCCCTACCCGAACCCCTCCCCGTACCCGTACCCTAAGCCGTACCCTAACCCTCACCCTAACCCTAACCCTATCCCTAAGCTACCCTTGACTGCTTCTGCCTCCAATAGATTTCCTAAGCACTAGTGTTTTAAGGAACAGGTTAAAAAGAGAATCCTAATGTGATTTCTTGATAATGGGTGTGTTCCTTATCTTCTCCTCGTGTCTAATCTATTCTCCATGGCTGGACCCCCAAATAATATTCCTTTACGTGCTAAGGGGTATCTAGAGAGTGTGATAGGTTTAATAACTACCCCCACCCTAACGCGTACCCTAACCCTAACCCCTACCCTAACCCTAACGCGTACCCTAATCCTAACCCGTACCCTAAACCGAGCCCTAACCCTAACACTAACCCTAACCCTAACCTTAACCCATACCCTAGGCCCTACCCGAACCCCTCCCCGAACCCGTACCCTAAGCCATACCCTAACCCTCACCCTAACCCTAACCCTAACCCTAAGCTACCCTTGACTGCTTCTGCCTCCAATAGATTTCCTAAGCACTAGTGTTTTAAGGAACAGGTTAAAAAGAGAATCCTAATGTGATTTCTTGATAATGGGTGTGTTCCTTATCTTCTCCTAGTGTCTAAACTCTTCTCCATGGCTGGACCCCCAAATAATATTCCTTTACGTGCTAAGGGGTATCTAGAGAGTGGGATAGGTTTAATAACTAACCTCACCCTATCACGTACCCTAACCCTAACACCTACCCTAACACTAACGCGTACCCTAATCCTAACCCGTACCCTAAACCGAGCCCTAACCCTAACACTAACCCTAACCATAACCCTAACCCATACCCTACGCCCTACCCGAACCCCTCCCCGAACCCGTACCCTAAGCCGTACCCTAACCCTCACCCTAACCCTAACCCTAACCCTAAGCTACCCTTGACGGCTTCTGCCTCCAATAGATTTCCTAAGCACTAGTGTTTTAAGGAACTGGTTAAAAACAGAATCCTAATGTGATTTCTTGATAATGGGTGTGTTCCTTATCTTCTCCTCGTGTCTAAACTCTTCTCCATGGCTGGACCCCCAAATAATATTCCTTTACGTGCTAAGGGGTATCTAGAGAGTGTGATAGGTTTAATAACTACACCCACCCTAACGCGTACCCTAACCCTAACCCCTACCCTAACCCTAACACGTACCCTAATCCTAACCCGTACCCTAAACCGAGCCCTAACCCTAACACTAACCCTAACGCTAATCCTAACCCATACCCTACGCACTACCCGAACCCCTCCCCGAACCCGTACCCTAAGCCATACCCTAACCCTCACCCTAACCCTAACCCTAACCCTAAGCTACCCTTGACTGCTTCTGCCTCCAATAGATTTCCTAAGCACTAGTGTTTTAAGGAACAGGTTAAAAAGAGAATCCTAATGTGATTTCTTGATAATGGGTGTGTTCCTTATCTTCTCCTATTGTCTAAACTCTTCTCCATGGCTGGACCCCCAAATAATATTCCTTTACGTGCTAACGGGTATCTAGAGAGTGGGATAGGTTTAATAACTAACCTCACCCTATCGCGTACCCTAACCCTAACACCTACCCTAACACTAACGCGTACCCTAATCCTAACCCGTACCCTAAACCGAGCCCTAAACCTAACACTAACCCTAACCCTAACCCTAACCCATACCCTACGCCCTACCCGAACCCCTCCCCGAACCCGTACCCTAAGCCATACCCTAACCCTCACCCTAACCCTAACCCTAACCCTAAGCTACCCTTGACTGCTTCTGCCTCCAATAGATTTCCTAAGCACTAGTGTTTTAAGGAACAGGTTAAAAAGAGAATCCTAATGTGATTTCTTGATAATGGATGTGTTCCTTATCTTCTCCTCGTGTCTAAACACTTCTCCATGGCTGGACCCCCAAATAATATTCCTTTACGTGCTAAGGGGTATCTAGAGAGTGTGATAGGTTTAATAACTACCCCCACCCTAACGCGTACCCTAACCCTAACCCCTACCCTAACCCTAACGCGTACCCTAATCCTAACCCGTACCCTAAACCGAGCCCTAACCCTAACACTAACCCTAACCCTAACCCTAACCCATACCCTAGGCCCTACCCGAACCCCTCCCCGAACCCGTACCCTAAGCCATACCCTAACCCTCACCCTAACCCTAACCCTAACCCTAAGCTACCCTTGACTGCTTCTGCCTCCAATAGATTTCCTAAGCACTAGTGTTTTAAGGAACAGGTTAAAAAGAGAATCCTAATGTGATTTCTTGATAATGGGTGTGTTCCTTATCTTCTCCTAGTGTCTAAATTCTTCTCCATGGCTGGACCCCCAAATAATATTCCTTTACGTGCTAAGGGGTATCTAGAGAGTGGGATAGGTTTAATAACTAACCTCACCCTATCACGTACCCTAACCCTAACACCTACCCTAACACTAACACGTACCCTAATCCTAACCCGTACCCTAAACCGAGCCCTAACCCTAACACTAACCCTAACCATAACCCTAAACCATACCCTACGCCCTACCCGAACCCCTCCCCGAACCCGTACCCTAAGCCATACCCTAACCCTCACCCTAACCCTAACCCTAACCCTAACCCTAACCCTAAGCTACCCTTGACTGCTTCTGCCTCCAATAGATTTCCTAAGCACTAGTGTTTTAAGGAACAGGTTAAAAAGAGAATCCTAATGTGATTTCTTGATAATGGGTGTGTTCCTTATCTTCTCCTATTGTCTAAACTCTTCTCCATGGCTGGACCCCCAAATAATATTCCTTTACGTGCTAACGGGTATCTAGAGAGTGGGATAGGTTTAATAACTAACCTCACCCTATCGCGTACCCTAACCCTAACACCTACCCTAACACTAACGCGTACCCTAATCCTAACCCGTACCCTAAACCGAGCCCTAACCCTAACACTAGCCCTAACCCTAACCCATACCCTACGCCCTACCCGAACCCCTCCCCGAACCCTTATCGTAAGCCGTACCCTAACCCTCACCCTAACCCTAACCCTAACCCTAAGCTACCCTTGACGGCTTCTGCCTCCAATAGATTTCCTAAGCACTAGTGTTTTAAGGAACTGGTTAAATAGACAATCCTAATGTGATTTCTTGATAATGGGTGTGTTCCTTATCTTCTCCTCGTGTCTAAACTCTTCTCCATGGCTGGACCCCCAAATAATATTCCTTTACGTGCTAAGGGGTATCTAGAGAGTGTGATAGGTTTAATAACTACACCCACCCTAACGCGTACCCTAACCCTAACCCCTACCCTAACCCTAACACGTACCCTAATCCTAACCCGTACCCTAAACCGAGCCCTAACCCTAACACTAACCCTAACGGTAATCCTAACCCATACCCTACGCCCTACCCGAACCCCTCCCCGAACCCGTACCCTAAGCCATACCCTAACCCTCACCCTAACCCTAACCCTAACCCTAAGCTACCCTTGACTGCTTCTGCCTCCAATAGATTTCCTAAGCACTAGTGTTTTAAGGAACAGGTTAAAAAGAGAATCCTAATGAGATTTCTTGATAATGGGTGTGTTCCTTATCTTCTCCTATTGTCTAAACTCTTCTCCATGGCTGGACCCCCAAATAATATTCCTTTAAGTGCTAAGGGGTATCTAGAGAGTGGGATAGGTTTAATAACTACCCTCACCCTAACGCGTACCCTAACCCTAACCCCTACCCTAACACTAACGCGTACCCTAATCCTAACCCGTACCCTAAACCGAGCCCTAACCCTAACCCTAGTCCTAACCCTAACCCTAACCCATACCCTACGCCCTACCCGAACCCCTCCCCGAACCCGTACCCTAAGCCGTACCCTAACCCTCACCCTAACCCTAACCCTAAACCTAAGCTACCCTTGACGGCTTCTGCCTCCAATAGATTTCCTAAGCACTAGTGTTTTAAGGAACAGGTTAAAAAGAGAATCCTAATGTGATTTCTTGATAATGGGTGTGTTCCTTATCTTCTCCTCGTGTCTAAACTCTTCTCCATGGCTGGACCCCCAAATAATATTCCTTTATGTGCTAAGGGGTATCTAGAGAGTGTGATAGGTTTAATAACTACCCTCACCCTAACACGTACCCTAACCCTAACCCCTACCCTAACCCTAACGTGTTCCCTAATCCTAACCCGTACCTAAACCGAGCCCTAACCCTAACACTAACCCTAACCCTAACCCTAAACCATACCCTATGCCCTACCCAAACCCCTCCCCGAACCCGTACCCTAAGCCGTACCCTAACCCTCACCCTAACCCTAACCCTAACCCTAAGCTACCCTTGACTGCTTCTGCCTCCAATATATTTCTTAAGCACTAGTGTTTTAAGGAACAGGTTAAAAAGAGAATCCTAATGTGAGTTCTTGATAATGGGTGTGTTCCTTATCTTCTCCTCGTGTCTAAACTCTTCTCCATGGCTGGACCCCCAAATAATATTCCTTTACGTGCTAAGGGGTATCTAGAGAGTGTGATAGGTTTAATAACTACCCCAACCCTAACGCGTACCCTAACCCTAACCCCTACCCTAACCCTAACGCGTACCCTAATCCTAACCCGTACCCTAAACCGAGCCCTAACCCTAACACTAACCCTAACCCTAACCTTAAACCCATACCCTACGCCCTACCCGAACCCCTCCCCGAACCCGTACCCTAAGCCATACCCTAACCCTCACCCTAACCCTAACCCTAACCCTAAGCTACCCTTGACTGCTTCTGCCTCCAATAGATTTCCTAAGCACTAGTGTTTTAAGGAACAGGTTAAAAAGAGAATCCTAATGTGATTTCTTGATATTGGGTGTGTTCCTTATCTTCTCCTAGTGTCTAAACTCTTCTCCATGGCTGGACCCCCAAATAATATTCCTTTACGTGCTAAGGGGTATCTAGAGAGTGGGATAGGTTTAATAACTAACCTCACCCTATCGCGTACCCTAACCCTAACACCTACCCTAACACTAACGCGTACCCTAATCCTAACCCGTACCCTAAACCGAGCCCTAACCCTAACACTAACCCTAACCATAACCCTAACCCATACCCTACGCCCTACCCGAACCCCTCCCCGAACCCGTGCCCTAAGCCGTACCCTAACCCTCACCCTAACCCTAACCCTAACCCTAAGCTACCCTTGACGGCTTCTGCCTCCAATAGATTTCCTAAGCACTAGTGTTTTAAGGAACATGTTAAAAAGAGAATCCTAATGTGATTTCTTGATAATGGGTGTGTTCCTTATCTTCTCCTCGTGTCTAAACTCTTCTCCATGGATGGACCCCCAAATAATATTCCTTTATGTGCTAAGGGGTATCTAGAGAGTGTGATAGGTTTAAAAACTACCCTCACCCTATCGCGTACCCTAACCCTAACCCCTACCCTAACCCTAACGCGTACCCTAATCCTAACCCGTACCCTAAACCGAGCCCTAATCCTAACACTAACTCTAACCCTAACCCTAACCCATACCCTACGCCCTACCCGAACCCCTCCCCGAACCCGTACCCTAAGCCATACCCTAGCCCTCACCCTAACCCAAACCCTAAACCTAAGCTACCCTTGACTGCTTCTGCCTCCAATAGATTTCCTAAGCACTAGTGTTTTAAGGAACAGGTTAAAAAGAGAATCCTAATGTGATTTCGTGATAATGGGTGTGTTCCTTATCTTCTCCTAGTGTCTAAACTCTTCTCCATGGCTGGACCCCCAAATAATATTCCTTTACGTGCTAAGGGGTATCTAGAGAGTGGGATAGGTTTAATAACTACCCTCACCCTAACGCGTACCCTAACACTAACCCCTACCCTAACCCTAACGCGTAAACTTATCCTAACCCATACCCTAAACCGAGCCCTAACCCTAACACTAACTCTAACCCTAACCCTAACCCATAACCTACGCCCTACCCGAACCCCTCCCCGAACCCGTACCCTAAGCCGTACCCTAACCCTCACCCTAACCCTAACCCTAACCCTAAGCTACCCTTGACGGCTTCTGCCTCCAAAAGATTTCCTAAGCACTAGTGATTTAAGGAACAGGTTAAAAAGAGAATTCTAATGTGATTTATTGATAATGGGTGTGTTCCTTATCTTCTCCTCGTGTCTAAACTCTTCTCCATGGCTGGACCCCCAAATAATATTCCTTTACGTGCTAAGGGGTATCTAGAGAGTGGGATAGGTTTAATAACTACCCTCACCCTAATGCGTACCCTAACCCTAACCCCTACCCTAACCCTAACGCATACCCTAATCCTAACCCGTACCCTAAACCGAGCCCTAACCCTAACACTAGCCCTAACCCTAACCCTAACCCATACCCTACGCCCTACCCGAACCCCTCCCCGAACCCTTATCGTAAGCCGTACCCTAACCCTCACCCTAACCCTAACCCTAACCCTAAGCTACCCTTGACGGCTTCTGCCTCCAATAGATTTCCTAAGCACTAGTGTTTTAAGGAACAGGTTAAAAAGAGAATCCTAATGTGATTTCTTGATAATGGGTGTGTTCCTTATCTTCTCCTATTGTCTAAACTCTTCTCCATGGCTGGACCCCCAAATAATATTCCTTTACGTGCTAACGGGTATCTAGAGAGTGGGATAGGTTTAATAACTAACCTCACCCTATCGCGTACCCTAACCCTAACACCTACCCTAACACTAACGCGTACCCTAATCCTAACCCGTACCCTAAACCAGGCCCTAAACCTAACACTAACCCTAACCCTAACCCTAACCCATACCCTACGCCCTACCCGAACCCCTCCCCGAACCCGTACCCTAAGCCATACCCTAACCCTCACCCTAACCCTAACCCTAACCCTAAGCTACCCTTGACTGCTTCTGCCTCCAATAGATTTCCTAAGCACTAGTGTTTTAAGGAACAGGTTAAAAAGAGAATCCTAATGTGATTTCTTGATAATGGGTGTGTTCCTTATATTCTCCTCGTGTCTAAACTCTTCTCCATGGCTGGACCCCCAAATAATATTCCTTTAAGTGCTAAGGGGTATCTAGAGAGTGGGATAGGTTTAATAACTACCCTCACCCTAACGCGTACCCTAACCCTAACCCCTACCCTAACACTAACGCGTACCCTAATCCTAACCCGTACCCTAAACCGAGCCCTAACCCTAACCCTAGCCCTAACCCTAACCCTAACCCATACCCTACGCCCTACCCGAACCCCTCCCCGAACCCGTAGCCTAAGCCGTACCCTAACCCTCACCCTAACCCTAACCCTAAACCTAAGCTACCCTTGACGGCTTCTGCCTCCAATAGATTTCCTAAGCACTAGTGTTTTAAGGAACTGGTTAAAAACAGAATCCTAATGTGATTTCTTGATAATGGGTGTGTTCCTTATCTTCTCCTCGTGTCTAAACTCTTCTCCATGGCTGGACCCCCAAATAATATTCCTTTACGTGCTAAGGGGTATCTAGAGAGTGTGATAGGTTTAATAACTACACCCACCCTAACGCGTACCCTAACCCTAACCCCTACCCTAACCCTAACGCGTACCCTAATCCTAACCCGTACCCTAAACCGAGCCCTAACCCTAACACTAACCCTAACGCTAATCCTAACCCATACCCTACGCACTACCCGAACCCCTCCCCGAACCCGTACCCTAAGCCATACCCTAACCCTCACCCTAACCCTAACCCTAACCCTAAGCTACCCTTGACTGCTTCTGCCTCCAATAGATTTCCTAAGCACTAGTGTTTTAAGGAACAGGTTAAAAAGAGAATCCTAATGTGATTTCTTGATAATGGGTGTGTTCCTTATCTTCTCCTATTGTCTAAACTCTTCTCCATGGCTGGACCCCCAAATAATATTCCTTTACGTGCTAACGGGTATCTAGAGAGTGGGATAGGTTTAATAACTAACCTCACCCTATCGCGTACCCTAACCCTAACACCTACCCTAACACTAACGCGTACCCTAATCCTAACCCGTACCCTAAACCGAGCCCTAAACCTAACACTAACCCTAACCCTAACCCTAACCCATACCCTACGCCCTACCCGAACCCCTCCCCGAACCCGTACCCTAAGCCATACCCTAACCCTCACCCTAACCCTAACCCTAACCCTAAGCTACCCTTGACTGCTTCTGCCTCCAATAGATTTCCTAAGCACTAGTGTTTTAAGGAACAGGTTAAAAAGAGAATCCTAATGTGATTTCTTGATAATGGGTGTGTTCCCTATCTTCTCCTCGTGTCTAAACTCTTCTCCATGGCTGGACCCCCAAATAATATTCCTTTACGTGCTAACGGGTATCTAGAGAGTGGGATAGGTTTAATAACTAACCTCACCCTATCGCGTACCCTAACCCTAACACCTACCCTAACACTAACGCGTACCCTAATCCTAACCCGTACCCTAAACCAGGCCCTAAACCTAACACTAACCCTAACCCTAACCCTAACCCATACCCTACGCCCTACACGAACCCCTCCCCGAACCCGTACCCTAAGCCGTACCCTAACCCTCACCCTAACCCTAACCCTAACCCTAAGCTACCCTTGACTGCTTCTGCCTCCAATAGATTTCCTAAGCACTAGTGTTTTAAGGAACAGGTTAAAAAGAGAATCCTAATGTGATTTCTTGATAATGAGTGTGTTCCTTATCTTCTCCTCGTGTCTAAACTCTTCTCCATGGCTGGACCCCCAAATAATATTCCTTTACGTGCTAAGGGGTATCTAGAGAGTGTGATAGGTTTAATAACTACCCCCACCCTAACGCGTACCCTAACCCTAACCCCTACCCTAACCCTAACGCGTACCGTAATCCAAACCCGTACCCTAAACCGAGCCCTAACCCTAACACTAACCCTAACCCTAACCCTAACCCATACCCTAGGCCCTACCCGAACCCCTCCCCGAACCCGTACCCTAAGCCATACCCTAACCCTCACCCTAACCCTAACCCTAACCCTAAGCTACCCTTGACTGCTTCTGCCTCCAATAGATTTCCTAAGCACTAGTGTTTTAAGGAACAGGTTAAAAAGAGAATCCTAATGTGATTTCTTGATAATGGGTGTGTTCCTTATCTTCTCCTAGTGTCTAAACTCTTCTCCATGGCTGGACCCCCAAATAATATTCCTTTACGTGCTAAGGGGTATCTAGAGAGTGGGATAGGTTTAATAACTAACCTCACCCTATCACGTACCCTAACCCTAACACCTACCCTAACACTAACGCGTACCCTAATCCTAACCCGTACCCTAAACCGAGCCCTAACCCTAACACTAACCCTAACCATAACCCTAACCCATACCCTACGCCCTACCCGAACCCCTCCCCGAACCCGTACCCTAAGCCATACCCTAACCCTCACCCTAACCCTAACCCTAACCCTAACCCTAAGCTACCCTTGACTGCTTCTGCCTCCAATAGATTTCCTAAGCACTAGTGTTTTAAGGAACAGGTTAAAAAGAGAATCCTAATGTGATTTCTTGATAATGGGTGTGTTCCTTATCTTCTCCTATTGTCTAAACTCTTCTCCATGGCTGGACCCCCAAATAATATTCCTTTACGTGCTAACGGGTGTCTAGAGAGTGGGATAGGTTTAATAACTAACCTCACCCTATCGCGTACCCTAACCCTAACACCTACCCTAACACTAATGCGTACCCTAATCCTAACCCGTACCCTAAACCGAGCCCTAAACCTAACACTAACCCTAACCCTAACCCTAACCCATACCCTACGCCCTACCCGAACCCCTCCCCTAACCCGTACCCTAAGCCGTACCCTAACCCTCACCCTAACCCTAACCCTAACCCTAAGCTACCCTTGACGGCTTCTGCCTCCAATAGATTTCCTAAGCACTAGTGTTTTAAGGAACTGGTTAAAAACAGAATCCTAATGTGATTTCTTGATAATGGGTGTGTTCCTTATCTTCTCCTCGTGTCTAAACTCTTCTCCATGGCTGGACCCCCAAATAATATTCCTTTACGTGCTAAGGGGTATCTAGAGAGTGTGATAGGTTTAATAACTACACCCACCCTAACGCGTACCCTAACCCTAACCCCTACCCTAACCCTAACACGTACCCTAATCCTAACCCGTACCCTAAACCGAGCCCTAACCCTAACACTAACCCTAACGCTAATCCTAACCCATACCCTACGCACTACCCGAACCCCTCCCCGAACCCGTACCCTAAGCCATACCCTAACCCTCACCCTAACCCTAACCCTAACCCTAAGCTACCCTTGACTGCTTCTGCCTCCAATAGATTTCCTAAGCACTAGTGTTTTAAGGAACAGGTTAAAAAGAGAATCCTAATGTGATTTCTTGATAATGGGTGTGTTCCTTATCTTCTCCTATTGTCTAAACTCTTCTCCATGGCTGGACCCCCAAATAATATTCCTTTACGTGCTAACGGGTATCTAGAGAGTGGGATAGGTTTAATAACTAACCTCACCCTATCGCGTACCCAAACCCTAACACCTACCCTAACACTAACGCGTACCCTAATCCTAACCCGTACCCTAAACCGAGCCCTAAACCTAACACTAACCCTAACCCTAACCCTAACCCATACCCTACGCCCTACCCGAACCCCTCCCCGAACCCGTACCCTAAGCCATACCCTAACCCTCACCCTAACCCTAACCCTAACCCTAAGCTACCCTTGACTGCTTCTGCCTCCAATAGATTTCCTAAGCACTAGTGTTTTAAGGAACAGGTTAAAAAGAGAATCCTAATGTGATTTCTTGATAATGGGTGTGTTCCTTATCTTCTCCTCGTGTCTAAACTCTTCTCCATGGCTGGACCCCCAAATAATATTCCTTTACGTGCTAAGGGGTATCTAGAGAGTGTGATAGGTTTAATAACTACCCCCACCCTAACGCGTACCCTAACCCCAACCCCTAACCTAACCCTAACGCGTACCCTAATCCTAACCCGTACCCTAAACCGAGCCCTAACCCTAACACTAACCCTAACCCTAACCCTAACCCATACCCTAGGCCCTACCCGAACCCCTCCCCGAACCCGTACCCTAAGCCATACCCTAACCCTCACCCTAACCCTAACCCTAACCCTAAGCTACCCTTGACTGCTTCTGCCTCCAATAGATTTCCTAAGCACTAGTGTTTTAAGGAACAGGTTAAAAAGAGAATCCTAATGTGATTTCTTGATAATGGGTGTGTTCCTTATCTTCTCCTAGTGTCTAAACTCTTCTCCATGGCTGGACCCCCAAATAATATTCCTTTACGTGCTAAGGGGTATCTAGAGAGTGGGATAGGTTTAATAACTAACCTCACCCTATCACGTACCCTAACCCTAACACCTACCCTAACACTAACGCGTACCCTAATCCTAACCCGTACCCTAAACCGAGCCCTAACCCTAACACTAACCCTAACCATAACCCTAACCCATACCCTACGCCCTACCCGAACCCCTCCCCGAACCCTTACCCTAAGCCATACCCTAACCCTCACCCTAACCCTAACCCTAACCCTAACCCTAACCCTAAGCTACCCTTGACTGCTTCTGCCTCCAATAGATTTCCTAAGCACTAGTGTTTTAAGGAACAGGTTAAAAAGAGAATCCTAATGTGATTTCTTGATAATGGGTGTGTTCCTTATCTTCTCCTATTGTCTAAACTCTTCTCCATGGCTGGACCCCCAAATAATATTCCTTTACGTGCTAACGGGTATCTAGAGAGTGGGATAGGTTTAATAACTAACCTCACCCTATCGCGTACCCTAACCCTAACACCTACCCTAACACTAACGCGTACCCTAATCCTAACCCGTACCCTAAACCGAGCCCTAAACCTAACACTAACCCTAACCCTAACCCTAACCCATACCCTACGCCCTACCCGAACCCCTCCCCGAACCCGTACCCTAAGCCGTACCCTAACCCTCACCCTAACCCTAACCCTAACCCTAAGCTACCCTTGACGGCTTCTGCCTCCAATAGATTTCCTAAGCACTAGTGTTTTAAGGAACTGGTTAAAAACAGAATCCTAATGTGATTTCTTGATAATGGGTGTGTTCCTTATCTTCTCCTCGTGTCTAAACTCTTCTCCATGGCTGGACCCCCAAATAATATTCCTTTACGTGCTAAGGGGTATCTAGAGAGTGTGATAGGTTTAATAACTACACCCACCCTAACGCGTACCCTAACCCTAACCACTACCCTAACCCTAACACGTACCCTAATCCTAACCCGTACCCTAAACCGAGCCCTAACCCTAACACTAACCCTAACGCTAATCCTAACCCATACCCTACGCACTACCCGAACCCCTCCCCGAACCCGTACCCTAAGCCATACCCTAACCCTCACCCTAACCCTAACCCTAACCCTAAGCTACCCTTGACTGCTTCTGCCTCCAATAGATTTCCTAAGCACTAGTGTTTTAAGGAACAGGTTAAAAAGAGAATCCTAATGTGATTTCTTGATAATGGGTGTGTTCCTTATCTTCTCCTATTGTCTAAACTCTTCTCCATGGCTGGACCCCCAAATAATATTCCTTTATGTGCTAACGGGTATCTAGAGAGTGGGATAGGTTTAATAACTAACCTCACCCTATCGCGTACCCTAACCCTAACACCTACCCTAACACTAACGCGTACCCTAATCCTAACCCGTACCCTAAACCGAGCCCTAAACCTAACACTAACCCTAACCCTAACCCTAACCCATACCCTACGCCCTACCCGAACCCCTCCCCGAACCCGTACCCTAAGCCATACCCTAACCCTCACCCTAACCCTAACCCTATCCCTAAGCTACCCTTGACTGATTCTGCCTCCAATAGATTTCCTAAGCGCTAGTGTTTTAAGGAACAGGTTAAAAAGAGAATCCTAATGTGATTTCTTGATAATGGGTGTGTTCCTTATATTCTCCTCGTGTCTAAACTCTTCTCCATGGCTGGACCCCCAAATAATATTCCTTTAAGTGCTAAGGGGTATCTAGAGAGTGGGATAGGTTTAATAACTACCCTCACCCTAACGCGTACCCTAACCCTAACCCCTACCCTAACACTATCGCGTACCCTAATCCTAACCCGTACCCTAAACCGAGCCCTAACCCTAACCCTAGCCGAACCCTAACCCTAACCCATACCCTACGCCCTACCCGAACCCCTCCCCGAACCCGTACCCTAAGCCGTACCCTAACCCTCACCCTAACCCTAACCCTAAACCTAAGCTACCCTTGACTGCTTCTGCCTCCAATAGATTTCCTAAGCACTAGTGTTTTAAGGAACAGGTTAAAAAGAGAATCCTAATGTGATTTCTTGATAATGGGTGTGTTCCTTATCTTCTCCTCGTGTCTAAACTCTTCTCCATGGCTGGACCCCCAAATAATATTCCTTTATGTGCTAAGGGGTATCTAGAGAGTGTGATAGGTTTAATAACTACCCTCACCCTAACACGTACCCTAACCCTAACCCCTACCCTAACCCTAACGTGTTCCCTAATCCTAACACGTACCTAAACCGAGCCCTAACCCTAAAACTAACCCTAACCCTAACCCTAACAAATACCCTATGCCCTACCCGAACCCCTCCCCGAACCCGTACCCTAAGCCATACCCTAGCCCTCACCCTAACCCTAACCCTAACCCTAAGCTACTCTTGACTGCTTCTGCCTCCAATAGATTTCCTAAGCACTAGTGTTTTAAGGAACAGGTTAAAAAGAGAATCCTAATGTGATTTCTTGATAATGGGTGTGTTCCTTATCTTCTCCTCGTGTCTAAACTCTTCTCCATGGCTGGACCCCCAAATAATATTCCTTTACGTGCTAAGGGGTATCTAGAGAGTGGGATAGGTTTAATAACAAACCTCACCCTATCACGTACCCTAACCCTAACACCTACCCTAACACTAACGCGTACCCTAATCCTAACCCGTACCCTAAACCGAGCCCTAACCCTAACACTAACCCTAACCATAACCCTAACCCATACCCTACGCCCTACCCGAACCCCTCCCCGAACCCGTACCCTAAGCCATACCCTAACCCTCACCCTAACCCTAACCCTAACCCTAACCCTAACCCTAAGCTACCCTTGACTGCTTCTGCCTCCAATAGATTTCCTAAGCACTAGTGTTTTAAGTAACAGGATAAAAAGAGAATCCTAATGTGATTTCTTGATAATGGGTGTGTTCCTTATATTCTCCTCGTGTCTAAACTCTTCTCCAAGGCTGGACCCCCAAATAATATTCTTTTACGTGCTAAGGGGTATCTAGAGAGTGTGATAGGTTTAATAACTACCCCCACCCTAACGCGTACCCTAACCCTAACCCCTACCCTAACCCTAACGCGTACCCTAATCCTAACCCGTACCCTAAACCGACCCCTAACCCTAACACTAACCCTAACCCTAACCCTAACCCATACCCTACACCCTACCCGAACCCCTCCCTGAACCCGTACCCTAAGCCATACCTTAACCCTCACCCTAACCCTAACACTAACCCTAAGCTACCCTTGACTGCTTCTGCCTCCAATAGATTTCCTAAGCACTAGTGTTTTAAGGAACAGGTTAAAAAGAGAATCCTAATGTGATTTCGTGATAATGGGTGTGTTCCTTATCTTCTCCTAGTGTCTAAACTCTTCTCCATGGCTGGACCCACAATAATATTCCTGTACGTGCTAAGGGGTATCTAGAGAGTGGAATAGGTTTAATAACTACCCTCACCCTAACGCGTACACTAACCCTAACACGTACCCTAATCCTAACCCGTACCCTAAACCGAGCCCTAACCCTAACACTAACCCTAACCCTAACCCTAACCCATACCCTACGCCCTACCCGAACCCCTCCCCGAACCCGTGCCCTAAGCCGTACCCTAACCCTCACCCTAACCCTAACCCTAACCCTAAGCTACCCTTGACGGCTTCTGCCTCCAATAGATTTCCTAAGCACTAGTGTTTTAAGGAACATGTTAAAAAGAGAATCCTAATGTGATTTCTTGATAATGGGTGTGTTCCTTATCTTCTCCTCGTGTCTAAACTCTTCTCCATGGATGGACCCCCAAATAATATTCCTTTATGTGCTAAGGGGTATCTAGAGAGTGTGATAGGTTTAATAACTACCCTCACCCTATCGCGTACCCTAACCCTAACCCCAACCCTAACCCTAACGCGTACCCTAATCCTAACCCGTACCCTAAACCGAGCCCTAATCCTAACACTAACCCTAACCCTAACCCTAACCCATACCCTATGCCCTCCCCGAACCCCTCCCCGAACCCGTACCCTAAGCCATACCCTAGCCCTCACCCTAACCCAAACCCTAACCCTAAGCTACCCTTGACTGCTTCTGCCTCCAATAGATTTCCTAAGCACTAGTGTTTTAAGGAACAGGTTAAAAAGAGAATCCTAATGTGATTTCGTGATAATGGGTGTGTTCCTTATCTTCTCCTAGTGTCTAAACTCTTCTCCATGGCTGGACCCCCAAATAATATTCCTTTACGTGCTAAGGGGTATCTAGAGAGTGGGATAGGTTTAATAACTACCCTCACCCTAATGCGTACCCTAACCCTAACCCCTACCCTAACCCTAACGCGTACCCTAATCCTAACACATACCCTACGCCCTTCCCGAACCCGTCCCCGAACCCGTACCCTAACCCTCACCCTAACCCTAACCCTAACCCTAAGCTACCCTTGACTGCTTCTGCCTCCAATAGATTTCCTCAGCACTAGTGTTTTAAGGAATAGGTTAAAAAGAGAATCCTAATGTGATTTCTTTATAATGGGTGTGATCTTTATCTTATCCTAGTGTCGAAACTCTTCTCCATGGCTGGACCCCAAAATAATATTCCTTTACGTGCTAAGGGGTATCTACAGAGTGGGATAGGTTTAATAACTACCCTAACCCTAATGCGTACCCTAACCCTAACCTCTACCGTAACACTAACGCATACACTAATCGTAAACCGTACCCTAAACCGAGCCCTAACCCTAACACTAACCCTAACCCTAACCCATACCCTACGCCCTACCCGAACCCCTCACCTAACCCGTACCCTAAGCCGTACCCTAACCCTAACCCTAATGCTAAGCTACCCTTGACTGCTTCTGCCTGCAATAGATTTCCTAAACAGTAGTGTTTTAAAAAACAGGTTCAAAAGAGAATCCTAATGTGACTTCTTGATAATGGGTGTGTTCCTTATCTTATCTTGGTGTCTAAACTCTTCTCCATGGCTGGACCCCCAAATAATATTCTTTTACGTCCTAAGGGGTATCTAGAGAGTGGGATAGGTTTAATAACTACCCTCACCCTAAAGCGTACCCTAACCCTAACCCCTACACTAACCCTAACGCATACCCTAATCCTAACCCATACCATAAACCGAGACCTAACCCTAACACTAACAATAACCCTAACCCTAACCCATATCCTACGCCGTACCCGAACCCCTTCCCGAACCCGTACCCTAAGCCGTACCCTAACCCTCACCCTAACCCTAACCCTAACCCTAAGCTACCCTTGACTGCTTCTGCCTCCAATAGATTTCCTAAGCACTAGTGTTTTAAGGAACAGGTTAAAAAGAGAATCCTAATGTGATTTCGTGATAATGGGTGTGTTCCTATTCTTCTCCTAGTGTCTAAACTCTTCTCCATGGCTGGACCCCCAATAATATTCCTGTACGTGCTAAGGGGTATCTAGAGAGTGGAATAGGTTTAATAACTAACCTCACCCTAACGCGTACACTAACCCTAACACGTACCGTAATCCTAACCCGTACCCTAAACCGAGCCCTAACCCTAACACTAACCCTAACCCTAACCCTAACCCATACCCTACGCCCTACCCGAACACCTCCCCGAACCAGTGCCCTAAGCCGTACCCTAACCCTCACCCTAACCCTAACCCTAACCCTAAGCTACCCTTGACGGCTTCTGCCTCCAATAGATATCCTAAGCACTAGTGTTTTAAGGAACAGGTTAAAAAGAGAATCCTAATGTGATTTCGTGATAATGGGTGTGTTCCTTATCTTCTCCTAGTGTCTAAACTCTTCTCCATGGATGGACCCCCAAATAATATTCCTTTATGGGCTAAGGGGTATCTAGAGAGTGTGATAGGTTTAATAACTACCCTCACCCTATCGCGTACCCTAACCCTAACCCCTACCCTAACCCTAACGCGTACCCTAATCCTAACCCGTACCCTAAACCGAGCCCTAACCCTAACACTAACCCTAACCCTAACCCTAAACCATACCCTACGCCCTACCCGAACCCCTCCCTGAACCCGTACCCTAAGCCATACCCTAACCCTCACCCTAACCCTAACTCTAACCCTAAGCTACCCTTGACTGCTTCTGCCTCCAATAGATTTCCTAAGCACTAGTGTTTTAAGGAACAGGTTAAAAAGAGAATCCTAATGTGATTTCGTGATAATGGGTGTGTTCCTTATCTTCTCCTAGTGTCTAAACTCTTCTCCATGGCTGGACCCCCAATAATATTCCTGTACGTGCTAAGGGGTATCTAGAGAGTGGGATAGGTTTAATAACTACCCTCACCCTAATGCGTACCCTAACCCTAACCCCTACCCTAACCCTAACGCGTACCCTAATCCTAACCCATACCCTACGCCCTTCCCGAATCCGTCCCCGAACCCGTACCCTAACCCTCACCCTAACCCTAACCCTAACCCTAAGCTACCCTTGACTGCTTCTGCCTCCAATAGATTTCCTCAGCACTAGTGTTTTTAGGAATAGGTTAAAAAGAGAATCCTAATGTGATTTCTTTATAATGGGTGTGATCTTTATCTTATCCTAGTGCCGAAACTCTTCTCCATGGCTGGACCCCAAAATAATATTCCTTTACGTGCTAAGGGGTATCTACAGAGTGGGATAGGTTTAATAACTACCCTAACCCTAATGCGTACCCTAACCCTAACCCCTACCGTAACACTAACGCATACACTAATCCTAAACCGTACCCTAAACCGAGACCTAACCCTAACACTAACACTAACCCTAACCCTAACCCATACCCTACGCCCTACCCGAACCCCTCACCTAACCCGTACCCTAAGTCGTACCCTAACCCTAACCCTAATGCTAAGCTACCCTTGACTGCTTCTGCCTGCAATAGATTTCCTAAACAGTAGTGTTTTAAAAAACAGGTTCAAAAGAGAATCCTAATGTGACTTCTTGATAATGGGTGTGTTCCTTATCTTATCCTGGTGTCTAAACTCTTCTCCATGGCTGGACCCCCAAATAATATTCTTTTACGTCCTAAGGGGTATCTAGAGAGTGGGATAGGTTTAATAACTACCCTCACCGTAACGCGTACCCTAACCCTAACCCCTACCCTAACCCTAACGCATACCCTAATCCTAACCCATACCATAAACCGAGACCTAACCCTAACACTAACAATAACCCTAACCCTAACCCATACCCTACGCCGTACCCGAACCCCTTCCCGAACCCGTACCCTAAGCCGTACCCTAACCCTCACCCTAACCCTAACCCTAACCCTAAGCTACCCTTGACTGCTTCTGCCTCCAATAGATTTCCTAAGCACTAGTGTTTTAAGGAACAGGTTAAAAAGAGAATCCTAATGTGATTTCGTGATAATGTGTGTGTTCCTTATCTTCTCCTAGTGTCTAAACTCTTCTCCATGGCTGGACCCCCAAATAATATTCCTTTACGTGCTAAGGGGTATCTAGAGAGTGGGATAGGTTTAATAACTACCCTCACCCTAACGCGTAACCTAACCCTAACCGCTAACCTAACCCTAACGAGTACCCTAATCCTAACCCATACCCTAAACCGAGCCCTAACCCTAACACTAACCCTAACCCTAACCCTAACCCATAGCCTACGCCCTACCCGAACCCCTCCCCGAACCCTTATCGTAAGCCGTACCCTAACCCTCATCCTAACCCTAACCCTAACCCTAAGCTTCCCTTGACGGCTTCTGCCTCCAATAGATTTCCTAAGCACTAGTGTTTTAAGGAACTGGTTAAAAAGAGAATCCTAATGTGATTTCTTGATAATGGGTGTGTTCCTTATCTTCTCCTCGTGTCTAAACTCTTCTCCATGGCTGGACCCCCAAATAATATTCCTTTACGTGCTAAGGGGTATCTAGAGAGTGTGATAGGTTTAATAACTACACCCATCCTAACGCGTACCCTAACCCTAACCCCTACCCTAACCCTAACACGTACCCTAATCCTAACCCGTACCCTAAACCGAGCCCTAACCCTAACACTAACCCTAACACTAACCCTAACCCTAACCCATACCCTACGCCCTACCCGAACACCTCCCCGAACCCGTACCCTAAGCCATACCCTAACCCTCACCCTAACCCTAACCCTAACCCTAAGCTACCCTTGACTGCTTCTGCCTCCAATAGATTTCCTAAGCACTAGTGTTTTAAGGAACAGGTGAAAAAGAGAATCCTAATGTGATTTCTTGATAATGGGTGTGTTCCTTATCTTCTCCTATTGTCTAAACTCTTCTCCATGGCTGGACCCCCAAATAATATTCCTTTACGTGCTAACGGGTATCTAGAGAGTGGGATAGGTTTAATAACTAACCTCACCCTATCGCGTACCCTAACCCTAACACCTACCCTAACACTAACGCGTACCCTAATCCTAACCCGTACCCTAAACCGAGCCCTAACCCTAACACTAACCCTAACCCTAACCCTAACCCATACCCTACGCCCTACCCGAACCCCTCCCCGAACCCGTACCCTAAGCCATACCCTAACCCTCACCCTAACCCTAACCCTAACCCTAAGCTACCCTTGACTGCTTCTGCCTCCAATAGATTTCCTAAGCACTAGTGTTTTAAGGAACAGGTTAAAAAGAGAATCCTAATGTGATTTCTTGATAATGGGTGTGTTCCTTATATTCTCCTCGTGTCTAAACTCTTCTCCATGGCTGGACCCCCAAATAATATTCCTTTAAGTGCTAAGGGGTATCTAGAGAGTGGGATAGGTTTAATAACTACCCTCACCCTAACGCGTACCCTAACCCTAACCCCTACCCTAACACTAACGCGTACCCTAATCCTAACCCGTACCCTAAACCGAGCCCTAACCCTAACCCTAGCCCTAACCCTAACCCTAACCCATACCCTACGCCCTACCCGAACCCCTCCCCGAACCCGTACCCTAAGCCGTACCCTAACCCTCACCCTAACCCTAACCCTAAACCTAAGCTACCCTTGACGGCTTCTGCCTCCAATAGATTTCCTAAGCACTAGTGTTTTAAGGAACAGGTTAAAAAGAGAATCCTAATGTGATTTCTTGATAATGGGTGTGTTCCTTATCTTCTCCTCGTGTCTAAACTCTTCTCCATGGCTGGACCCCCAAATAATATTCCTTTACGTGCTAACGGGTATCTAGAGAGTGGGATAGGTTTAATAACTAACCTCACCCTATCGCGTACCCTAACCCTAACACCTACCCTAACACTAACGCGTACCCTAATCCTAACCCGTACCCTAAACCGAGCCCTAACCCTAACACTAACCCTAACCCTAACCCTAACCCATACCCTACGCCCTACCCGAACCCCTCCCCGAACCCGTACCCTAAGCCATACCCTAACCCTCACCCTAACCCTAACCCTAACCCTAAGCTACCCTTGACTGCTTCTGCCTCCAATAGATTTCCTAAGCACTAGTGTTTTAAGGAACAGGTTAAAAAGAGAATCCTAAAGTGATTTCTTGATAATGGGTGTGTTCCTTATATTCTCCTCGTGTCTAAACTCTTCTCCATGGCTGGACCCCCAAATAATATTCCTTTAAGTGCTAAGGGGTATCTAGAGAGTGGGATAGGTTTAATAACTACCCTCACCCTAACGCGTACCCTAACCCTAACCCCTACCCTAACACTAACGCGTACCCTAATCCTAACCCGTACCCTAAACCGAGCCCTAACCCTAACCCTAGCCCTAACCCTAACCCTAACCCATACCCTACGCCCTACCCGAACCCCTCCCCGAACCCGTACCCTAAGCCGTACCCTAACCCTCACCCTAACCCTAACCCTAAACCTAAGCTACCCTTGACGGCTTCTGCCTCCAATAGATTTCCTAAGCACTAGTGTTTTAAGGAACAGGTTAAAAAGAGAATCCTAATGTGATTTCTTGATAATGGGTGTGTTCCTTATCTTCTCCTCGTGTCTAAACTCTTCTCCATGGCTGGACCCCCAAATAATATTCCTTTACGTGCTAACGGGTATCTAGAGAGTGGGATAGGTTTAATAACTAACCTCACCCTATCGCGTACCCTAACCCTAACACCTACCCTAACACTAACGCGTACCCTAATCCTAACCCGTACCCTAAACCGAGCCCTAACCCTAACACTAACCCTAACCCTAACCCTAACCCATACCATACGCCCTACCCGAACCCCTCCCCGAACCCGTACCCTAAGCCATACCCTAACCCTCACCCTAACCCTAACCCTAACCCTAAGCTACCCTTGACTGCTTCTGCCTCCAATAGATTTCCTAAGCACTAGTGTTTTAAGGAACAGGTTAAAAAGAGAATCCTAATGTGATTTCTTGATAATGGGTGTGTTCCTTATATTCTCCTCGTGTCTAAACTCTTCTCCACGGCTGGACCCCCAAATAATATTCCTTTAAGTGCTAAGGGGTATCTAGAGAGTGGGATAGGTTTAATAACTACCCTCACCCTAAAGCGTACCCTAACCCTAACCCCTACCTTAACACTAACGCGTACCCTAATCCTAACCCGAACCCTTAACCGAGCCCTAACCCTAACACTAACCCTAACCCTAACTCTAACCCATACCCTACGCCCTACCCGAATCCCTCCCCGAACCCGTACCCTAAGCCGTACCCTAACCCTCACCCTAACCCTAACCCTAACCCTAACCCTAAGCTACCCTAGACGGCTTCTGCCTCCAATAGATTTCCTAAGCACTAGTGTTTTAAGGAACAGGTTAAAAAGAGAATCCTAATGTGATTTCTTGATAATGGGTGTGTTCCTTATCTTCTCCTATTGTCTAAACTCTTCTCCATGGCTGGACCCCCAAATAATATTCCTTTACGTGCTAACGGGTATCTAGAGAGTGGGATAGGTTTAATAACTAACCTCACCCTATCGCGTACCCTAACCCTAACACCTACCCTAACACTAACGCGTACCCTAATCCTAACCCGTACCCTAAACCGAGCCCTAAACCTAACACTAACCCTAACCCTAACCCTAACCCATACCCTACGCCCTACCCGAACCCCTCCCCGAACCCGTACCCTAAGCCGTACCCTAACCCTCACCCTAACCCTAACCCTAACCCTAAGCTACCCTTGACGGCTTCTGCCTCCAATAGATTTCCTAAGCACTAGTGTTTTAAGGAACTGGTTAAAAACAGAATCCTAATGTGATTTCTTGATAATGGGTGTGTTCCTTATCTTCTCCTCGTGTCTAAACTCTTCTCCATGGCTGGACCCCCAAATAATATTCCTTTACGTGCTAAGGGGTATCTAGAGAGTGTGATAGGTTTAATAACTACACCCACCCTAACGCGTACCCTAACCCTAACCACTACCCTAACCCTAACACGTACCCTAATCCTAACCCGTACCCTAAACCGAGCCCTAACCCTAACACTAACCCTAACGCTAATCCTAACCCATACCCTACGCACTACCCGAACCCCTCCCCGAACCCGTACCCTAAGCCATACCCTAACCCTCACCCTAACCCTAACCCTAACCCTAAGCTACCCTTGACTGCTTCTGCCTCCAATAGATTTCCTAAGCACTAGTGTTTTAAGGAACAGGTTAAAAAGAGAATCCTAATGTGATTTCTTGATAATGGGTGTGTTCCTTATCTTCTCCTATTGTCTAAACTCTTCTCCATGGCTGGACCCCCAAATAATATTCCTTTATGTGCTAACGGGTATCTAGAGAGTGGGATAGGTTTAATAACTAACCTCACCCTATCGCGTACCCTAACCCTAACACCTACCCTAACACTAACGCGTACCCTAATCCTAACCCGTACCCTAAACCGAGCCCTAAACCTAACACTAACCCTAACCCTAACCCTAACCCATACCCTACGCCCTACCCGAACCCCTCCCCGAACCCGTACCCTAAGCCATACCCTAACCCTCACCCTAACCCTAACCCTATCCCTAAGCTACCCTTGACTGATTCTGCCTCCAATAGATTTCCTAAGCGCTAGTGTTTTAAGGAACAGGTTAAAAAGAGAATCCTAATGTGATTTCTTGATAATGGGTGTGTTCCTTATATTCTCCTCGTGTCTAAACTCTTCTCCATGGCTGGACCCCCAAATAATATTCCTTTAAGTGCTAAGGGGTATCTAGAGAGTGGGATAGGTTTAATAACTACCCTCACCCTAACGCGTACCCTAACCCTAACCCCTACCCTAACACTATCGCGTACCCTAATCCTAACCCGTACCCTAAACCGAGCCCTAACCCTAACCCTAGCCGAACCCTAACCCTAACCCATACCCTACGCCCTACCCGAACCCCTCCCCGAACCCGTACCCTAAGCCGTACCCTAACCCTCACCCTAACCCTAACCCTAAACCTAAGCTACCCTTGACTGCTTCTGCCTCCAATAGATTTCCTAAGCACTAGTGTTTTAAGGAACAGGTTAAAAAGAGAATCCTAATGTGATTTCTTGATAATGGGTGTGTTCCTTATCTTCTCCTCGTGTCTAAACTCTTCTCCATGGCTGGACCCCCAAATAATATTCCTTTATGTGCTAAGGGGTATCTAGAGAGTGTGATAGGTTTAATAACTACCCTCACCCTAACACGTACCCTAACCCTAACCCCTACCCTAACCCTAACGTGTTCCCTAATCCTAACACGTACCTAAACCGAGCCCTAACCCTAAAACTAACCCTAACCCTAACCCTAACAAATACCCTATGCCCTACCCGAACCCCTCCCCGAACCCGTACCCTAAGCCATACCCTAGCCCTCACCCTAACCCTAACCCTAACCCTAAGCTACTCTTGACTGCTTCTGCCTCCAATAGATTTCCTAAGCACTAGTGTTTTAAGGAACAGGTTAAAAAGAGAATCCTAATGTGATTTCTTGATAATGGGTGTGTTCCTTATCTTCTCCTCGTGTCTAAACTCTTCTCCATGGCTGGACCCCCAAATAATATTCCTTTACGTGCTAAGGGGTATCTAGAGAGTGGGATAGGTTTAATAACTAACCTCACCCTATCACGTACCCTAACCCTAACACCTACCCTAACACTAACGCGTACCCTAATCCTAACCCGTACCCTAAACCGAGCCCTAACCCTAACACTAACCCTAACCATAACCCTAACCCATACCCTACGCCCTACCCGAACCCCTCCCCGAACCCGTACCCTAAGCCATACCCTAACCCTCACCCTAACCCTAACCCTAACCCTAAGCTACCCTTGACTGCTTCTGCCTCCAATAGATTTCCTAAGCACTAGTGTTTTAAGTAACAGGATAAAAAGAGAATCCTAATGTGATTTCTTGATAATGGGTGTGTTCCTTATATTCTCCTCGTGTCTAAACTCTTCTCCAAGGCTGGACCCCCAAATAATATTCTTTTACGTGCTAAGGGGTATCTAGAGAGTGTGATAGGTTTAATAACTACCCCCACCCTAACGCGTACCCTAACCCTAACCCCTACCCTAACCCTAACGCGTACCCTAATCCTAACCCGTACCCTAAACCGAGCCCTAACCCTAACACTAACCCTAACCCTAACCCTAACCCATACCCTACACCCTACCCGAACCCCTCCCTGAACCCGTACCCTAAGCCATACCTTAACCCTCACCCTAACCCTAACACTAACCCTAAGCTACCCTTGACTGCTTCTGCCTCCAATAGATTTCCTAAGCACTAGTGTTTTAAGGAACAGGTTAAAAAGAGAATCCTAATGTGATTTCGTGATAATGGGTGTGTTCCTTATCTTCTCCTAGTGTCTAAACTCTTCTCCATGGCTGGACCCACAATAATATTCCTGTACGTGCTAAGGGGTATCTAGAGAGTGGAATAGGTTTAATAACTACCCTCACCCTATCGCGTACACTAACCCTAACACGTACCCTAATCCTAACCCGTACCCTAAACCGAGCCCTAACCCTAACACTAACCCTAACCCTAACCCTAACCCATACCCTACGCCCTACCCGAACCCCTCCCCGAACCCGTGCCCTAAGCCGTACCCTAACCCTCACCCTAACCCTAACCCTAACCCTAAGCTACCCTTGACGGCTTCTGCCTCCAATAGATTTCCTAAGCACTAGTGTTTTAAGGAACATGTTAAAAAGAGAATCCTAATGTGATTTCTTGATAATGGGTGTGTTCCTTATCTTCTCCTCGTGTCTAAACTCTTCTCCATGGATGGACCCCCAAATAATATTCCTTTATGTGCTAAGGGGTATCTAGAGAGTGTGATAGGTTTAATAACTACCCTCACCCTATCGCGTACCCTAACCCTAACCCCAACCCTAACCCTAACGCGTACCCTAATCCTAACCCGTACCCTAAACCGAGCCCTAATCCTAACACTAACCCTAACCCTAACCCTAACCCATACCCTATGCCCTCCCCGAACCCCTCCCCGAACCCGTACCCTAAGCCATACCCTAGCCCTCACCCTAACCCAAACCCTAACCCTAAGCTACCCTTGACTGCTTCTGCCTCCAATAGATTTCCTAAGCACTAGTGTTTTAAGGAACAGGTTAAAAAGAGAATCCTAATGTGATTTCGTGATAATGGGTGTGTTCCTTATCTTCTCCTAGTGTCTAAACTCTTCTCCATGGCTGGACCCCCAAATAATATTCCTTTACGTGCTAAGGGGTATCTAGAGAGTGGGATAGGTTTAATAACTACCCTCACCCTAATGCGTACCCTAACCCTAACCCCTACCCTAACCCTAACGCGTACCCTAATCCTAACACATACCCTACGCCCTTCCCGAACCCGTCCCCGAACCCGTACCCTAACCCTCACCCTAACCCTAACCCTAACCCTAAGCTACCCTTGACTGCTTCTGCCTCCAATAGATTTCCTCAGCACTAGTGTTTTAAGGAATAGGTTAAAAAGAGAATCCTAATGTGATTTCTTTATAATGGGTGTGATCTTTATCTTATCCTAGTGTCGAAACTCTTCTCCATGGCTGGACCCCAAAATAATATTCCTTTACGTGCTAAGGGGTATCTACAGAGTGGGATAGGTTTAATAACTACCCTAACCCTAATGCGTACCCTAACCCTAACCTCTACCGTAACACTAACGCATACACTAATCGTAAACCGTACCCTAAACCGAGCCCTAACCCTAACACTAACCCTAACCCTAACCCATACCCTACGCCCTACCCGAACCCCTCACCTAACCCGTACCCTAAGCCGTACCCTAACCCTAACCCTAATGCTAAGCTACCCTTGACTGCTTCTGCCTGCAATAGATTTCCTAAACAGTAGTGTTTTAAAAAACAGGTTCAAAAGAGAATCCTAATGTGACTTCTTGATAATGGGTGTGTTCCTTATCTTATCTTGGTGTCTAAACTCTTCTCCATGGCTGGACCCCCAAATAATATTCTTTTACGTCCTAAGGGGTATCTAGAGAGTGGGATAGGTTTAATAACTACCCTCACCCTAAAGCGTACCCTAACCCTAACCCCTACACTAACCCTAACGCATACCCTAATCCTAACCCATACCATAAACCGAGACCTAACCCTAACACTAACAATAACCCTAACCCTAACCCATATCCTACGCCGTACCCGAACCCCTTCCCGAACCCGTACCCTAAGCCGTACCCTAACCCTCACCCTAACCCTAACCCTAACCCTAAGCTACCCTTGACTGCTTCTGCCTCCAATAGATTTCCTAAGCACTAGTGTTTTAAGGAACAGGTTAAAAAGAGAATCCTAATGTGATTTCGTGATAATGGGTGTGTTCCTATTCTTCTCCTAGTGTCTAAACTCTTCTCCATGGCTGGACCCCCAATAATATTCCTGTACGTGCTAAGGGGTATCTAGAGAGTGGAATAGGTTTAATAACTAACCTCACCCTAACGCGTACACTAACCCTAACACGTACCCTAATCCTAACCCGTACCCTAAACCGAGCCCTAACCCTAACACTAACCCTAACCCTAACCCTAACCCATACCCTACGCCCTACCCGAACACCTCCCCGAACCAGTGCCCTAAGCCGTACCCTAACCCTCACCCTAACCCTAACCCTAACCCTAAGCTACCCTTGACGGCTTCTGCCTCCAATAGATATCCTAAGCACTAGTGTTTTAAGGAACAGGTTAAAAAGAGAATCCTAATGTGATTTCGTGATAATGGGTGTGTTCCTTATCTTCTCCTAGTGTCTAAACTCTTCTCCATGGATGGACCCCCAAATAATATTCCTTTATGGGCTAAGGGGTATCTAGAGAGTGTGATAGGTTTAATAACTACCCTCACCCTATCGCGTACCCTAACCCTAACCCCTACCCTAACCCTAACGCGTACCCTAATCCTAACCCGTACCCTAAACCGAGCCCTAACCCTAACACTAACCCTAACCCTAACCCTAAACCATACCCTACGCCCTACCCGAACCCCTCCCTGAACCCGTACCCTAAGCCATACCCTAACCCTCACCCTAACCCTAACTCTAACCCTAAGCTACCCTTGACTGCTTCTGCCTCCAATAGATTTCCTAAGCACTAGTGTTTTAAGGAACAGGTTAAAAAGAGAATCCTAATGTGATTTCGTGATAATGGGTGTGTTCCTTATCTTCTCCTAGTGTCTAAACTCTTCTCCATGGCTGGACCCCCAATAATATTCCTGTACGTGCTAAGGGGTATCTAGAGAGTGGGATAGGTTTAATAACTACCCTCACCCTAATGCGTACCCTAACCCTAACCCCTACCCTAACCCTAACGCGTACCCTAATCCTAACCCATACCCTACGCCCTTCCCGAATCCGTCCCCGAACCCGTACCCTAACCCTCACCCTAACCCTAACCCTAACCCTAAGCTACCCTTGACTGCTTCTGCCTCCAATAGATTTCCTCAGCACTAGTGTTTTTAGGAATAGGTTAAAAAGAGAATCCTAATGTGATTTCTTTATAATGGGTGTGATCTTTATCTTATCCTAGTGCCGAAACTCTTCTCCATGGCTGGACCCCAAAATAATATTCCTTTACGTGCTAAGGGGTATCTACAGAGTGGGATAGGTTTAATAACTACCCTAACCCTAATGCGTACCCTATCCCTAACCCCTACCGTAACACTAACGCATACACTAATCCTAAACCGTACCCTAAACCGAGACCTAACCCTAACACTAACCCTAACCCTAACCCTAACCCATACCCTACGCCCTACCCGAACCCCTCACCTAACCCGTACCCTAAGTCGTACCCTAACCCTAACCCTAATGCTAAGCTACCCTTGACTGCTTCTGCCTGCAATAGATTTCCTAAACAGTAGTGTTTTAAAAAACAGGTTCAAAAGAGAATCCTAATGTGACTTCTTGATAATGGGTGTGTTCCTTATCTTATCCTGGTGTCTAAACTCTTCTCCATGGCTGGACCCCCAAATAATATTCTTTTACGTCCTAAGGGGTATCTAGAGAGTGGGATAGGTTTAATAACTACCCTCACCGTAACGCGTACCCTAACCCTAACCCCTACCCTAACCCTAACGCATACCCTAATCCTAACCCATACCATAAACCGAGACCTAACCCTAACACTAACAATAACCCTAACCCTAACCCATACCCTACGCCGTACCCGAACCCCTTCCCGAACCCGTACCCTAAGCCGTACCCTAACCCTCACCCTAACCCTAACCCTAACCCTAAGCTACCCTTGACTGCTTCTGCCTCCAATAGATTTCCTAAGCACTAGTGTTTTAAGGAACAGGTTAAAAAGAGAATCCTAATGTGATTTCGTGATAATGTGTGTGTTCCTTATCTTCTCCTAGTGTCTAAACTCTTCTCCATGGCTGGACCCCCAAATAATATTCCTTTACGTGCTAAGGGGTATCTAGAGAGTGGGATAGGTTTAATAACTACCCTCACCCTAACGCGTAACCTAACCCTAACCGCTAACCTAACCCTAACGAGTACCCTAATCCTAACCCATACCCTAAACCGAGCCCTAACCCTAACACTAACCCTAACCCTAACCCTAACCCATACCCTACGCCCTACCCGAACCCCTCCCCGAACCCTTATCGTAAGCCGTACCATAACCCTCATCCTAACCCTAACCCTAACCCTAAGCTTCCCTTGACGGCTTCTGCCTCCAATAGATTTCCTAAGCACTAGTGTTTTAAGGAACTGGTTAAAAAGAGAATCCTAATGTGATTTCTTGATAATGGGTGTGTTCCTTATCTTCTCCTCGTGTCTAAACTCTTCTCCATGGCTGGACCCCCAAATAATATTCCTTTACGTGCTAAGGGGTATCTAGAGAGTGTGATAGGTTTAATAACTACACCCATCCTAACGCGTACCCTAACCCTAACCCCTACCCTAACCCTAACACGTACCCTAATCCTAACCCGTACCCTAAACCGAGCCCTAACCCTAACACTAACCCTAACACTAACCCTAACCCTAACCCATACCCTACGCCCTACCCGAACACCTCCCCGAACCCGTACCCTAAGCCATACCCTAACCCTCACCCTAACCCTAACCCTAACCCTAAGCTACCCTTGACTGCTTCTGCCTCCAATAGATTTCCTAAGCACTAGTGTTTTAAGGAACAGGTGAAAAAGAGAATCCTAATGTGATTTCTTGATAATGGGTGTGTTCCTTATCTTCTCCTATTGTCTAAACTCTTCTCCATGGCTGGACCCCCAAATAATATTCCTTTACGTGCTAACGGGTATCTAGAGAGTGGGATAGGTTTAATAACTAACCTCACCCTATCGCGTACCCTAACCCTAACACCTACCCTAACACTAACGCGTACCCTAATCCTAACCCGTACCCTAAACCGAGCCCTAACCCTAACACTAACCCTAAACCTAACCCTAACCCATACCCTACGCCCTACCCGAACCCCTCCCCGAACCCGTACCCTAAGCCATACCCTAACCCTCACCCTAACCCTAACCCTAACCCTAAGCTACCCTTGACTGCTTCTGCCTCCAATAGATTTCCTAAGCACTAGTGTTTTAAGGAACAGGTTAAAAAGAGAATCCTAATGTGATTTCTTGATAATGGGTGTGTTCCTTATATTCTCCTCGTGTCTAAACTCTTCTCCATGGCTGGACCCCCAAATAATATTCCTTTAAGTGCTAAGGGGTATCTAGAGAGTGGGATAGGTTTAATAACTACCCTCACCCTAACGCGTACCCTAACCCTAACCCCTACCCTAACACTAACGCGTACCCTAATCCTAACCCGTACCCTAAACCGAGCCCTAACCCTAACCCTAGCCCTAACCCTAACCCTAACCCATACCCTACGCCCTACCCGAACCCCTCCCCGAACCCGTACCCTAAGCCGTACCCTAACCCTCACCCTAACCCTAACCCTAAACCTAAGCTACCCTTGACGGCTTCTGCCTCCAATAGATTTCCTAAGCACTAGTGTTTTAAGGAACAGGTTAAAAAGAGAATCCTAATGTGATTTCTTGATAATGGGTGTGTTCCTTATCTTCTCCTCGTGTCTAAACTCTTCTCCATGGCTGGACCCCCAAATAATATTCCTTTACGTGCTAACGGGTATCTAGAGAGTGGGATAGGTTTAATAACTAACCTCACCCTATCGCGTACCCTAACCCTAACACCTACCCTAACACTAACGCGTACCCTAATCCTAACCCGTACCCTAAACCGAGCCCTAACCCTAACACTAACCCTAACCCTAACCCTAACCCATACCCTACGCCCTACCCGAACCCCTCCCCGAACCCGTACCCTAAGCCATACCCTAACCCTCACCCTAACCCTAACCCTAACCCTAAGCTACCCTTGACTGCTTCTGCCTCCAATAGATTTCCTAAGCACTAGTGTTTTAAGGAACAGGTTAAAAAGAGAATCCTAATGTGATTTCTTGATAATGGGTGTGTTCCTTATATTCTCCTCGTGTCTAAACTCTTCTCCATGGCTGGACCCCCAAATAATATTCCTTTAAGTGCTAAGGGGTATCTAGAGAGTGGGATAGGTTTAATAACTACCCTCACCCTAACGCGTACCCTAACCCTAACCCCTACCCTAACACTAACGCGTACCCTAATCCTAACCCGTACCCTAAACCGAGCCCTAACCCTAACCCTAGCCCTAACCCTAACCCTAACCCATACCCTACGCCCTACCCGAACCCCTCCCCGAACCCGTACCCTAAGCCGTACCCTAACCCTCACCCTAACCCTAACCCTAAACCTAAGCTACCCTTGACGGCTTCTGCCTCCAATAGATTTCCTAAGCACTAGTGTTTTAAGGAACAGGTTAAAAAGAGAATCCTAATGTGATTTCTTGATAATGGGTGTGTTCCTTATCTTCTCCTCGTGTCTAAACTCTTCTCCATGGCTGGACCCCCAAATAATATTCCTTTACGTGCTAACGGGTATCTAGAGAGTGGGATAGGTTTAATAACTAACCTCACCCTATCGCGTACCCTAACCCTAACACCTACCCTAACACTAACGCGTACCCTAATCCTAACCCGTACCCTAAACCGAGCCCTAACCCTAACACTAACCCTAACCCTAACCCTAACCCATACCATACGCCCTACCCGAACCCCTCCCCGAACCCGTACCCTAAGCCATACCCTAACCCTCACCCTAACCCTAACCCTAACCCTAAGCTACCCTTGACTGCTTCTGCCTCCAATAGATTTCCTAAGCACTAGTGTTTTAAGGAACAGGTTAAAAAGAGAATCCTAATGTGATTTCTTGATAATGGGTGTGTTCCTTATATTCTCCTCGTGTCTAAACTCTTCTCCACGGCTGGACCCCCAAATAATATTCCTTTAAGTGCTAAGGGGTATCTAGAGAGTGGGATAGGTTTAATAACTACCCTCACCCTAACGCGTACCCTAACCCTAACCCCTACCCTAACACTAACGCGTACCCTAATCCTAACCCGTACCCTAAACCGAGCCCTAACCCTAACCCTAGCCCTAACCCTAACCCTAACCCATACCCTACGCCCTACCCGAACCCCTCCCCGAACCCGTACCCTAAGCCGTACCCTAACCCTCACCCTAACCCTAACCCTAAACCTAAGCTACCCTTGACGGCTTCTGCCTCCAATAGATTTCCTAAGCACTAGTGTTTTAAGGAACAGGTTAAAAAGAGAATCCTAATGTGATTTCTTGATAATGGGTGTGTTCCTTATCTTCTCCTCTTGTGTAAACTCTTCTCCATGGCTGGACCCCCAAATAATATTCCTTTACGTGCTAACGGGTATCTAGAGAGTGGGATAGGTTTAATAACTAACCTCACCCTATCGCATACCCTAACCCTAACACCTACCCTAACACTAACGCGTACCCTAATCCTAACCCGTACCCTAAACCGAGCCCTAACCCTAACACTAACCCTAACCCTAACCCTAACCCATACCCTACGCCCTACCCGAACCCCTCCCCGAACCCGTACCCTAAGCCATACCCTAACCCTCACCCTAACCCTAACCCTAACCCTAAGCTACCCTTGACTGCTTCTGCCTCCAATAGATTTCCTAAGCACTAGTGTTTTAAGGAACAGGTTAAAAAGAGAATCCTAATGTGATTTCTTGATAATGGGTATGTTCCTTATATTCTCCTCGTGTCTAAACTCTTCTCCATGGCTGGACCCCCAAATAATATTCCTTTAAGTGCTAAGGGGTATCTAGAGAGTGGGATAGGTTTAATAACTACCCTCACCCTAACGCGTACCCTAACCCTAACCCCTACCCTAACACTAACGCGTACCCTAATCCTAACCCGTACCCTAAACCGAGCCCTAACCCTAACCCTAGCCCTAACCCTAACCCTAACCCATACCCTACGCCCTACCCGAACCCCTCCCCGAACCCGTACCCTAAGCCGTACCCTAACCCTCACCCTAACCCTAACCCTAAACCTAAGCTACCCTTGACGGCTTCTGCCTCCAATAGATTTCCTAAGCACTAGTGTTTTAAGGAACAGGTTAAAAAGAGAATCCTAATGTGATTTCTTGATAATGGGTGTGTTCCTTATCTTCTCCTCGTGTCTAAACTCTTCTCCATGGCTGGACCCCCAAATAATATTCCTTTACGTGCTAACGGGTATCTAGAGAGTGGGATAGGTTTAATAACTAACCTCACCCTATCGCGTACCCTAACCCTAACACCTACCCTAACACTAACGCGTACCCTAATCCTAACCCGTACCCTAAACCGAGCCCTAACCCTAACACTAACCCTAACCCTAACCCTAACCCATACCCTACGCCCTACCCGAACCCCTCCCCGAACCCGTACCCTAAGCCATACCCTAACCCTCACCCTAACCCTAACCCTAACCCTAAGCTACCCTTGACTGCTTCTGCCTCCAATAGATTTCCTAAGCACTAGTGTTTTAAGGAACAGGTTAAAAAGAGAATCCTAATGTGATTTCTTGATAATGGGTGTGTTCCTTATATTCTCCTCGTGTCTAAACTCTTCTCCATGGCTGGACCCCCAAATAATATTCCTTTAAGTGCTAAGGGGTATCTAGAGAGTGGGATAGGTTTAATAACTACCCTCACCCTAACGCGTACCCTAACCCTAACCCCTACCCTAACACTAACGCGTACACTAATCCTAACCCGTACCCTAAACCGAGCCCTAACCCTAACCCTAGCCCTAACCCTAACCCTAACCCATACCCTACGCCCTACCCGAACCCCTCCCCGAACCCGTACCCTAAGCCGTACCCTAACCCTCACCCTAACCCTAACCCTAAACCTAAGCTACCCTTGACGGCTTCTCCCTCCAATAGATTTCCTAAACACTAGTGTTTTAAGGAACAGGTTAAAAAGAGAATCCTAATGTGATTTCTTGATAATGGGTGTGTTCCTTATCTTCTCCTCGTGTCTAAACTCTTCTCCATGGCTGGACCCCCAAATAATATTCCTTTACGTGCTAAGGGGTATCTACAGAGTGGGATAGGTTTAATAACTAACCTCAGCCTATCGCGTACCCTAACCCTAACACCTACCCTAACACTAACGCGTACCCTAATCCTAACCCGTACACTATACCGAGCCCTAACCCTAACACTAACCGTAACCATAACCCTAATCCATACCCTACGCCCTACCCGAACCCCTCCCCGAACCCGTACCCTAAGCCATACCCTAACCCTCACCCTAACCCTAACCCTAACCCTAAGCTACGCTTGACTGCTTCTGCCTCCAATAGATTTCCTAAGCACTATTGTTTTAAGTAACAGGTTAAAAAGAGAATCCTAATGTGATTTCTTGATAATGGGTGTGTTCCTTATATTCTCCTCGTGTCTAAACTCTTCTCCAAGGCTGGACCCCCAAATAATATTCTTTTACGTGCTAAGGGGTATCTAGAGAGTGTGATAGGTTTAATAACTACCCCCACCCTAACGCGTACCCTAACCCTAACCCCTACCCTAACCCTAACGCGTACCCTAATCCTAACCCGTACCCTAAACCGAGCCCTAACCCTAACACTAACCCTAACCCTAACCCTAACCCATACCCTACGCCCTACCCGAACCCCTCCCTGAACCCGTACCCTAAGCCATACCCTAACCCTCACCCTAACCCTAACACTAACCCTAAGCTACCCTTGACTGCTTCTGCCTCCAATAGATTTCCTAAGCACTAGTGTTTTAAGGAACAGGTTAAAAAGAGAACCCTAATGTGATTTCATGATAATGGGTGTGTTCCTTATCTTCTCCTTGTGTCTAAACTCTTCTCCATGGCTGGACCCCCAATAATATTCCTGTACGTGCTAAGGGGTATCTAGAGAGTGGAATAGGTTTAATAACTACCCTCACCCTAACGCGTACACTAACCCTAACACGTACCCTAATCCTAACCCGTACCCTAAACCGAGCCCTAACCCTAACACTAACCCTAACCCTAACCCTAACCCATACCCTACGCCCTACCCGAACCCCTCCCCGAACCCGTGCCCTAAGCCGTACCCTAACCCTAACCCTAACCCTAAGCTACCCTTGACGGCTTCTGCCTCCAATAGATTTCCTAAGCACTAGTGTTTTAAGGAACATGTTAAAAAGAGAATCCTAATGTGATTTCTTGATAATGGGTGTGTTCCTTATCTTCTCCTCGTGTCTAAACTCTTCTCCATGGATGGACCCCCAAATAATATTCCTTTATGTGCTAAGGGGTATCTAGAGAGTGTGATAGGTTTAATAACTACCCTCACCCTATCGCGTACCCTAACCCTAACCCCAACCCTAACCCTAACGCGTACCCTAATCCTAACCCGTACCCTAAACCGAGCCCTAATCCTAACACTAACCCTAACCCTAACCCTAACCCATACCCTACGCCCTACCCGAACCCCTTCCCGAACCCGTACCCTAAGCCATACCCTAGCCCTCACCCTAACCCAAACCCTAACCCTAAGCTACCCTTGACTGCTTCTGCCTCCAATAGATTTCCTAAGCACTAGTGTTTTAAGGAACAGGTTAAAAAGAGAATCCTAATGTGATTTCGTGATAATGGGTGTGTCCCTTATCTTCTCCTAGTGTCTAAACTCTTCTCCATGGCTGGACCACCAAATAATATTCCTTTACGTGCTAAGGGGTATCTAGAGAGTGGGATAGGTTTAATAACTACCCTCACCCTAATGCGTAACCTAACCCTAACCCCTACCCTAACCCTAACGCGTACCCTAATCCTAACCCATACCCTACGCCCTTCCCGAACCCGTCCCCGAACCCGTACCCTAACCCTCACCCTAACCCTAACCCTAACCCTAAGCTACCCTTGACTGCTTCTGCCTCCAATAGATTTCCTCAGCACTAGTGTTTTAAGGAATAGGTTAAAAAGAGAATCCTAATGTGATTTCTTTATAATGGGTGTGATCTTTATCTTATCCTAGTGTCGAAACTCTTCTCCATGGCTGGAACCCAAAATAATATTGCTTTACGTGCTAAGGGGTATCTACAGAGTGGGATAGGTTTAATAACTACCCTAACCCTAATGCGTACCCTAACCCTAACACCTACCCTAACACTAACGCGTACCCTAATCCTAACCCGTACCCTAAACCGAGCCCTAACCCTAACACTAACCCTAACCCTAACCCTAACCCATACCCTACGCCCTACCCGAACCCCTCCCCGAACCCGTACCCTAAGCCATACCCTAACCCTCACCCTAACCCTAACCCTAACCCTAAGCTACCCTTGACTGCTTCTGCCTCCAATAGATTTCCTAAGCACTAGTGTTTTAAGGAACAGGTTAAAAAGAGAATCCTAATGTGATTTCTTGATAATGGGTGTGTTCCTTATATTCTCCTCGTGTCTAAACTCTTCTCCATGGCTGGACCCCCAAATAATATTCCTTTAAGTGCTAAGGGGTATCTAGAGAGTGGGATAGGTTTAATAACTACCCTCACCCTAACGCGTACCCTAACCCTAACCCCTACCCTAACACTAACGCGTACCCTAATCCTAACCCGTACCCTAAACCGAGCCCTAACCCTAACCCTAGCCCTAACCCTAACCCTAACCCATACCCTACGCCCTACCCGAACCCCTCCCCGAACCCGTACCCTAAGCCGTACCCTAACCCTCACCCTAACCCTAACCCTAAACCTAAGCTACCCTTGACGGCTTCTGCCTCCAATAGATTTCCTAAGCACTAGTGTTTTAAGGAACAGGTTAAAAAGAGAATCCTAATGTGATTTCTTGATAATGGGTGTGTTCCTTATCTTCTCCTCGTGTCTAAACTCTTCTCCATGGCTGGACCCCCAAATAATATTCCTTTACGTGCTAACGGGTATCTAGAGAGTGGGATAGGTTTAATAACTAACCTCACCCTATCGCGTACCCTAACCCTAACACCTACCCTAACACTAACGCGTACCCTAATCCTAACCCGTACCCTAAACCGAGCCCTAACCCTAACACTAACCCTAACCCTAACCCTAACCCATACCCTACGCCCTACCCGAACCCCTCCCCGAACCCGTACCCTAAGCCATACCCTAACCCTCACCCTAACCCTAACCCTAACCCTAAGCTACCCTTGACTGCTTCTGCCTCCAATAGATTTCCTAGGCACTAGTGTTTTAAGGAACAGGTTAAAAAGAGAATCCTAATGTGATTTCTTGATAATGGGTGTGTTCCTTATATTCTCCTCGTGTCTAAACTCTTCTCCATGGCTGGACCCCCAAATAATATTCCTTTAAGTGCTAAGGGGTATCTAGAGAGTGGGATAGGTTTAATAACTACCCTCACCCTAACGCGTACCCTAACCCTAACCCCTACCCTAACACTAACGCGTACCCTAATCCTAACCCGTACCCTAAACCGAGCCCTAACCCTAACCCTAGCCCTAACCCTAACCCTAACCCATACCCTACGCCCTACCCGAACCCCTCCCCGAACCCGTACCCTAAGCCGTACCCTAACCCTCACCCTAACCCTAACCCTAAACCTAAGCTACCCTTGACGGCTTCTGCCTCCAATAGATTTCCTAAGCACTAGTGTTTTAAGGAACAGGTTAAAAAGAGAATCCTAATGTGATTTCTTGATAATGGGTGTGTTCCTTATCTTCTCCTCGTGTCTAAACTCTTCTCCATGGCTGGACCCCCAAATAATATTCCTTTACGTGCTAACGGGTATCTAGAGAGTGGGATAGGTTTAATAACTAACCTCACCCTATCGCGTACCCTAACCCTAACACCTACCCTAACACTAACGCGTACCCTAATCCTAACCCGTACCCTAAACCGAGCCCTAACCCTAACACTAACCCTAACCCTAACCCTAACCCATACCATACGCCCTACCCGAACCCCTCCCCGAACCCGTACCCTAAGCCATACCCTAACCCTCACCCTAACCCTAACCCTAACCCTAAGCTACCCTTGACTGCTTCTGCCTCCAATAGATTTCCTAAGCACTAGTGTTTTAAGGAACAGGTTAAAAAGAGAATCCTAATGTGATTTCTTGATAATGGGTGTGTTCCTTATATTCTCCTCGTGTCTAAACTCTTCTCCACGGCTGGACCCCCAAATAATATTCCTTTAAGTGCTAAGGGGTATCTAGAGAGTGGGATAGGTTTAATAACTACCCTCACCCTAACGCGTACCCTAACCCTAACCCCTACCCTAACACTAACGCGTACCCTAATCCTAACCCGTACCCTAAACCGAGCCCTAACCCTAACCCTAGCCCTAACCCTAACCCTAACCCATACCCTACGCCCTACCTGAACCCCTCCCCGAACCCGTACCCTAAGCCGTACCCTAACCCTCACCCTAACCCTAACCCT
Source organism: Balaenoptera acutorostrata (assembly GCF_949987535.1). NCBI lineage: Eukaryota > Metazoa > Chordata > Mammalia > Artiodactyla > Balaenopteridae > Balaenoptera > Balaenoptera acutorostrata. The sequence goes on along the minus strand of NW_026645704.1, from coordinate 170,781 downwards.
AAACCTAAGCTACCCTTGACGGCTTCTGCCTCCAATAGATTTCCTAAGCACTAGTGTTTTAAGGAACAGGTTAAAAAGAGAATCCTAATGTGATTTCTTGATAATGGGTGTGTTCCTTATCTTCTCCTCTTGTGTAAACTCTTCTCCATGGCTGGACCCCCAAATAATATTCCTTTACGTGCTAACGGGTATCTAGAGAGTGGGATAGGTTTAATAACTAACCTCACCCTATCGCATACCCTAACCCTAACACCTACCCTAACACTAACGCGTACCCTAATCCTAACCCGTACCCTAAACCGAGCCCTAACCCTAACACTAACCCTAACCCTAACCCTAACCCATACCCTACGCCCTACCCGAACCCCTCCCCGAACCCGTACCCTAAGCCATACCCTAACCCTCACCCTAACCCTAACCCTAACCCTAAGCTACCCTTGACTGCTTCTGCCTCCAATAGATTTCCTAAGCACTAGTGTTTTAAGGAACAGGTTAAAAAGAGAATCCTAATGTGATTTCTTGATAATGGGTGTGTTCCTTATATTCTCCTCGTGTCTAAACTCTTCTCCATGGCTGGACCCCCAAATAATATTCCTTTAAGTGCTAAGGGGTATCTAGAGAGTGGGATAGGTTTAATAACTACCCTCACCCTAACGCGTACCCTAACCCTAACCCCTACCCTAACACTAACGCGTACCCTAATCCTAACCCGTACCCTAAACCGAGCCCTAACCCTAACCCTAGCCCTAACCCTAACCCTAACCCATACCCTACGCCCTACCCGAACCCCTCCCCGAACCCGTACCCTAAGCCGTACCCTAACCCTCACCCTAACCCTAACCCTAAACCTAAGCTACCCTTGACGGCTTCTGCCTCCAATAGATTTCCTAAGCACTAGTGTTTTAAGGAACAGGTTAAAAAGAGAATCCTAATGTGATTTCTTGATAATGGGTGTGTTCCTTATCTTCTCCTCGTGTCTAAACTCTTCTCCATGGCTGGACCCCCAAATAATATTCCTTTACGTGCTAACGGGTATCTAGAGAGTGGGATAGGTTTAATAACTAACCTCACCCTATCGCGTACCCTAACCCTAACACCTACCCTAACACTAACGCGTACCCTAATCCTAACCCGTACCCTAAACCGAGCCCTAACCCTAACACTAACCCTAACCCTAACCCTAACCCATACCCTACGCCCTACCCGAACCCCTCCCCGAACCCGTACCCTAAGCCATACCCTAACCCTCACCCTAACCCTAACCCTAACCCTAAGCTACACTTGACTGCTTCTGCCTCCAATAGATTTCCTAAGCACTAGTGTTTTAAGGAACAGGTTAAAAAGAGAATCCTAATGTGATTTCTTGATAATGGGTGTGTTCCTTATATTCTCCTCGTGTCTAAACTCTTCTCCATGGCTGGACCCCCAAATAATATTCCTTTAAGTGCTAAGGGGTATCTAGAGAGTGGGATAGGTTTAATAACTACCCTCACCCTAACGCGTACCCTAACCCTAACCCCTACCCTAACACTAACGCGTACACTAATCCTAACCCGTACCCTAAACCGAGCCCTAACCCTAACCCTAGCCCTAACCCTAACCCTAACCCATACCCTACGCCCTACCCGAACCCCTCCCCGAACCCGTACCCTAAGCCGTACCCTAACCCTCACCCTAACCCTAACCCTAAACCTAAGCTACCCTTGACGGCTTCTCCCTCCAATAGATTTCCTAAACACTAGTGTTTTAAGGAACAGGTTAAAAAGAGAATCCTAATGTGATTTCTTGATAATGGGTGTGTTCCTTATCTTCTCCTCGTGTCTAAACTCTTCTCCATGGCTGGACCCCCAAATAATATTCCTTTACGTGCTAAGGGGTATCTACAGAGTGGGATAGGTTTAATAACTAACCTCAGCCTATCGCGTACCCTAACCCTAACACCTACCCTAACACTAACGCGTACCCTAATCCTAACCCGTACCCTATACCGAGCCCTAACCCTAACACTAACCGTAACCATAACCCTAATCCATACCCTACGCCCTACCCGAACCCCTCCCCGAACCCGTACCCTAAGCCATACCCTAACCCTCACCCTAACCCTAACCCTAACCCTAAGCTACGCTTGACTGCTTCTGCCTCCAATAGATTTCCTAAGCACTATTGTTTTAAGTAACAGGTTAAAAAGAGAATCCTAATGTGATTTCTTGATAATGGGTGTGTTCCTTATATTCTCCTCGTGTCTAAACTCTTCTCCAAGGCTGGACCCCCAAATAATATTCTTTTACGTGCTAAGGGGTATCTAGAGAGTGTGATAGGTTTAATAACTACCCCCACCCTAACGCGTACCCTAACCCTAACCCCTACCCTAACCCTAACGCGTACCCTAATCCTAACCCGTACCCTAAACCGAGCCCTAACCCTAACACTAACCCTAACCCTAACCCTAACCCATACCCTACGCCCTACCCGAACCCCTCCCTGAACCCGTACCCTAAGCCATACCCTAACCCTCACCCTAACCCTAACACTAACCCTAAGCTACCCTTGACTGCTTCTGCCTCCAATAGATTTCCTAAGCACTAGTGTTTTAAGGAACAGGTTAAAAAGAGAACCCTAATGTGATTTCATGATAATGGGTGTGTTCCTTATCTTCTCCTTGTGTCTAAACTCTTCTCCATGGCTGGACCCCCAATAATATTCCTGTACGTGCTAAGGGGTATCTAGAGAGTGGAATAGGTTTAATAACTACCCTCACCCTAACGCGTACACTAACCCTAACACGTACCCTAATCCTAACCCGTACCCTAAACCGAGCCCTAACCCTAACACTAACCCTAACCCTAACCCTAACCCATACCCTACGCCCTACCCGAACCCCTCCCCGAACCCGTGCCCTAAGCCGTACCCTAACCCTAACCCTAACCCTAAGCTACCCTTGACGGCTTCTGCCTCCAATAGATTTCCTAAGCACTAGTGTTTTAAGGAACATGTTAAAAAGAGAATCCTAATGTGATTTCTTGATAATGGGTGTGTTCCTTATCTTCTCCTCGTGTCTAAACTCTTCTCCATGGCTGGACCCCCAAATAATATTCCTTTACGTGCTAAGGGGTATCTAGAGAGTGGGATAGGTTTAATAACTAACCTCACCCTAACGCGTACCCTAACCCTAACACCTGCCCTAACACTAACGCGTACCCTAATCCTAACCCGTACCCTAAACCGAGCCCTAACCCTAACAGTAACCCTAACCCTAACCCTAACCCATACCCTACGCCCTACCCGAACCCCTCCCCGAACCCGTACCCTAAGCCATACCTATCCCTCACCCTAACCCTAACCCTAACCCTAAGCTACCCTTGACGGCTTCTGCCTCCAATAGATTTCCTAAGCACTAGTGTTTTAAGGAACAGGTTAAAAAGAGAATCCTAATGTGATTTCTTGATAATGGGTGTGTTCCTTATCTTCTCCTCGTGTCTAAACTCTTCTCCATGGCTGGACCCCCAAATAATATTCCTTTACGTGCTAAGGGGTATCTAGAGAGTGTGATAGGTTTAATAACTACCCTCACCCTAACACGTACCCTAACCCTAACCCCTACCCTAACCCTAACGCGTTCCCTAATCCTAACCCGTACCCTAAACCGAGCCCTAACCCTAACACTAACCCTAACCCTAACCCTAACCCATACCCTACGCCCTACCCGAACCCCTCCCCGAACCCGTACCCTAAGCCATACCCTAGGCCTCACCCTAACCCTAACCCTAACCCTAAGCTACCCTTGACTGCTTCTGACTCCAATAGACTTCCTAAGCACTAGTGTTTTAAGGAACAGGTTAAAAAGAGAATCCTAATGTGATTCCGTGATAATGGGTGTGTTCCTTATCTTCTCCTAGTGTCTAAACTCTTCTCCATGGCTGGACCCCCAAATAATATTCCTATACGTGCTAAGGGGTATCTAGAGAGTGGGATAGGTTTATTAACTACCCTCACCATAACGCGTACCCTAACCCTAACCGCTACCCTAACTCTAGCGCGTACCCTAATCCTAACCCGTACCCTAAACCGAGCCCTAACCCTAACACTAACTCAAACCCTAACCCTAACCCATACTCTACGCCCTACCCGAACCCCTCCCTGAACCCGTACCCTAAACCGTACCCTAACCCTCACCCTAACCCTAACCCTAACCCTAAGCTACCCTTGACTGCTTCTGCCTCCAATAGATTTCCTAAGCACTAGTGATTTAAGGAACAGGTTAAAAAGAGAATCCTAATGTGATTTCGTGATAATGGGTGTGTTCCTTATCTTCTCCTAGTGTCTAAACCCTTCTCCATGGCTGGACCCCCAAATAATATTCCTTTACGTGCTAAGGGGTATCTAGAGAGTGGGATAGGTTTAATAACTACCCTCACCCTAAAGCGTACCCTAACCCTAACCCCTACCCTAACACTAACGCGTACCCTAATCCTAACCCGAAACCTTAACCGAGCCCTAACCCTAACACAAACCCTAACCCTAACTCTAACCCATACCCTACGCCCTACCCGAATCCCTCCCTGAACCCGTACCCTAAGCCGTACCCTAACCCTCACCCTAACCCTAACCCTAACCCTAAGCTACCCTTGACGGCTTCTGCCTCCAATAGATTTCCTAAGCACTAGTGATTTAAGGAACAGGTTAAAAAGAGAATCCTAATGTGATTTCTTGATAATGGGTGTGTTCCTTACCTTCTCCTCTTGTCTAAACTCTTTTCCATGGCTGGACCCCCAAATAATATTCCTTTACGTGCTAAGGGGTATCTAGAGAGTGTGATAGGTTTAATAACTACCCTCACCCTAACGTGTACCCTAACCCTAACCCCTACCCTAACCCTAACGCGTACCCTAATCCTAACCCGTACCCCAAACCGAGCCCTAACCCTAACACTAGCCCTAACCCTAACCCTAACCCATACCCTACGCCCTACCCGAACCCCTCCCCGAACCCGTACCCTAAGCCATACCCTAACCCTCACCCTAACCCTAACCCTAACCCTAAGCTACCCTTGACTGCTTCTGCCTCCAATAGATTTCCTAAGCACTAGTGTTTTAAGGAACAGGTTAAAAAGAGAATCCTAATGTGATTTCTTGATAATGGGTGTGTTCCTTATCATCTCCTCGTGTCTAAACTCTTCTCCATGGCTGGACCCCCAAATAATATTCCTTTACGTGCTAAGGGGTATCTAGAGAGTGGGATAGGTTTAATAACTACCCTCACCCTAACGCGTACCCTAACCCTAACCGCTACCCTAAACCTAACGAGTACCCTAATCCTAACCCGTACCCTAAACCGAGCCCTAACCCTAACACTAACCCTAACTCTAACCCTAACCCATACCCTACGCCCTACCCGAACCCCTCCCCGAACCCGTACCCTAAGCCGTACCCTAACCCTCACCCTAACCCTAACCATAACCCTAAGCTACCCTTGACTGCTTCTGCCTCCAATAGATTTCCTAACCACTAGTGTTTTAAGGAACAGTTTAAAAAGAGAATCATATTGTGATTTCTTGATAATGGGTGTGTTCCTTATCTTCTCCTAGTGTCTAAACCCTTCTCCATGGCTGGACGCCCAAATAATATTCCTTTACGTGCTAAGGGGTATCTAGAGAGTGGGATAGGTTTAATAACTACCCTCACCCTAAAGCGTACCCTAACCCTAACACCTACCCTAACACTAAAGCGTACCCTAATCCTAACCCGTACCCTAAACCGAGCCCTAACCCTAACACTAACCCTAACCCTAACTCTAACCCATACCCTACGCCCTACCTGAACCCCTACCCGAACCCGTACCCTAAGCCGTACCCTAAACCTCACCCTAACCCTAACCCTAACCCTAAGCTACCCTTGACGGCTTCTGCCTCCAATAGATTTCCTAAGCACTAGTGATTTAAGGAACAGGTTAAAAAGAGAATCCTAATGTGATTTCTTGATAATGGGTGTGTTCCTTATCTTCTCCTCGTGTCTAAACTCTTCTCCATGGCTGGACCCCCAAATAATATTCCTTTACGTGCTAAGGGCTATCTAGAGAGTGGGATAGGTTTAATAACTACCCTCACTCTAACGCGTATCCTAACCCTAACCCCTACCCTAACCCTAACGCATACCCTAATCCTAACCCGTACCCTAAACCGAGCCCTAAACCTAACACTAGCCCTAACCCTAACCCTAACCCATACCCTACGCCCTACCCGAACCCCTCCCCGAACCCGTACCCTAAGCCGTACCCTAACCCTCACCCTAACCCTAAACCTAACCCTAAGCTACCCTTGACTGCTTCTGCCTCCAATAGATTTCCTAAGCACTAGTGTTTTAAGGAACAGGTTAAAAAGAGAATCCTAATGTGATTTCGTGATAATGGGTGTGTTCCTTATCTTCTCCTAGTGTCTAAACTCTTCTCCATGGCTGGACCTCCAATAATATTCCTGTACGTGCTAAGGGGTATCTAGAGAGTGGGATAGGTTTAAAAACTACCCTCACCCTAACGCGTACACTAACCCTAACGCGTACCCTAATCCTAACCCGTACCCTAAACCGAGCCCTAACCCTAACACTAACCCTAACCCTAACCCTAACCCATACCCTACGCCCTACCCGAACCCCTCCCCGAACCCGTGCCCTAAGCCGTACCCTAACCCTCACTCTAAACCTAACCCTAACCCTAACCCTAAGCTACCCTTGACGGCTTCTGCCTCCAATAGATTTCCTAAGCACTAGTGTTTTAAGGAACATGTTAAAAAGAGAATCCTAATGTGATTTCTTGATAATGGGTGTGTTCCTTATCTTCTCCTCGTGTCTAAACTCTTCTCCATGGCTGGACCCCCAAATAATATTCCTTTATGTGCTAAGGGGTATCTAGAGAGTGTGATAGGTTTAATAACTACCCTCACCCTAACACGTACCCTAACCCTAACCAGTACCCTAACCCTAACGCGTACCCTAATCCTAACCCGTACCCTAAACCGAGCCCTAACCATAACACTAACCCTAACCCATACCCTACGCCCTACCCGAACCCCTCCCCGAACCCGTACCGTAAGCCATACCCTAGCCCTCACCCTAACCCTAACCCTAACCCTAAGCTACCCTTGACTGCTTCTGCTTCCAATAGATTTCCTAAGCACTAGTGTTTTAAGGAACAGGTTAAAAAGAGAATCCTAATGTGTTTTCGTGATAATGGGTGTGTTCCTTATCTTCTCCTAGTGTCTAAACTCTTCTCCATGGCTGGACCCCCAAATAATATTCCTTTACGTGCTAAGGGGTATCTAGAGAGTGGGATAGGTTTAATAACTACCCTCACCCTAACGCGTACCCTAACCCTAACCCCTACCCTAACCCTAACGCGTACCCTAATCCTAACCCATACCCTAAACCGAGCCCTAACCCTAACACTAACTCTAACCCTAACCCTAACACATACCCTACGCCCTACCCGAACCCCTCCCTGAACCCGTATCGTAAGCCGTACCCTAACCCTCACCCTAACCCTAACCCTAACCCTAAGCTACCCTTGACTGCTTCTGCCTCCAATAGATTTCCTAAGCACTAGTGTTTTAAGGAACAGGTTAAAAAGAGAATCCTAATGTGATTTCTTGATAATGGGTGTGTTCCTTATCTTCTCCTAGTGTCTAAACTCTTCTCCATGGCTGGACCCCCAAATAATATTCCTTTACGTGCTAAGGGGTATCTAGAGAGTGGGATAGGTTTAATAACTAACCTCACCCTAACGCGTACCCTAACCCTAACACCTACCCTAAAACTAATGCGTACCCTAATCCTAACCCGTACCCTAAACCGAGCCCTAACCCTAACACTAACCCTAACCCTAACCCTAACCCATACCCTACGCCCTACCCGAACCCCTCCCCGAACCGGTACCCTAAGCCATACCCTATCCCTCACCCTAACCCTAACCCTAACCCTAAGCTACCCTTGACTGCTTCTGCCTCCAATAGATTTCCTAAGCACTAGTGTTTTAAGGAACAGGTTAAAAAGAGAATCCTAATGTGATTTCTTGATAATGGGTGTGTTCCTTATCTTCTCCTCGTGTCTAAACTCTTCTCCATGGCTGGACCCCCAAATAATATTCCTTTACGTGCTAAGGGGTATCTAGAGAGTGTGATAGGTTTAATAACTACCCTCACCCTAACACGTACCCTAACCCTAACCCCTACCCTAACCCTAACGCGTTCCCTAATCCTAACCCGTACCCTAAACCGAGCCCTAACCCTAACACTAACCCTAACCCTAACCCTAACCCATACCCTACGCCCTACCCGAACACCTCCCCGAACCCGTGCCCTAAGCCGTACCCTAACCCTCACTCTAAACCTAACCCTAACCCTAACCCTAAGCTACCCTTGACGGCTTCTGCCTCCAATAGATTTCCTAAGCACTAGTGTTTTAAGGAACATGTTAAAAAGAGAATCCTAATGTGATTTCTTGATAATGGGTGTGTTCCTTATCTTCTCCTCGTGTCTAAACTCTTCTCCATGGCTGGACCCCCAAATAATATTCCTTTATGTGCTAAGGGGTATCTAGAGAGTGTGATAGGTTTAATAACTACCCTCACCCTAACACGTACCCTAACCCTAACCCCTACCCTAACCCTAACGCGTACCCTAATCCTAACCCGTACCCTAAACCGAGCCCTAACCATAACACTAACCCTAAACCATACCCTACGCCCTACCCGAACCCCTCCCCGAACCCGTACCGTAAGCCATACCCTAGCCCTCACCCTAACCCTAACCCTAACCCTAAGCTACCCTTGACTGCTTCTGCTTCCAATAGATTTCCTAAGCACTAGTGTTTTAAGGAACAGGTTAAAAAGAGAATCCTAATGTGTTTTCGTGATAATGGGTGTGTTCCTTATCTTCTCCTAGTGTCTAAACTCTTCTCCATGGCTGGACCCCCAAATAATATTCCTTTACGTGCTAAGGGGTATCTAGAGAGTGGGATAGGTTTAATAACTACCCTCACCCTAACGCGTACCCTAACCCTAACCCCTACCCTAACCCTAACGCGTACCCTAATCCTAACCCATACCCTAAACCGAGCCCTAACCCTAACACTAACTCTAACCCTAACCCTAAAACATACCCTACGCCCTACCCGAACCCCTCCCTGAACCCGTACCCTAAACCGTACCCTAACCCTCACCCTAACCCTAACCCTAAACCTAAGCTACCCTTGACTGCTTCTGCCTCCAATAGATTTCCTAAGCACTAGTGTTTTAAGGAACAGGTTAAAAAGAGAATCCTAATGTGATTTCGTGATAATGGGTGTGTTCCTTTTCTTCTCCTAGTGTCTAAACCCTTCTCCATGGCTGGACCCCCAAATAATATTCCTTTACGTGCTAAGGGGTATCTAGAGAGTGGGATAGGTTTAATAACTACCCTCACCCTAACGCGTACCCTAATCCTAACCCGAACCCTTAACCGAGCCCTAACCCTAACACTAACCCTAACCCTAACTCTAACCCATACCCTATGCCCTACCCGAATCCCTCCCCGTACCCGTACCCTAAGGGGTACCCTAACCCTCACCCTAACCCTAACCCTAACCCTAAGCTACCCTTGACGGCTTCTGCCTCCAATAGATTTCCTAAGCACTAGTGATTTAAGGAACAGGTTAAAAAGAGTATCCTAATGTGATTTCTTGATAATGGGTGTGTTCCTTATTTTCTCCTCTTGTCTAAACTCTTTTCCATGGCTGGACCCCCAAATAATATTCCTTTACGTGCTAAGGGGTATCTAGAGAGTGTGATAGGTTTAATAACTACCCTCACCCTAACGTGTACCCTAACCCTAACCCCTACCCTAACCCTAACGCGTACCCTAATCCTAACCCGTACCCCAAACCGAGCCCTAACCCTAACACTAGCCCTAACCCTAACCCTAACCCATACCCTACGCCCTACCCGAACCCCTCCCCGAACCCGTACCCTAAGCCATACCCTAACCCTCACCCTAACCCTAACCCTAACCCTAAGCTACCCTTGACTGCCTCTGCCTCCAATAGATTTCCTAAGCACTAGTGTTTTAAGGAACAGGTTAAAAAGAGAATCCTAATGTGATTTCTTGATAATGGGTGTGTTCCTTATCTTCTCCTAGTGTCTAAACTCTTCTCCATGGCTGGACCCCCAAATAACATTCCTTTACGTGCTAAGGGGTATCTAGAGAGTGGGATAGGTTTAATAACTAACCTCACCCTATCGCGTACCCTAACCCTAACCCCTACCCTAACACTAACGCGTACCCTAATCCTAACCCGTACCCTAAACCGAGCCCTAATCCTAACACTAACCCTAACCCTAACCCTAACCCATAGCCTACGCCCTACCCGAACACCTAGCCGAACCCGTACCCTAAGCCGTACCCTAACCCTCACCCTAACCCTAACCCTAACCCTAAGCTACCCTTGACTGCTTCTGCCTCCAATAGATTTCCTAAGCACTAGTGTTTTAAGGAACAGGTTAAAAAGAGAATCCTAATGTGATTTCTTGATAATGGGTGTGTTCCTTATTTTCTCCTAGTGTCTAAACTCTTCTCCATGGCTGGACCCCCAAATAATATTCCTTTACGTGGTAAGGGGTATCTAGAGAGTGGGATAGGTTTAATAACTACCCTCACCCTAACGCGTACCCTAACCCTAACGCCTACCCTAACCCTAACGCGTACCCTAATCCTAACCCGTACCCTAAACCGAGCCCTAACCCTAACACTAGCCCTAACCCTAACCCTAACCCATACCCTACGCCCTACCCGAACCCCTCCCCGAACCCGTACCCTAAGCCGTACCCTAACCCTCACCCTAACCCTAACCCTAACCCTAAGCTACCCTTGACTGCTTCTGCCTCCAATAGATTTCCTAAGCACTAGTGTTTTAAGGAACAGGTTAAAAAGAGAATCCTAATGTGATTTCTTGATAATGGGTGTGTTCCTTATCTTCTCCTCGTGTCTAAACTCTTCTCCATGGCTGGATCCCCAAATAATATTCGTTTACGTGCTAAGGGGTATCTAGAGAGTGTGATAAGTTTAATAACTACCCCCACCCTAACGCGTACCCTAACCCTAACCCCAACACTAACCCTAACGCGTACCCTAATCCTAACCCGTACCCTAAACCGAGCCCTAACCCTAACACTAACCCTAACCCTAACTCTAACCCATACCCTATGCCCTACCTGAACCCCTCCCCGAACCCGTACCCTAAGCCGTACCCTAACCCTCACCCTAACCCTAACCCTAACCCTAAGCTACCCTTGACGGCTTCTGCCTCCAATAGATTTCCTAAGCACTAGTGATTTAAGGAACAGGTTAAAAAGAGAATCCTAATGTGATTTCTTGATAATGGGTGTGTTCCTTATCTTCTCCTCGTGTCTAAACTCTTCTCCATGGCTGGACCCCCAAATAATATTCCTTTACGTGCTAAGGGCTATCTAGAGAGTGGGATAGGTTTAATAACTACCCTCACTCTAACGCATATATTAACCCTAACCCCTACCCTAACCCTAACGCGTACCCTAATCCTAACCCGTTACCTAAACCGAGCCCTATCCCTAACACTAGCCCTAACCCTAACCCTAACCCATACCCTACGCCCTACCCGAACCCCTCCCCGAACCCGTACCCTAAGCCGTACCCTAACCCTCACCCTAACCCTAACCCTAACCCTAAGCTACCCTTGACTGCTTCTGCCTCCAATAGATTTCCTAAGCACTAGTGTTTTAAGGAACAGGTTAAAAAGAGAATCCTAATGTGATTTCTTGATAATGGGTGTGTTCCTCATATTCTCCTCGTGTCTAAACTCTTCTCCAAGGCTGGACCCCCAAATAATATTCCTTTACGTGCTAAGGGGTATCAAGAGAGTGTGATAGGTTTAATAACTACCCCCAACCTAACGCGTACACTAACCCTAACCACTACCCTAACACTAACGCGTACCCTAATCCTAACCCATACCCTAAACCGAGCCCTAACCCTAACACTAACTCTAACCCTAACCCTAACACATACCCTACGCCCTACCCGAACCCCTCCCTGAACCCGTATCGTAAGCCGTACCCTAACCCTCACCCTAACCCTAACCCTAACCCTAAGCTACCCTTGACTGCTTCTGCCTCCAATAGATTTCCTAAGCACTAGTGTTTTAAGGAACAGGTTAAAAAGAGAATCCTAATGTGATTTCTTGATAATGGGTGTGTTCCTTATCTTCTCCTCGTGTCTAAACTCTTCTCCATGGCTGGACCCCCAAATAATATTCCTTTACGTGCTAAGGGGTATCTAGAGAGTGGGATAGGTTTAATAACTACCCTCACCCTAACGCGTACCCTAACCCTAACCGCTACCCTAAACCTAACGAGTACCCTAATCCTAACCCGTACCCTAAACCGAGCCCTAACCCTAACACTAACCCTAACTCTAACCCTAACCCATACCCTACGCCCTACCCGAACCCCTCCCCGAACCCGTACCCTAAGCCGTACCCTAACCCTCACCCTAACCCTAACCATAACCCTAAGCTACCCTTGACTGCTTCTGCCTCCAATAGATTTCCTAACCACTAGTGTTTTAAGGAACAGTTTAAAAAGAGAATCATATTGTGATTTCTTGATAATGGGTGTGTTCCTTATCTTCTCCTAGTGTCTAAACCCTTCTCCATGGCTGGACGCCCAAATAATATTCCTTTACGTGCTATGGGGTATCTAGAGAGTGGGATAGGTTTAATAACTACCCTCACCCTAAAGCGTACCCTAACCCTAACACCTACCCTAACACTAAAGCGTACCCTAATCCTAACCCGTACCCTAAACCGAGCCCTAATCCTAACACTAACCCTAACCCTAACCCTAACCCATAGCCTACGCCCTACCCGAACACCTAGCCGAACCCGTACCCTAAGCCGTACCCTAACCCTCACCCTAACCCTAACCCTAACCCTAAGCTACCCTTGACTGCTTCTGCCTCCAATAGATTTCCTAAGCACTAGTGTTTTAAGGAACAGGTTAAAAAGAGAATCCTAATGTGATTTCTTGATAATGGGTGTGTTCCTTATTTTCTCCTAGTGTCTAAACTCTTCTCCATGGCTGGACCCCCAAATAATATTCCTTTACGTGGTAAGGGGTATCTAGAGAGTGGGATAGGTTTAATAACTACCCTCACCCTAACGCGTACCCTAACCCTAACGCCTACCCTAACCCTAACGCGTACCCTAATCCTAACCCGTACCCTAAACCGAGCCCTAACCCTAACACTAGCCCTAACCCTAACCCTAACCCATACCCTACGCCCTACCCGAACCCCTCCCCGAACCCGTACCCTAAGCCGTACCCTAACCCTCACCCTAACCCTAACCCTAACCCTAAGCTACCCTTGACTGCTTCTGCCTCCAATAGATTTCCTAAGCACTAGTGTTTTAAGGAACAGGTTAAAAAGAGAATCCTAATGTGATTTCTTGATAATGGGTGTGTTCCTTATCTTCTCCTCGTGTCTAAACTCTTCTCCATGGCTGGATCCCCAAATAATATTCGTTTACGTGCTAAGGGGTATCTAGAGAGTGTGATAAGTTTAATAACTACCCCCACCCTAACGCGTACCCTAACCCTAACCCCAACCCTAACCCTAACGCGTACCCTAATCCTAACCCGTACCCTAAACCGAGCCCTAACCCTAACACTAACCCTAACCCTAACTCTAACCCATACCCCTATGCCCTACCTGAACCCCTCCCGAACCCGTACCCTAAGCCGTACCCTAACCCTCACCCTAACCCTAACCCTAACCCTAAGCTACCCTTGACGGCTTCTGCCTCCAATAGATTTCCTAAGCACTAGTGATTTAAGGAACAGGTTAAAAAGAGAATCCTAATGTGATTTCTTGATAATGGGTGTGTTCCTTATCTTCTCCTCGTGTCTAAACTCTTCTCCATGGCTGGACCCCCAAATAATATTCCTTTACGTGCTAAGGGCTATCTAGAGAGTGGGATAGGTTTAATAACTACCCTCACTCTAACGCATATATTAACCCTAACCCCTACCCTAACCCTAACGCGTACCCTAATCCTAACCCGTTACCTAAACCGAGCCCTATCCCTAACACTAGCCCTAACCCTAACCCTAACCCATACCCTACGCCCTACACGAACCCCTCCCCGAACCCGTACCCTAAGCCGTACCCTAACCCTCACCCTAACCCTAACCCTAACCCTAAGCTACCCTTGACTGCTTCTGCCTCCAATAGATTTCCTAAGCACTAGTGTTTTAAGGAACAGGTTAAAAAGAGAATCCTAATGTGATTTCTTGATAATGGGTGTGTTCCTCATATTCTCCTCGTGTCTAAACTCTTCTCCAAGGCTGGACCCCCAAATAATATTCCTTTACGTGCTAAGGGGTATCAAGAGAGTGTGATAGGTTTAATAACTACCCCCAACCTAACGCGTACACTAACCCTAACCACTACCCTAACACTAACGCGTACCCTAATCCTAACCCATACCCTAAACCGAGCCCTAACCCTAACACTAACTCTAACCCTAACCCTAACACATACCCTACGCCCTACCCGAACCCCTCCCTGAACCCGTATCGTAAGCCGTACCCTAACCCTCACCCTAACCCTAACCCTAACCCTAAGCTACCCTTGACTGCTTCTGCCTCCAATAGATTTCCTAAGCACTAGTGTTTTAAGGAACAGGTTAAAAAGAGAATCCTAATGTGATTTCTTGATAATGGGTGTGTTCCTTATCTTCTCCTCGTGTCTAAACTCTTCTCCATGGCTGGACCCCCAAATAATATTCCTTTACGTGCTAAGGGGTATCTAGAGAGTGGGATAGGTTTAATAACTACCCTCACCCTAACGCGTACCCTAACCCTAACCGCTACCCTAAACCTAACGAGTACCCTAATCCTAACCCGTACCCTAAACCGAGCCCTAACCCTAACACTAACCCTAACTCTAACCCTAACCCATACCCTACGCCCTACCCGAACCCCTCCCCGAACCCGTACCCTAAGCCGTACCCTAACCCTCACCCTAACCCTAACCATAACCCTAAGCTACCCTTGACTGCTTCTGCCTCCAATAGATTTCCTAACCACTAGTGTTTTAAGAACAGTTTAAAAAGAGAATCATATTGTGATTTCTTGATAATGGGTGTGTTCCTTATCTTCTCCTAGTGTCTAAACCCTTCTCCATGGCTGGACGCCCAAATAATATTCCTTTACGTGCTATGGGGTATCTAGAGAGTGGGATAGGTTTAATAACTACCCTCACCCTAAAGCGTACCCTAACCCTAACACCTACCCTAACACTAAAGCGTACCCTAATCCTAACCCGTACCCTAAACCGAGCCCTAATCCTAACACTAACCCTAACCCTAACCCTAACCCATAGCCTACGCCCTACCCGAACACCTAGCCGAACCCGTACCCTAAGCCGTACCCTAACCCTCACCCTAACCCTAACCCTAACCCTAAGCTACCCTTGACTGCTTCTGCCTCCAATAGATTTCCTAAGCACTAGTGTTTTAAGGAACAGGTTAAAAAGAGAATCCTAATGTGATTTCTTGATAATGGGTGTGTTCCTTATTTTCTCCTAGTGTCTAAACTCTTCTCCATGGCTGGACCCCCAAATAATATTCCTTTACGTGGTAAGGGGTATCTAGAGAGTGGGATAGGTTTAATAACTACCCTCACCCTAACGCGTACCCTAACCCTAACGCCTACCCTAACCCTAACGCGTACCCTAATCCTAACCCGTACCCTAAACCGAGCCCTAACCCTAACACTAGCCCTAACCCTAACCCTAACCCATACCCTACGCCCTACCCGAACCCCTCCCCGAACCCGTACCCTAAGCCGTACCCTAACCCTCACCCTAACCCTAACCCTAACCCTAAGCTACCCTTGACTGCTTCTGCCTCCAATAGATTTCCTAAGCACTAGTGTTTTAAGGAACAGGTTAAAAAGAGAATCCTAATGTGATTTCTTGATAATGGGTGTGTTCCTTATCTTCTCCTCGTGTCTAAACTCTTCTCCATGGCTGGATCCCCAAATAATATTCGTTTACGTGCTAAGGGGTATCTAGAGAGTGTGATAAGTTTAATAACTACCCCCACCCTAACGCGTACCCTAACCCTAACCCCAACCCTAACCCTAACGCGTACCCTAATCCTAACCCGTACCCTAAACCGAGCCCTAACCCTAACACTAACCCTAACCCTAACTCTAACCCATACCCTATGCCCTACCTGAACCCCTCCCCGAACCCGTACCCTAAGCCGTACCCTAACCCTCACCCTAACCCTAACCCTAACCCTAAGCTACCCTTGACGGCTTCTGCCTCCAATAGATTTCCTAAGCACTAGTGATTTAAGGAACAGGTTAAAAAGAGAATCCTAATGTGATTTCTTGATAATGGGTGTGTTCCTTATCTTCTCCTCGTGTCTAAACTCTTCTCCATGGCTGGACCCCCAAATAATATTCCTTTACGTGCTAAGGGCTATCTAGAGAGTGGGATAGGTTTAATAACTACCCTCACTCTAACGCATATATTAACCCTAACCCCTACCCTAACCCTAACGCGTACCCTAATCCTAACCCGTTACCTAAACCGAGCCCTATCCCTAACACTAGCCCTAACCCTAACCCTAACCCATACCCTACGCCCTACCCGAACCCCTCCCCGAACCCGTACCCTAAGCCGTACCCTAACCCTCACCCTAACCCTAACCCTAACCCTAAGCTACCCTTGACTGCTTCTGCCTCCAATAGATTTCCTAAGCACTAGTGTTTTAAGGAACAGGTTAAAAAGAGAATCCTAATGTGATTTCTTGATAATGGGTGTGTTCCTCATATTCTCCTCGTGTCTAAACTCTTCTCCAAGGCTGGACCCCCAAATAATATTCCTTTACGTGCTAAGGGGTATCAAGAGAGTGTGATAGGTTTAATAACTACCCCCAACCTAACGCGTACACTAACCCTAACCACTACCCTAACACTAACGCGTACCCTAATCCTAACCCATACCCTAAACCGAGCCCTAACCCTAACACTAACTCTAACCCTAACCCTAACACATACCCTACGCCCTACCCGAACCCCTCCCTGAACCCGTATCGTAAGCCGTACCCTAACCCTCACCCTAACCCTAACCCTAACCCTAAGCTACCCTTGACTGCTTCTGCCTCCAATAGATTTCCTAAGCACTAGTGTTTTAAGGAACAGGTTAAAAAGAGAATCCTAATGTGATTTCTTGATAATGGGTGTGTTCCTTATCTTCTCCTCGTGTCTAAACTCTTCTCCATGGCTGGACCCCCAAATAATATTCCTTTACGTGCTAAGGGGTATCTAGAGAGTGGGATAGGTTTAATAACTACCCTCACCCTAACGCGTACCCTAACCCTAACCGCTACCCTAAACCTAACGAGTACCCTAATCCTAACCCGTACCCTAAACCGAGCCCTAACCCTAACACTAACCCTAACTCTAACCCTAACCCATACCCTACGCCCTACCCGAACCCCTCCCCGAACCCGTACCCTAAGCCGTACCCTAACCCTCACCCTAACCCTAACCATAACCCTAAGCTACCCTTGACTGCTTCTGCCTCCAATAGATTTCCTAACCACTAGTGTTTTAAGGAACAGTTTAAAAAGAGAATCATATTGTGATTTCTTGATAATGGGTGTGTTCCTTATCTTCTCCTAGTGTCTAAACCCTTCTCCATGGCTGGACGCCCAAATAATATTCCTTTACGTGCTATGGGGTATCTAGAGAGTGGGATAGGTTTAATAACTACCCTCACCCTAAAGCGTACCCTAACCCTAACACCTACCCTAACACTAAAGCGTACCCTAATCCTAACCCGTACCCTAAACCGAGCCCTAACCCTAACACTAACCCTAACCCTAACTCTAACCCATACCCTACGCCCTACCTGAACCCCTACCCGAACCCGTACCCTAAGCCGTACCCTAACCCTCACCCTAACCCTAACCCTAACCCTAAGCTACCCTTGACGGCTTCTGCCTCCAATAGATTTCCTAAGCACTAGTGATTTAAGGAACAGGTTAAAAAGAGAATCCTAATGTGATTTCTTGATAATGGGTGTGTTCCTTATCTTCTCCTCGTGTCTAAACTCTTCTCCATGGCTGGACCCCCAAATAATATTCCTTTACGTGCTAAGGGCTATCTAGAGAGTGGGATAGGTTTAATAACTACCCTCACTCTAACGCGTATCCTAACCCTAACCCCTACCCTAACCCTAACGCATACCCTAATCCTAACCCGTACCCTAAACCGAGCCCTAACCCTAACACTAGCCCTAACCCTAACCCTAACCCATGCCCTACGCCCTACCCGAACCCCTCCCCGAACCCGTACCCTAAGCAGTACCCTAACCCTCACCCTAACCCTAACCCTAACCCTAAGCTACCCTTGACTGCTTCTGCCTCCAATAGATTTCCTAAGCACTAGTGTTTTAAGGAACAGGTTAAAAAGAGAATCCTAATGTGATTTCGTGATAATGGGTGTGTTCCTTATCTTCTCCTAGTGTCTAAACTCTTCTCCATGGCTGGACCCCCAATAATATTCCTGTACGTGCTAAGGGGTATCTAGAGAGTGGGATAGGTTTAATAACTACCCTCACCCTAACGCGTACACTAACCCTAACGCGTACCCTAATCCTAACCCGTACCCTAAACCGAGCCCTAACCCTAACACTAACCCTAACCCTAACCCTAACCCATACCCTACGCCCTACCCGAACCCCTCCCCGAACCCGTGCCCTAAGCCGTACCCTAACCCTCACTCTAAACCTAACCCTAACCCTAACCCTAAGCTACCCTTGACGGCTTCTGCCTCCAATAGATTTCCTAAGCACTAGTGTTTTAAGGAACATGTTAAAAAGAGAATCCTAATGTGATTTCTTGATAATGGGTGTGTTCCTTATCTTCTCCTCGTGTCTAAACTCTTCTCCATGGCTGGACCCCCAAATAATATTCCTTTATGTGCTAAGGGGTATCTAGAGAGTGTGATAGGTTTAATAACTACCCTCACCCTAACACGTACCCTAACCCTAACCCCTACCCTAACCCTAACGCGTACCCTAATCCTAACCCGTACCCTAAACCGAGCCCTAACCATAACACTAACCCTAACCCATACCCTACGCCCTACCCGAACCCCTCCCCGATCCCGTACCGTAAGCCATACCCTAGCCCTCACCCTAACCCTAACCCTAACCCTAAGCTACCCTTGACTGCTTCTGCCTCCAATAGATTTCCTAAGCACTAGTGTTTTAAGGAACAGGTTAAAAAGAGAATCCTAATGTGATTTCTTGATAATGGGTGTGTTCCTTATCTTCTCCTCGTGTCTAAACTCTTCTCCATGGCTGGACCCCCAAATAATATTCCTTTACGTGCTAAGGGGTATCTAGAGAGTGTGATAGGTTTAATAACTACCCTCACCCTAACACGTACCCTAACCCTAACCCCTACCCTAACCCTAACGCGTTCCCTAATCCTAACCCGTACCCTAAACCGAGCCCTAACCCTAACACTAACCCTAACCCTAACCCTAACCCATACCCTACGCCCTACCCGCACCCCTCCCCGAACCCGTACCCTAAGCCATACCCTAGCCCTCACCCTAACCCTAACCCTAACCCTAAGCTACCCTTGACTGCTTCTGCCTCCAATAGATTTCCTGAGCACTAGTGTTTTAAGGAACAGGTTAAAAAGAGAATCCTAATGTGATTCCGTGATAATGGGTGTGTTCCTTATCTTCTCCTAGTGTCTAAACTCTTCTCCATGCCTGGACCCCCAAATAATATTCCTATACGTGCTAAGGGGTATCTAGAGAGTGGGATAGGTTTATTAACTACCCTCACCCTAACGCGTACCCTAACCCTAACCGCTACACTAACCCTAGCGCGTACCCTAATCCTAACCCGTACCCTAAACCGAGCCCTAAACCTAACACTAACTCTAACCCTAACCCTAACCCATACCCTACGCCCTACCCGAACCCCTCCCTGAACCCGTACCCTAAACCGTACCCTAACCCTCACCCTAACCCTAACCCTAACCCTAAGCTACCCTTGACGGCTTCTGCCTCCAATAGATTTCCTAAGCACTAGTGTTTTAAGGAACAGGTTAAAAAGAGAATCCTAATGTGATTTCGTGATAATGGGTGTGTTCCTTATCTTCTCCTAGTGTCTAAACCCTTCTCCATGGCTGGACCCCCAAATAATATTCCTTTACGTGCTAAGGGGTATCTAGAGAGTGGGATAGGTTTAATAACTACCCTCACCCTAACGCGTACCCTAATCCTAACCGAACCCTTAACCGAGCCCTAACCCTAACACTAACCCTAACCCTAACTCTAACCCATACCCTATGCCCTACCCGAACCCCTCCCCGAACCCGTACCCTAAGCCATACCCTAACCCTCACCCTAACCCTAACACTAACCCTAAGCTACCCTTGACTGCTTCTGCCTCCAATAGATTTCCTAAGCACTAGTGTTTTAAGGAACAGGTTAAAAAGAGAATCCTAATGTGATTTCTTGATAATGGGTGTATTCCTTATTTTCTCCTAGTGTCTAAACTCTTCTCCATGGCTGGACCCCCAAATAATATTCCTTTACGTGCTAAGGGGTATCTAGAGAGTGGGATAGGTTTAATAACTACCCTCACCCTAACGCGTACCCTAACCATAACGCCTACCCTAACCCTAACGCGTACCCTAATCCTAACCCGTACCCTAAACCGAGCCCTAACCCTAACACTAGCCCTAACCCTAACCCTAACCGATACCCTACGCCCTACCCGAACCCCTCCCCGAACCCGTACCCTAAGCCGTACCCTAACCCTCACCCTAACCCTAACCCTAACCCTAAGCTACCCTTGACGGCTTCTGCCTCCAATAGATTTCCTAAGCACTAGTGATTTAAGGAACAGGTTAAAAAGAGAATCCTAATGTGATTTCTTGATAATGGGTGTGTTCCTTATCTTCTCCTCGTGTCTAAACTCTTCTCCATGGCTGGACCCCCAAATAATATTCCTTTACGTGCTAAGGGGTATCTAGAGAGTGGGATAGGTTTAATAACTACCCTCACCCTAACGCGTACCCTAACCCTAACCCCTACCCTAACCCTAACGCATACCCTAATCCTAACCCGTAACCTAAACCGAGCCCTAACCCTAACACTAGCCCTAACCCTAACCCTAACCCATACCCTACGCCCTACCCGAACCCCTCCCCGAACCCGTATCGTAAGCCGTACCCTAACCCTCACCCTAACCCTAACCCTAACCCTAAGCTACCCTTGACTGCTTCTGCCTCCAATAGATTTCCTAACCACTAGTGTTTTAAGGAACAGGTTAAAAAGAGAATCCTAATGTGATTTCTTGATAATGGGTGTGTTCCTTATCTTCTCCTAGTGTCTAAACTCTTCTCCATGGCTGGACCCCCAAATAATATTCCTTTACGTGCTAAGGGGTATCTAGAGAGTGGGATAGGTTTAATAACTAACCTCACCCTAACGCGTACCCTAACCCTAACACCTACCCTAACACTAACGCGTACCCTAATCCTAACCCGTACCCTAAACCGAGCCCTAACCCTAACACTAACCCTAACCCTAACCCTAACCCATACCCTAAGCCCTACCCGAACCCCTCCCCGAACCCGTACCCTAAGCCATACCCTATTCCTCACCCTAACCCTAACCCTAAACCTAAGCTACCCTTGACTGCTTCTGCCTCCAATAGATTTCCTAAGCACTAGTGTTTTAAGGAACAGGTTAAAAAGAGAATCCTAATGTGATTTCTTGATAAGGGGTGTGTTCCTTATCTTCTCCTCGTGTCTAAACTCTTCTCCATGGCTGGACCCCCAAATAATATTCCTTTACGTGCTAAGGGGTATCTAGAGAGTGTGATAGGTTTAATAACTACCCTCACCCTAACACGTACCCTAACCCTAACCCCTACCCTAACCCTAACGCGTTCCCTA
This sequence comes from Balaenoptera acutorostrata, assembly GCF_949987535.1. NCBI lineage: Eukaryota > Metazoa > Chordata > Mammalia > Artiodactyla > Balaenopteridae > Balaenoptera > Balaenoptera acutorostrata. The sequence goes on along the minus strand of NW_026645704.1, from coordinate 148,720 downwards.
ATTCTATCCTGTACCCTAAACCGAGCCCCAACCCTAACACTAACCCTAACCCTAACCCTAACCCATACCCTACGCCCTACCCGAACCCCTCCCCGAACCCGTACCCTAAGCCATACCCTAGCCCTCACCCTAACCCTAACCCTAACCCTAAGCTACCCTTGACTGCTTCTGCTTGCAATAGATTTCCTAAGCACTAGTGTTTTAAGGAACAGGTTAAAAAGAGAATCCTAATGTGATTCCGTGAAAATGGGTGTGTTCCTTATCTTCTCCTAGTGTCTAAACTCTTCTCCATGGCTGGACCCCCAAATAATATTCCTATACGTGCTAAGGGGTATCTAGAGAGTGGGATAGGTTTATTAACTACCCTCACCCTAACGCGTACCCTAACCCTAACCGCTACCCTAACCCTAGCGCGTACCCTAATCCTAACCCGTACCCTAAACCGAGCCCTAACCCTAACACTAACTCTAACCCTAACCCTAACCCATACCCTACGCCCTACCCGAACCCCTCCCTGAACGCATACCCTAAACCGTACCCTAACCCTCACCCTAACCCTAACCCTAACCCTAAGCTACCCTTGACGGCTTCTGCCTCCAATAGATTTCCTAAGCACTAGTGTTTTAAGGAACAGGTTAAAAAGAGAATCCTAATATGATTTCGTGATAATGGGTGTGTTCCTTATCTTCTCCTCTTGTCTAAACTCTTTTCCATGGCTGGACCCCCAAATAATATTCCTTTACGTGCTAAGGGGTATCTAGAGAGTGTGATAGGTTTAATAACTACCCTCACCCTAACGTGTACCCTAACCCTAACCCCTACCCTAACCCTAACGCGTACCCTAATCCTAACCTGTACCCCAAACCGAGCCCTAACCCTAACACTAGCCCTAACCCTAACCCTAACCCATACCCTACGCACTACCCGAACCCCTCCCCGAACCCGTACCCTAAGCCATAACCTAACCCTCACCCTAACCCTAACCCTAACCCTAAGCTACCCTTGACTGCTTCTGCCTCCAATAGATTTCCTAAGCACTAGTGTTTTAAGGAACAGGTTAAAAAGAGAATCCTAATGTGATTTCTTGATAATGGGTGTGTTCCTTATCTTCTCCTATTGTCTAAACTCTTCTCCATGGCTGGACCCCCAAATAATATTCCTTTACGTGCTAACGGGTATCTAGAGAGTGGGATAGGTTTAATAACTAACCTCACCCTATCGCGTACCCTAACCCTAACACCTACCCTAACATTAACACGTACCCTAATCCTAACCCGTACCCTAAACCGAGCCCTAAACCTAACACTAACCCTAACCCTAACCCTAACCCATACCCTACGCCCTACCCGAACCCCTCCCCGAACCCGTACCCTAAGCCGTACCCTAACCCTCACCCTAACCCTAACCCTAACCCTAAGCTACCCTTGACGGCTTCTGCCTCCAATAGATTTCCTAAGCACTAGTGTTTTAAGGAACTGGTTAAAAACAGAATCCTAATGTGATTTCTTGATAATGGGTGTGTTCCTTATCTTCTCCTCGTGTCTAAACTCTTCTCCATGGCTGGACCCCCAAATAATATTCCTTTACGTGCTAAGGGGTATCTAGAGAGTGTGATAGGTTTAATAACTACACCCACCCTAACGCGTACCCTAACCCTAACCCCTACCCTAACCCTAACACGTACCCTAATCCTAACCCGTACCCTAAACCGAGCCCTAACCCTAACACTAACCCTAACGCTAATCCTAACCCATACCCTACGCACTACCCGAACCCCTCCCCGAACCCGTACCCTAAGCCATACCCTAACCCTCACCCTAACCCTAACCCTAACCCTAAGCTACCCTTGACTGCTTCTGCCTCCAATAGATTTCCTAAGCACTAGTGTTTTAAGGAACAGGTTAAAAAGAGAATCCTAATGTGATTTCTTGATAATGGGTGTGTTCCTTTTCTTCTCCTATTGTCTAAACTCTTCTCCATGGCTGGACCCCCAAATAATATTCCTTTACGTGCTAACGGGTATCTAGAGAATGGGATAGGTTTAATAACTAACCTCACCCTATCGCGTACCCTAACCCTAACACCTACCCTAACACTAACGCGTACCCTAATCCTAACCCGTACCCTAAACCGAGCCCTAAACCTAACACTAACCCTAACCCTAACCCTAACCCATACCCTACGCCCTACCCGAACCCCTCCCCGAACCCGTACCCTAAGCCATACCCTAACCCTCACCCTAACCCTAACCCTAACCCTAAGCTACCCTTGACTGCTTCTGCCTCCAATAGATTTCCTAAGCACTAGTGTTTTAAGGAACAGGTTAAAAAGAGAATCCTAATGTGATTTCTTGATAATGGGTGTGTTCCTTATATTCTCCTCGTGTCTAAACTCTTCTCCATGGCTGGACCCCCAAATAATATTCCTTTACGTGCTAAGGGGTATCTAGAGAGTGTGATAGGTTTAATAACTACACCCACCCTAACGCGTACCCTAACCCTAACCCCTACCCTAACCCTAACACGTACCCTAATCCTAACCCGTACCCTAAACCGAGCCCTAACCCTAACACTAACCCTAACGCTAATCCTAACCCATACCCTACGCACTACCCGAACCCCTCCCCGAACCCGTACCCTAAGCCATACCCTAACCCTCACCCTAACCCTAACCCTAACCCTAAGCTACCCTTGACTGCTTCTGCCTCCAATAGATTTCCTAAGCACTAGTGTTTTAAGGAACAGGTTAAAAAGAGAATCCTAATGTGATTTCTTGATAATGGGTGTGTTCCTTATCTTCTCCTATTGTCTAAACTCTTCTCCATGGCTGGACCCCCAAATAATATTCCTTTACGTGCTAACGGGTATCTAGAGAGTGGGATAGGTTTAATAACTAACCTCACCCTATCGCGTACCCTAACCCTAACACCTACCCTAACACTAACGCGTACCCTAATCCTAACCCGTACCCTAAACCAGGCCCTAAACCTAACACTAACCCTAACCCTAACCCTAACCCATACCCTACGCCCTACCCGAACCCCTCCCCGAACCCGTACCCTAAGCCATACCCTAACCCTCACCCTAACCCTAACCCTAACCCTAAGCTACCCTTGACTGCTTCTGCCTCCAATAGATTTCCTAAGCACTAGTGTTTTAAGGAACAGGTTAAAAAGAGAATCCTAATGTGATTTCTTGATAATGGGTGTGTTCCTTATATTCTCCTCGTGTCTAAACTCTTCTCCATGGCTGGACCCCCAAATAATATTCCTTTAAGTGCTAAGGGGTATCTAGAGAGTGGGATAGGTTTAATAACTACCCTCACCCTAACGCGTACCCTAACCCTAACCCCTACCCTAACACTAACGCGTACCCTAATCCTAACCCGTACCCTAAACCGAGCCCTAACCCTAACCCTAGCCCTAACCCTAACCCTAACCCATACCCTACGCCCTACCCGAACCCCTCCCCGAACCCGTACCCTAAGCCGTACCCTAAACCTCACCCTAACCCTAACCCTAAACCTAAGCTACCCTTGACGGCTTCTGCCTCCAATAGATTTCCTAAGCACTAGTGTTTTAAGGAACAGGTTAAAAAGAGAATCCTAATGTGATTTCTTGATAATGGGTGTGTTCCTTATCTTCTCCTCGTGTCTAAACTCTTCTCCATGGCTGGACCCCCAAATAATATTCCTTTATGTGCTAAGGGGTATCTAGAGAGTGTGATAGGTTTAATAACTACCCTCACCCTAACACGTACCCTAACCCTAACCCCTACCCTAACCCTAACGTGTTCCCTAATCCGAACCCGTACCTAAACCGAGCCCTAACCCTAACACTAACCCTAACCCTAACCCTAACAAATACCCTATGCCCTACCCGAACCCCTCCCCGAACCCGTACCCTAAGCCATACCCTAGCCCTCACCCTAACCCTAACCCTAACCCTAAGCTACTCTTGACTGCTTCTGCCTCCAATAGATTTCCTAAGCACTAGTGTTTTAAGGAACAAGTTAAAAAGAGAATCCTAATGTGATTTCTTGATAATGGGTGTGTTCCTTATCTTCTCCTATTGTCTAAACTCTTCTCCATGGCTGGACCCCCAAATAATATTCCTTTACGTGCTAACGGGTATCTAGAGAGTGGGATAGGTTTAATAACTAACCTCACCCTATCGCGTACCCTAACCCTAACACCTACCCTAACACTAACGCGTACCCTAATCCTAACCCGTACCCTAAACCGAGCCCTAAACCTAACACTAACCCTAACCCTAACCCTAACCCATACCCTACGCCCTACCCGAACCCCTCCCCGAACCCGTACCCTAAGCCGTACCCTAACCCTCACCCTAACCCTAACCCGAACCCTAAGCTACCCTTGACGGCTTCTGCCTCCAATAGATTTCCTAAGCACTAGTGTTTTAAGGAACTGGTTAAAAACAGAATCCTAATGTGATTTCTTGATAATGGGTGTGTTCCTTATCTTCTCCTCGTGTCTAAACTCTTCTCCATGGCTGGACCCCCAAATAATATTCCTTTACGTGCTAAGGGGTATCTAGAGAGTGTGATAGGTTTAATAACTACACCCACCCTAACGCGTACCCTAACCCTAACCCCTACCCTAACCCTAACACGTACCCTAATCCTAACCCGTACCCTAAACCGAGCCCTAACCCTAACACTAACCCTAACGCTAATCCTAACCCATACCCTACGCACTACCCGAACCCCTCCCCGAACCCGTACCCTAAGCCATACCCTAACCCTCACCCTAACCCTAACACTAACCCTAAGCTACCCTTGACTGCTTCTGCCTCCAATAGATTTCCTAAGCACTAGTGTTTTAAGGAACAGGTTAAAAAGAGAATCCTAATGTGATTTCTTGATAATGGGTGTATTCCTTATTTTCTCCTAGTGTCTAAACTCTTCTCCATGGCTGGACCCCCAAATAATATTCCTTTACGTGCTAAGGGGTATCTAGAGAGTGGGATAGGTTTAATAACTACCCTCACCCTAACGCGTACCCTAACCATAACGCCTACCCTAACCCTAACGCGTACCCTAATCCTAACCCGTACCCTAAACCGAGCCCTAACCCTAACACTAGCCCTAACCCTAACCCTAACCGATACCCTACGCCCTACCCGAACCCCTCCCCGAACCCGTACCCTAAGCCGTACCCTAACCCTCACCCTAACCCTAACCCTAACCCTAAGCTACACTTGACTGCTTCTGCCTCCAATAGATTTCCTAAGCACTACTGTTTTAAGGAACAGGTTAAAAAGAGAATCCTAATGTGACTTCTTGATAATGGGTGTGTTCCTTATCTTCTCCTCGTGTCTAAACTCTTCTCCATGGCTGGACCCCCAAATAATATTCGTTTACGTGCTAAGGTGTATCTAGAGAGTGTGATAAGTTTAATAACTATCCCCACCCTAACGCGTACCCTAACCCTAACCCCAACCCTAACCCTAACGCGTACCCTAATCCTAACCCGTACCCTAAACCGAGCCCTAACCCTAACACTAACCCTAACCCTAACTCTAACCCATACCCTATGCCCTACCTGAACCCCTCCCCAAACCCGTACCCTAAGCCGTACCCTAACCCTCACCCTAACCCTAACCCTAACCCTAAGCTACCCTTGACGGCTTCTGCCTCCAATAGATTTCCTAAGCACTAGTGATTTAAGGAACAGGTTAAAAAGAGAATCCTAATGTGATTTCTTGATAATGGGTGTGTTCCTTATCTTCTCCTCGTGTCTAAACTCTTCTCCATGGCTGGACCCCCAAATAATATTCCTTTACGTGCTAAGGGCTATCTAGAGACTGGGATAGGTTTAATAACTACCCCCACCCTAACGCGTACCCTAACCCTAACCACTACCCTAACACTAACGCGTACCCTAATCCTAACCCGTACCCTAAACCGAGCCCTAACCCTAACACTAACCCTAACCCTAACCCTAACCCATACCCTACGCCCTACCCGAACCCCTCCCCAAACCCGTACCCTAAGCCATACCCTAACCCTCACCCTAACCCTAACCCTAACCCTAAGCTACCCTTGACTGCTTCTGCCTCCAATAGATTTCCTAAGCACTAGTGTTTTAAGGAACAGGTTAAAAAGAGAATCCTAATGTGATTTCGTGATAATGGGTGTGTTCCTTATCTTCTCCTAGTGTCTAAACTCTTCTCCGTGGCTGGACCCCCAATAATATTCCTGTACGTGCTAAGGGGTATCTAGAGAGTGGGATAGGTTTAATAACTACCCTCACCCTAACGCGTACACTAACCCTAACGCGTACCCTAATTCTAACCCGTACCCTAAACCGAGCCCTAACCCTAACACTAACCCTAACCCTAACCCATACCCTACGCCCTACCCGAACCCCTCCCCGAACCCGTGCCCTAAGCCGTACCCTAACCCTCACCCTAAACCTAACCCTAACCCTCACCCTAAGCTACCCTTGACGGCTTCTGCCTCCAATAGATTTCCTAAGCACTAGTGTTTTAAGGAACATGTTAAAAAGAGAATCCTAATGTGATTTCTTGATAATGGGTGTGTTCCTTATCTTCTCCTCGTGTCTAAACTCTTCTCCATGGCTGGACCCCCAAATAATATTCCTTTATGTGCTAAGGGGTATCTAGAGAGTGTGATAGGTTTAATAACTACCCTCACCCTAACACGTACCCTAACCCTAACCCCTACCCTAACCCTAACGCGTACCCTAATCCTAACCCGTACCCTAAACCGAGCCCTAACCATAACACTAACCCTAACCCATACCCTACACCCTACCCGCACCCCTCCCCGAACCCGTACCGTAAGCCATACCCTAGCCCTCACCCTAACCCTATCCCTAACCCTAAGCTACCCTTGACTGCTTCTGCCTCCAATAGATTTCCTAAGCACTAGTGTTTTAAGGAACAGGTTAAAAAGAGAATCCTAATGTGTTTTCGTGATAATGGGTGTGTTCCTTATCTTCTCCTAGTGTCTAAACTCTTCTCCATGGCTGGACCCCCAAATAATATTCCTTTACGTGCTAAGGGGTATCTAGAGAGTGGGATAGGTTTAATAACTACCCTCACCCTAACACGTACCCTAACCCTAACCCCTACCCTAACCCTAACTCGTACCCTAATCCTAACCCATGCCCTAAACCGAGCCCTAACCCTAACACTAACTCTAACCCTAACCCTAACCCATACCCTACGCCCTACCCGAACCCCTCCCTGAACCCGTAGCCTAAACCATACCCTAACCCTCACCCTAACCCTAACCCTAACCCTAAGCTACCCTTGACGGCTTCTGCCTCCAATAGATTTCCTAAGCACTAGTGATTTAAGGAACAGGTTAAAAAGAGAATCCTAATGTGATTTCTTGATAATGGGTGTGTTCCTTATCTTCTCCTCGTGTCTAAACTCTTCTCCATGGCTGGACCCCCAAATAATATTCCTTTACGTGCTAAGGGGTATCTAGAGAGTGGGATAGGTTTAATAACTACCCTCACCCTAACGCGTACCCTAACCCTAACCCCTACCCTAACCCTAACGCATACCCTAATCCTAACCCGTAACCTAAACCGAGCCCTAACCCTAACACTAGCCCTAACCCTAACCCTAACCCATACCCTACGCCCTACCCGAACCCCTCCCCGAACCCGTATCGTAAGCCGTACCCTAACCCTCACCCTAACCCTAACCCTAACCCTAAGCTACCCTTGACTGCTTCTGCCTCCAATAGATTTCCTAAGCACTAGTGTTTTAAGGAACAGGTTAAAAAGAGAATCCTAATGTGATTTCTTGATAATGGGTGTGTTCCTTATCTTCTCCTAGTGTCTAAACTCTTCTCCATGGCTGGACCCCCAAATAATATTCCTTTACGTGCTAAGGGGTATCTAGAGAGTGGGATAGGTTTAATAACTAACCTCACCCTAACGCGTACCCTAACCCTAACACCTACCCTAACACTAACGCGTACCCTAATCCTAACCCGTACCCTAAACCGAGCCCTAACCCTAACACTAACCCTAACCCTAACCCTAACCCATACCCTAAGCCCTACCCGAACCCCTCCCCGAACCCGTACCCTAAGCCATACCCTATTCCTCACCCTAACCCTAACCCTAAACCTAAGCTACCCTTGACTGCTTCTGCCTCCAATAGATTTCCTAAGCACTAGTGTTTTAAGGAACAGGTTAAAAAGAGAATCCTAATGTGATTTCTTGATAAGGGGTGTGTTCCTTATCTTCTCCTCGTGTCTAAACTCTTCTCCATGGCTGGACCCCCAAATAATATTCCTTTACGTGCTAAGGGGTATCTAGAGAGTGTGATAGGTTTAATAACTACCCTCACCCTAACACGTACCCTAACCCTAACCCCTACCCTAACCCTAACGCGTTCCCTAATTCTATCCTGTACCCTAAACCGAGCCCCAACCCTAACACTAACCCTAACCCTAACCCTAACCCATACCCTACGCCCTACCCGAACCCCTCCCCGAACCCGTACCCTAAGCCATACCCTAGCCCTCACCCTAACCCTAACCCTAACCCTAAGCTACCCTTGACTGCTTCTGCTTGCAATAGATTTCCTAAGCACTAGTGTTTTAAGGAACAGGTTAAAAAGAGAATCCTAATGTGATTCCGTGAAAATGGGTGTGTTCCTTATCTTCTCCTAGTGTCTAAACTCTTCTCCATGGCTGGACCCCCAAATAATATTCCTATACGTGCTAAGGGGTATCTAGAGAGTGGGATAGGTTTATTAACTACCCTCACCCTAACGCGTACCCTAACCCTAACCGCTACCCTAACCCTAGCGCGTACCCTAATCCTAACCCGTACCCTAAACCGAGCCCTAACCCTAACACTAACTCTAACCCTAACCCTAACCCATACCCTACGCCCTACCCGAACCCCTCCCTGAACGCATACCCTAAACCGTACCCTAACCCTCACCCTAACCCTAACCCTAACCCTAAGCTACCCTTGACGGCTTCTGCCTCCAATAGATTTCCTAAGCACTAGTGTTTTAAGGAACAGGTTAAAAAGAGAATCCTAATATGATTTCGTGATAATGGGTGTGTTCCTTATCTTCTCCTCTTGTCTAAACTCTTTTCCATGGCTGGACCCCCAAATAATATTCCTTTACGTGCTAAGGGGTATCTAGAGAGTGTGATAGGTTTAATAACTACCCTCACCCTAACGTGTACCCTAACCCTAACCCCTACCCTAACCCTAACGCGTACCCTAATCCTAACCTGTACCCCAAACCGAGCCCTAACCCTAACACTAGCCCTAACCCTAACCCTAACCCATACCCTACGCACTACCCGAACCCCTCCCCGAACCCGTACCCTAAGCCATAACCTAACCCTCACCCTAACCCTAACCCTAACCCTAAGCTACCCTTGACTGCTTCTGCCTCCAATAGATTTCCTAAGCACTAGTGTTTTAAGGAACAGGTTAAAAAGAGAATCCTAATGTGATTTCTTGATAATGGGTGTGTTCCTTATCTTCTCCTATTGTCTAAACTCTTCTCCATGGCTGGACCCCCAAATAATATTCCTTTACGTGCTAACGGGTATCTAGAGAGTGGGATAGGTTTAATAACTAACCTCACCCTATCGCGTACCCTAACCCTAACACCTACCCTAACATTAACACGTACCCTAATCCTAACCCGTACCCTAAACCGAGCCCTAAACCTAACACTAACCCTAACCCTAACCCTAACCCATACCCTACGCCCTACCCGAACCCCTCCCCGAACCCGTACCCTAAGCCGTACCCTAACCCTCACCCTAACCCTAACCCTAACCCTAAGCTACCCTTGACGGCTTCTGCCTCCAATAGATTTCCTAAGCACTAGTGTTTTAAGGAACTGGTTAAAAACAGAATCCTAATGTGATTTCTTGATAATGGGTGTGTTCCTTATCTTCTCCTCGTGTCTAAACTCTTCTCCATGGCTGGACCCCCAAATAATATTCCTTTACGTGCTAAGGGGTATCTAGAGAGTGTGATAGGTTTAATAACTACACCCACCCTAACGCGTACCCTAACCCTAACCCCTACCCTAACCCTAACACGTACCCTAATCCTAACCCGTACCCTAAACCGAGCCCTAACCCTAACACTAACCCTAACGCTAATCCTAACCCATACCCTACGCACTACCCGAACCCCTCCCCGAACCCGTACCCTAAGCCATACCCTAACCCTCACCCTAACCCTAACCCTAACCCTAAGCTACCCTTGACTGCTTCTGCCTCCAATAGATTTCCTAAGCACTAGTGTTTTAAGGAACAGGTTAAAAAGAGAATCCTAATGTGATTTCTTGATAATGGGTGTGTTCCTTATATTCTCCTCGTGTCTAAACTCTTCTCCATGGCTGGACCCCCAAATAATATTCCTTTAAGTGCTAAGGGGTATCTAGAGAGTGGGATAGGTTTAATAACTACCCTCACCCTAACGCGTACCCTAACCCTAACCCCTACCCTAACACTAACGCGTACCCTAATCCTAACCCGTACCCTAAACCGAGCCCTAACCCTAACCCTAGCCCTAACCCTAACCCTAACCCATACCCTACGCCCTACCCGAACCCCTCCCCGAACCCGTACCCTAAGCCGTACCCTAAACCTCACCCTAACCCTAACCCTAAACCTAAGCTACCCTTGACGGCTTCTGCCTCCAATAGATTTCCTAAGCACTAGTGTTTTAAGGAACAGGTTAAAAAGAGAATCCTAATGTGATTTCTTGATAATGGGTGTGTTCCTTATCTTCTCCTCGTGTCTAAACTCTTCTCCATGGCTGGACCCCCAAATAATATTCCTTTATGTGCTAAGGGGTATCTAGAGAGTGTGATAGGTTTAATAACTACCCTCACCCTAACACGTACCCTAACCCTAACCCCTACCCTAACCCTAACGTGTTCCCTAATCCGAACCCGTACCTAAACCGAGCCCTAACCCTAACACTAACCCTAACCCTAACCCTAACAAATACCCTATGCCCTACCCGAACCCCTCCCCGAACCCGTACCCTAAGCCATACCCTAGCCCTCACCCTAACCCTAACCCTAACCCTAAGCTACTCTTGACTGCTTCTGCCTCCAATAGATTTCCTAAGCACTAGTGTTTTAAGGAACAGGTTAAAAAGAGAATCCTAATGTGATTTCTTGATAATGGGTGTGTTCCTTATCTTCTCCTCGTGTCTAAACTCTTCTCCATGGCTGGACCCCCAAATAATATTCCTTTACGTGCTAAGGGGTATCTAGAGAGTGGGATAGGTTTAATAACTAACCTCACCCTATCACGTACCCTAACCCTAACACCTACCCTAACACTAACGCGTACCCTAATCCTAACCCGTACCCTAAACCGAGCCCTAACCCTAACACTAACCCTAACCATAACCCTAACCCATACCCTACGCCCTACCCGAACCCCTCCCCGAACCCGTACCCTAAGCCATACCCTAACCCTCACCCTAAACCTAACCCTAACCCTAACCCTAAGCTACCCTTGACTGCTTCTGCCTCCAATAGATTTCCTAAGCACTAGTGTTTTAAGGAACAGGTTAAAAAGAGAATCCTAATGTGATTTCTTGATAATGGGTGTGTTCCTTATCTTCTCCTATTGTCTAAACTCTTCTCCATGGCTGGACCCCCAAATAATATTCCTTTACGTGCTAACGGGTATCTAGAGAGTGGGATAGGTTTAATAACTAACCTCACCCTATCGCGTACCCTAACCCTAACACCTACCCTAACACTAACGCGTACCCTAATCCTAACCCGTACCCTAAACCGAGCCCTAAACCTAACACTAACCCTAACCCTAACCCTAACCCATACCCTACGCCCTACCCGAACCCCTCCCCGAACCCGTACCCTAAGCCGTACCCTAACCCTCACCCTAACCCTAACCCTAACCCTAAGCTACCCTTGACGGCTTCTGCCTCCAATAGATTTCCTAAGCACTAGTGTTTTAAGGAACTGGTTAAAAACAGAATCCTAATGTGATTTCTTGATAATGGGTGTGTTCCTTATCTTCTCCTCGTGTCTAAACTCTTCTCCATGGCTGGACCCCCAAATAATATTCCTTTACGTGCTAAGGGGTATCTAGAGAGTGTGATAGGTTTAATAACTACACCCACCCTAACGCGTAACCTAACCCTAACCCCTACCCTAACCCTAACACGTACCCTAATCCTAACCCGTACCCTAAACCGAGCCCTAACCCTAACACTAACCCTAACGCTAATCCTAACCCATACCCTACGCACTACCCGAACCCCTACCCGAACCCGTACCCTAAGCCATACCCTAACCCTCACCCTAACCCTAACCCTAACCCTAAGCTACCCTTGACTGCTTCTGCCTCCAATAGATTTCCTAAGCACTAGTGTTTTAAGGAACAGGTTAAAAAGAGAATCCTAATGTGATTTCTTGATAATGGGTGTGTTCCTTATCTTCTCCTCGTGTCTAAACTCTTCTCCATGGCTGGACCCCCAAATAATATTCCTTTACGTGCTAAGGGGTATCTAGAGAGTGTGATAGGTTTAATAACTACCCCCACCCTAACGCGTACCCTAACCCTAACCCCTACCCTAACCCTAACGCGTACCCTAATCCTAACCCGTACCCTAAACCGAGCCCTAACCCTAACACTAACCCTAACCCTAACCCTAACCCATACCCTAGGCCCTACCCGAACCCCTCCCCGAACCCGTACCCTAAGCCATACCCTAACCCTCACCCTAACCCTAACCCTAACCCTAAGCTACCCTTGACTGCTTCTGCCTCCAATAGATTTCCTAAGCACTAGTGTTTTAAGGAACAGGTTAAAAAGAGAATCCTAATGTGATTTCTTGATAATGGGTGTGTTCCTTATCTTCTCCTAGTGTCTAAACTCTTCTCCATGGCTGGACCCCCAAATAATATTCCTTTACGTGCTAAGGGGTATCTAGAGAGTGGGATAGGTTTAATAACTAACCTCACCCTATCACGTACCCTAACCCTAACACCTACCCTAACACTAACGCGTACCCTAATCCTAACCCGTACCCTAAACCGAGTCCTAACCCTAACACTAACCCTAACCATAACCCTAACCCATACCCTACGCCCTACCCGAACCCCTCCCCGAACCCGTACCCTAAGCCATACCCTAACCCTCACCCTAACCCTAACCCTAACCCTAACCCTAACCCTAAGCTACCCTTGACTGCTTCTGCCTCCAATAGATTTCCTAAGCACTAGTGTTTTAAGGAACAGGTTAAAAAGAGAATCCTAATGTGATTTCTTGATAATGGGTGTGTTCCTTATCTTCTCCTATTGTCTAAACTCTTCTCCATGGCTGGACCCCCAAATAATATTCCTTTACGTGCTAACGGGTATCTAGAGAGTGGGATAGGTTTAATAACTAACCTCACCCTATCGCGTACCCTAACCCTAACACCTACCCTAACACTAACGCGTACCCTAATCCTAACCCGTACCCTAAACCGAGCCCTAAACCTAACACTAACCCTAACCCTAACCCTAACCCATACCCTACGCCCTACCCGAACCCCTCCCCGAACCCGTACCCTAAGCCGTACCCTAACCCTCACCCTAACCCTAACCCTAACCCTAAGCTACCCTTGACGGCTTCTGCCTCCAATAGATTTCCTAAGCACTAGTGTTTTAAGGAACTGGTTAAAAACAGAATCCTAATGTGATTTCTTGATAATGGGTGTGTTCCTTATCTTCTCCTCGTGTCTAAACTCTTCTCCATGGCTGGACCCCCAAATAATATTCCTTTACGTGCTAAGGGGTATCTAGAGAGTGTGATAGGTTTAATAACTACACCCACCCTAACGCGTACCCTAACCCTAACCCCTACCCTAACCCTAACACGTACCCTAATCCTAACCCGTACCCTAAACCGAGCCCTAACCCTAACACTAACCCTAACGCTAATCCTAACCCATACCCTACGCACTACCCGAACCCCTCCCCGAACCCATACCCTAAGCCATACCCTAACCCTCACCCTAACCCTAACCCTAACCCTAAGCTACCCTTGACTGCTTCTGCCTCCAATAGATTTCCTAAGCACTAGTGTTTTAAGGAACAGGTTAAAAAGAGAATCCTAATGTGATTTCTTGATAATGGGTGTGTTCCTTATCTTCTCCTAGTGTCTAAACTCTTCTCCATGGCTGGACCCCCAAATAATATTCCTTTACGTGCTAACGGGTATCTAGAGAGTGGGATAGGTTTAATAACTAACCTCACCCTATCGCGTACCCTAACCCTAACACCTACCCTAACACTAACGCGTACCCTAATCCTAACCCGTACCCTAAACCGAGCCCTAAACCTAACACTAACACTAACCCTAACCCTAACCCATACCCTACGCCCTACCCGAACCCCTCCCCGAACCCGTACCCTAAGCCATACCCTAACCCTCACCCTAACCCTAACCCTATCCCTAAGCTACCCTTGACTGCTTCTGCCTCCAATAGATTTCCTAAGCACTAGTGTTTTAAGGAACAGGTTAAAAAGAGAATCCTAATGTGATTTCTTGATAATGGGTGTGTTCCTTATATTCTCCTCGTGTCTAAACTCTTCTCCATGGCTGGACCCCCAAATAATATTCCTTTAAGTGCTAAGGGGTATCTAGAGAGTGGGATAGGTTTAATAACTACCCTCACCCTAACGCGTACCCTAACCCTAACCCCTACCCTAACACTATCGCGTACCCTAATCCTAACCCGTACCCTAAACCGAGCCCTAACCCTAACCCTAGCCGAACCCTAACCCTAACCCATACCCTACGCCCTAACCGAACCCCTCCCCGAACCCGTACCCTAAGCCGTACCCTAACCCTCACCCTAACCCTAACCCTAACCCTAAGCTACCCTTGACGGCTTCTGCCTCCAATAGATTTCCTAAGCACTAGTGTTTTAAGGAACAGGTTAAAAAGAGAATCCTAATGTGATTTCTTGATAATGGGTGTGTTCCTTATCTTCTCCTCGTGTCTAAACTCTTCTCCATGGCTGGACCCCCAAATAATATTCCTTTATGTGCTAAGGGGTATCTAGAGAGTGTGATAGGTTTAATAACTACCCTCACCCTAACACGTACCCTAACCCTAACCCCTACCCTAACCCTAACGTGTTCCCTAATCCTAACCCGTACCTAAACCGAGCCCTAACCCTAAAACTAACCCTAACCCTAACCCTAACAAATACCCTATGCCCTACCCGAACCCCTCCCCGAACCCGTACCCTAAGCCATACCCTAGCCCTCACCCTAACCCTAACCCTAACCCTAAGCTACTCTTGACTGCTTCTGCCTCCAATAGATTTCCTAAGCACTAGTGTTTTAAGGAACAGGTTAAAAAGAGAATCCTAATGTGATTTCTTGATAATGGGTGTGTTCCTTATATTCTCCTCGTGTCTAAACTCTTCTCCATGGCTGGACCCCCAAATAATATTCCTTTACGTGCTAAGGGGTATCTAGAGAGTGTGATAGGTTTAATAACTACCCTCACCCTAACGCGTACCCTAACCCTAACCCCTACCCTAACCCTAACGCGTACCCTAATCCTAACCCGTACCCTAAACCGAGCCCTAACCCTAACACTAGCCCTAACCCTAACCCTAACCCATACCCTACGCCCTACCCGAACCCCTCCCCGAACCCGTACCCTAAGCCGTACCTTAACCCTCACCCTAACCCTAACCCTAACCCTAAGCTACCCTTGACTGCTTCTGCCTCCAATAGATTTCCTAAGCACTAGTGTTTTAAGGAACAGGTTAAAAAGAGAATCATAATGTGATTTCTTGATAATGGGTGTGTTCCTTATCTTCTCCTCGTGTCTAAACTCTTCTCCATGGCTGGACCCCCAAATAATATTCCTTTACGTGCTAAGCGGTATCTAGAGAGTGTGATAGGTTTAATAACTACCCCCAACCTAACGCGTACCCTAACCCTAACCCCTACCCTAACCCTAACGCGTACCCTAATCCTAACCCGTACCCTAAACCGAGCCCTAACCCTAACACTAACCCTAACCCTAACCCTAACCCATACCCTAGGCCCTACCCGAACCCCTCCCCGAACCCGTACCCTAAGCCATACCCTAACCCTCACCCTAACCCTAACCCTAACCCTAAGCTACCCTTGACTGCTTCTGTCTCCAATAGATTTCCTAAGCACTAGTGTTTTAAGGAACAGGTTAAAAAGAGAATCCTAATGTGATTTCTTGATAATGGGTGTGTTCCTTATCTTCTCCTAGTGTCTAAACTCTTCTCCATGGCTGGACCCCCAAATAATATTCCTTTACGTGCTAAGGGGTATCTAGAGAGTGGGATAGGTTTAATAACTAACCTCACCCTATCACGTACCCTAACCCTAACACCTACCCTAACACTAACGCGTACCCTAATCCTAACCCGTACCCTAAACCGAGCCCTAACCCTAACACTAACCCTAACCATAACCCTAACCCATACCCTACGCCCTACCCGAACCCCTCCCCGAACCCGTACCCTAAGCCATACCCTAACCCTCACCCTAACCCTAACCCTAACCCTAACCCTAACCCTAAGCTACCCTTGACTGCTTCTGCCTCCAATAGATTTCCTAAGCACTAGTGTTTTAAGTAACAGGTTAAAAAGAGAATCCTAATGTGATTTCTTGATAATGGGTGTGTTCCTTATATTCTCCTCGTGTCTAAAGTCTTCTCCAAGGCTGGACCCCCAAATAATATTCTTTTACGTGCTAAGGGGTATCTAGAGAGTGTGATAGGTTTAATAACTACCCCCACCCTAACGCGTACCCTAACCCTAACCCCTACCCTAACCCTAACGCGTACCCTAATCCTAACCCGTACCCTAAACCGAGCCCTAACCCTAACACTAACCCTAACCCTAACCCTAACCCATACCCTACGCCCTACCCGAACCCCTCCCTGAACCCGTACCCTAAGCCATACCTTAACCCTCACCCTAACCCTAACACTAACCCTAAGCTACCCTTGACTGCTTCTGCCTCCAATAGATTTCCTAAGCACTAGTGTTTTAAGGAACAGGTTAAAAAGAGAATCCTAATGTGATTTCGTGATAATGGGTGTGTTCCTTATCTTCTCCTAGTGTCTAAACTCTTCTCCATGGCTGGAACCACAATAATATTCCTGTACGTGCTAAGGGGTATCTAGAGAGTGGAATAGGTTTAATAACTACCCTCACCCTAACGCGTACACTAACCCTAACACGTACCCTAATCCTAACCCGTACCCTAAAACGAGCCCTAACCCTAACACTAACCCTAACCCTAACCCTAACCCATACCCTACGCCCTACCCGAACCCCTCCCCGAACCCGTGCCCTAAGCCGTACCCTAACCCTCACCCTAACCCTAACCCTAACCCTAAGCTACCCTTGACGGCTTCTGCCTCCAATAGATTTCCTAAGCACTAGTGTTTTAAGGAACATGTTAAGAAGAGAATCCTAATGTGATTTCTTGATAATGGGTGTGTTCCTTATCTTCTCCTCGTGTCTAAACTCTTCTCCATGGATGGACCCCCAAATAATATTCCTTTATGTGCTAAGGGGTATCTAGAGAGTGTGATAGGTTTAATAACTACCCTCACCCTATCGCGTACCCTAACCCTAACCCCAACCCTAACCCTAACGCGTACCCTAATCCTAACCCGTACCCTAAACCGAGCCCTAACCCTAACACTAACCCTAACCCTAACCCATACCCTACGCCCTACCCGAACCCCTCACCTAACCCGTACCCTAAGCCGTATCCTAACCCTAACCCTAATGCTAAGCTACCCTTGACTGCTTCTGCCTGCAATAGATTTCCTAAACAGTAGTGTTTTAAAAAACAGGTTCAAAAGAGAATCCTAATGTGACTTCTTGATAATGGGTGTGTTCCTTATCTTATCTTGGTGTCTAAACTCTTCTCCATGGCTGGACCCCCAAATAATATTCTTTTACGTCCTAAGGGGTATCTAGAGAGTGGGATAGGTTTAATAACTACCCTCACCCTAAAGCGTACCCTAACCCTAACCCCTACCCTAACCCTAACGCATACCCTAATCCTAACCCATACCATAAACCGAGACCTAACCCTAACACTAACAATAACCCTAACCCTAACCCATACCCTACGCCGTACCCGAACCCCTTCCCGAACCCGTACCCTAAGCCGTACCCTAACCCTCACCCTAACCCTAACCCTAACCCTAAGCTACCCTTGACTGCTTCTGCCTCCAATAGATTTCCTAAGCACTAGTGTTTTAAGGAACAGGTTAAAAAGAGAATCCTAATGTGATTTCGTGATAATGGGTGTGTTCCTTATCTTCTCCTAGTGTCTAAACTCTTCTCCATGGCTGGACCCCCAATAATATTCCTGTACGTGCTAAGGGTTATCTAGAGAGTGGAATAGGTTTAATAACTACCCTCACCCTAACGCGTACACTAACCCTAACACGTACCCTAATCCTAACCCGTACCCTAAACCGAGCCCTAACCCTAACACTAACCCTAACCCTAACCCTAACCCATACCCTACGCCCTACCCGAACACCTCCCCGAACCAGTGCCCTAAGCCGTACCCTAACCCTCACCCTAACCCTAACCCTAACCCTAAGCTACCCTTGACGGCTTCTGCCTCCAATAGATATCCTAAGCACTAGTGTTTTAAGGAACATGTTAAAAAGAGAATTCTAATGTGATTTCTTGATAATGGGTGTGTTCCTTATCTTCTCCTCGTGTCTAAACTCTTCTCCATGGATGGACCCCCAAATAATATTCCTTTATGTGCTAAGGGGTATCTAGAGAGTGTGATAGGTTTAATAACTACCCTCACCCTATCGCGTACCCTAACCCTAACCCCTACCCTAACCCTAACGCGTACCCTAATCCTAACCCGTACCCTAAACCGAGCCCTAACCCTAACACTAACCCTAACCCTAACCCTAACCCATACCCTACGCCCTACCCGAACCCCTCCCTGAACCCGTACCCTAAGCCATACCCTAACCCTCACCCTAACCCTAACACTAACCCTAAGCTACCCTTGACTGCTTCTGCCTCCAATAGATTTCCTAAGCACTAGTGTTTTAAGGAACAGGTTAAAAAGAGAATCCTAATGTGATTTCGTGATAATGGGTGGTTCCTTATCTTCTCCTAGTGTCTAAACTCTTCTCCATGGCTGGACCCCCAATAATATTCCTGTACGTGCTAAGGGGTATCTAGAGAGTGGGATAGGTTTAATAACTACCCTCACCCTAATGCGTACCCTAACCCTAACCCCTACCCTAACCCTAACGCGTACCCTAATCCTAACCCATACCCTACGCCCTTCCCGAACCCGTCCCCGAACCCGTACCCTAACCCTCACCCTAACCCTAACCCTAACCCTAAGCTACCCTTGACTGCTTCTGCCTCCAATAGATTTCCTCAGCACTAGTGTTTTTAGGAATAGGTTAAAAAGAGAATCCTAATGTGATTTCTTTATAATCGGTGTGATCTTTATCTTATCCTAGTGTCGAAACTCTTCTCCATGGCTGGACCCCAAAATAATATTCCTTTACGTGCTAAGGGGTATCTACAGAGTGGGATAGGTTTAATAACTACCCTAACCCTAATGCGTACCCTAACCCTAACCCCTACCGTAACACTAACGCATACACTAATCCTAAACCGTACTCTAAACCGAGACCTAACCCTAACACTAACCCTAACCCTAACCCTAACCCATACCCTACTCCCTACCCGAACCCCTCACCTAACCCGTACCCTAAGCCGTACCCTAACCCTAACCCTAATGCTAAGCTACCCTTGAATGCTTCTGCCTGCAATAGATTTCCTAAACAGTAGTGTTTTAAAAAACAGGTTCAAAAGAGAATCCTAATGTGACTTCTTGATAATGGGTGTGTTCCTTATCTTATCCTGGTGTCTAAACTCTTCTCCATGGCTGGACCCCCAAATAATATTCTTTTACGTCCTAAGGGGTATCTAGAGAGTGGGATAGGTTTAATAACTACCCTCACCGTAACGCGTACCCTAACCCTAACCCCTACCCTAACCCTAACGCATACCCTAATCCTAACCCATACCATAAACCGAGACCTAACCCTAACACTAACAATAACCCTAACCCTAACCCATACCCTACGCCGTACCCGAACCCCTTCCCGAACCCGTACCCTAAGCCGTACCCTAACCCTCACCCTAACCCTAACCCTAACCCTAAGCTACCCTTGACTGCTTCTGCCTCCAATAGATTTCCTAAGCACTAGTGTTTTAAGGAACAGGTTAAAAAGAGAATCCTAATGTGATTTCGTGATAATGTGTGTGTTCCTTATCTTCTCCTAGTGTCTAAACTCTTCTCCATGGCTGGACCCCCAAATAATATTCCTTTACGTGCTAAGGGGTATCTAGAGAGTGGGATAGGTTTAATAACTACCCTCACCCTAACGCGTAACCTAACCCTAACCGCTAACCTAACCCTAACGAGTACCCTAATCCTAACCCATACCCTAAACCGAGCCCTAACCCTAACACTAACCCTAACCCTAACCCTAACCCATACCCTACGTCCTACCCGAACCCCTCCCCGAACCCGTACCCTAAGCCATACCCTAACCCTCACCCTAACCCTAACACTAACCCTAAGCTACCCTTGACTGCTTCTGCCTCCAATAGATTTCCTAAGCACTAGTGTTTTAAGGAACAGGTTAAAAAGAGAATCCTAATGTGATTTCGTGATAATGGGTGTGTTCCTTATCTTCTCCTAGTGTCTAAACTCTTCTCCATGGCTGGACCCCCAATAATATTCCTGTACGTGCTAAGGGGTATCTAGAGAGTGGAATAGGTTTAATAACTACCCTCACCCTAACGCGTACACTAACCCTAACACGTACCCTAATCCTAACCCGTACCCTAAACCGAGCCCTAACCCTAACACTAACCCTAACCCTAACCCTAACCCATACCCTACGCCCTACCCGAACACCTCCCCGAACCAGTGCCCTAAGCCGTACCTTAACCCTCACCCTAACCCTAACCCTAACCCTAAGCTACCCTTGACTGCTTCTGCCTCCAATAGATTTCCTAAGCACTAGTGTTTTAAGGAACAGGTTAAAAAGAGAATCCTAATGTGATTTCGTGATAATGGGTGTGTTCCTTATCTTATCCTAGTGTCTAAACTCTTCTCCATGGCTGGACCCCCAATAATATTCCTGTACGTGCTAAGGGGTATCTAGAGAGTGGAATAGGTTTAATAACTACCCTCACCCTAACGCGTACACTAACCCTAACACGTACCCTAATCCTAACCCGTACCCTAAACCGAGCCCTAACCCTAACACTAACCCTAACCCTAACCCTAACCCATATCCTACGCCCTACCCGAACCCCTCCCCGAACCCTTATCGTAAGCCGTACCCTAACCCTCACCCTAACCCTAACCCTAACCCTAAGCTACCCTTGACGGCTTCTGCCTCCAAAAGATTTTCTAAGCACTAGTGATTTAAGGAACAGGTTAAAAAGAGAATTCTAATGTGATTTATTTATAATGGGTGTGTTCCTTATCTTCTCCTCGTGTCTAAACTCTTCTCCATGGCTGGACCCCCAAATAATATTCCTTTACGTGCTAAGGGGTATCTAGAGAGTGGGATAGGTTTAAAAACTACCCTCACCCTAACGCGTACCCTAACCCTAACCCCTACCCTAAACCTAACGCATACCCTAATCCTAACCCGTACCCTAAACCGAGCCCTAACCCTAACACTAGCCCTAACCCTAACCCTAACCCATACCCTACGCCCTACCCGAACCCCTCCCCGAACCCTTATCGTAAGCCGTACCCTAACCCTCACCCTAACCCTAACCCTAACCCTAAGCTTCCCTTGACGGCTTCTGCCTCCAATAGATTTCCTAAGCACTAGTGTTTTAAGGAACTGGTTAAAACGAGAATCCTAATGTGATTTCTTGATAATGGGTGTGTTCCTTATCTTCTCCTCGTGTCTAAACTCTTCTCCATGGCTGGACCCCCAAATAATATTCCTTTACGTGCTAAGGGGTATCTAGAGAGTGTGATAGGTTTAATAACTACACCCACCCTAACGCGTACTCTAACCCTAACCCCTACCCTAACCCTAACACGTACCCTAATCCTAACCCGTACCCTAAACCGAGCCCTAACCCTAACACTAACCCTAACCCTAACCCTAACCCATACCCTACGCCCTACCCGAACACCTCCCCGAACCCGTACCCTAAGCCATACCCTAACCCTCACCCTAACCCTAACCCTAACCCTAAGCTACCCTTGACTGCTTCTGCCTCCAATAGATTTCCTAAGCACTAGTGTTTTAAGGAACAGGTTAAAAAGAGAATCCTAATGTGATTTCTTGATAATGGGTGTGTTCCTTATCTTCTCCTATTGTCTAAACTCTTCTCCATGTCTGGACCCCCAAATAATATTCCTTTACGTGCTAACGGGTATCTAGAGAGTGGGATAGGTTTAATAACTAACCTCACCCTATCGCGTACCCTAACCCTAACACCTACCCTAACACTAACGCGTACCCTAATCCTAACCCGTACCCTAAACCGAGCCCTAACCCTAACACTAACCCTAACCCTAACCCTAACCCATACCCTACGCCCTACCCGAACCCCTCCCCGAACCCGTACCCTAAGCCATACCCTAACCCTCACCCTAACCCTAACCCTAACCCTAAGCTACCCTTGACTGCTTCTGCCTCCAATAGATTTCCTAAGCACTAGTGTTTTAAGGAACAGGTTAAAAAGAGAATCCTAATGTGATTTCTTGATAATGGGTGTGTTCCTTATATTCTCCTCGTGTCTAAACTCTTCTCCATGGCTGGACCCCTAAATAATATTCCTTTAAGTGATAAGGGGTATCTAGAGAGTGGGATAGGTTTAATAACTACCCTCACCCTAACGCGTACCCTAACCCTAACCCCTACCCTAACACTAACGCGTACCCTAATCCTAACCCGTACCCTAAACAGAGCCCTAACCCTAACCCCAGCCCTAACCCTAACCCTAACCCATACCCTACGCCCTACCCGAACCCCTCCCCGAACCCGTACCCTAAGCCGTACCCTAACCCTCACCCTAACCCTAACCCTAAACCTAAGCTACCCTTGACGGCTTCTGCCTCCAATAGATTTCCTAAGCACTAGTGTTTTAAGGAACAGGTTAAAAAGAGAATCCTAATGTGATTTCTTGATAATGGGTGTGTTCCTTATCTTCTCCTCGTGTCTAAACTCTTCTCCATGGCTGGACCCCCAAATAATATTCCTTTACGTGCTAACGGGTATCTAGAGAGTGGGATAGGTTTAATAACTAACCTCACCCTATCGCGTACCCTAACCCTAACACCTACCCTAACACTAACGCGTACCCTAATCCTAACCCGTACCCTAAACCGAGCCCTAACCCTAACACTAACCCTAACCCTAACCCTAACCCATACCCTACGCCCTACCCGAACCCCTCCCCGAACCCGTACCCTAAGCCATACCCTAACCCTCACCCTAACCCTAACCCTAACCCTAAGCTACCCTTGACTGCTTCTGCCTCCAATAGATTTCCTAAGCACTAGTGTTTTAAGGAACAGGTTAAAAAGAGAATCCTAATGTGATTTCTTGATAATGGGTGTGTTCCTTATATTCTCCTCGTGTCTAAACTCTTCTCCATGGCTGGACCCCCAAATAATATTCCTTTAAGTGCTAAGGGGTATCTAGAGAGTGGGATAGGTTTAATAACTACCCTCACCCTAACGCGTACCCTAACCCTAACCCCTACCCTAACACTAACGCGTACCCTAATCCTAACCCGTACCCTAAACCGAGCCCTAACCCTAACCCTAGCCCTAACCCTAACCCTAACCCATACCCTACGCCCTACCCGAACCCCTCCCCGAACCCGTACCCTAAGCCGTACCCTAACCCTCACCCTAACCCTAACCCTAAACCTAAGCTACCCTTGACGGCTTCTGCCTCCAATAGATTTCCTAAACACTAGTGTTTTAAGGAACAGGTTAAAAAGAGAATCCTAATGTGATTTCTTGATAATGGGTGTGTTCCTTATCTTCTCCTCGTGTCTAAACTCTTCTCCATGGCTGGACCCCCAAATAATAATCCTTTACGTGCTAAGGGGTATCTAGAGAGTGTGATAGGTTTAATAACTACCCCCACCCTAACGAGTACCCTAATCCTAACCCATACCCTAAACCGAGCCCTAACCCTAACACTAACCCTAACCCTAACCCTAACCCATACCCTACGCCCTACCCGAACACCTCCCCGAACCAGTGCCCTAAGCCGTACCCTAACACTCACCCTAACCCTAACCCTAACCCTAAGCTACCCTTGACGGCTTCTGCCTCCAATAGATTTCCTAAGCACTAGTGTTTTAAGGAACATGTTAAAAAGAGAATCCTAATGTGATTTCTTGATAATGGGTGTGTTCCTTATCTTCTCCTCGTGTCTAAACTCTTCTCCATGGATGGACCCCCAAATAATATTCCTTTATGTGCTAAGGGGTATCTAGAGAGTGTGATAGGTTTAATAACTACCCTCACCCTATCGCGTACCCTAACTCTAACCCCTACCCTAACCCTAACGCGTACCCTAATCCTAACCCGTACCCTAAACCGAGCCCTAACCCTAACACTAACCCTAACCCTAATCCTAACCCATACCCTACGCCCTACCCGAACCCCTCCCTGAACCAGTACCCTAAGCCATACCCTAACCCTCACCCTAACCCTAACACTAACCCTAAGCTACCCTTGACTGCTTCTGCCTCCAATAGATTTCCTAAGCACTAGTGTTTTAAGGAACAGGTTAAAAAGAGAATCCTAATGTGATTTCGTGATAATGGGTGTGTTCCTTATCTTCTCCTAGTGTCTAAACTCTTCTCCATGGCTGGACCCCCAATAATATTCCTGTACGTGCTAAGGGGTATCTAGAGAGTGTCATAGGTTTAATAACTACCCTGACCCTAACGCGTACACTAACCCTAACACGTACCCTAATCCTAACCTGTACCCTAAACCGAGCCCTAACCCTAACACTAACCCTAACCCTAACCCTAACCCATACCCTACGCCCTACCCGAACCCCTCCCCGAACCCGTACCCTAAGCCATACCCTAACCCTCACCCTAACCCTAACCCTAACCCTAAGCTACCCTTGACTGCTTCTGCCTCCAATAGATTTCCTAAGCACTAGTGTTTTAAGGAACAGGTTAAAAAGAGAATCCTAATGTGATTTCTTGATAATGGGTGTGTTCCTTATATTCTCCTCGTGTCTAAACTCTTCTCCATGGCTGGACCCCCAAATAATATTCCTTTAAGTGCTAAGGGGTATCTAGAGAGTGGGATAGGTTTAATAACTACCCTCACCCTAACGCGTACCCTAACCCTAACCCCTACCCTAACACTAACGCGTACCCTAATCCTAACCAGTACCCTAAACCGAGCCCTAACCCTAACCCTAGCCCTAACCCTAACCCTAACCCATACCCTACGCCCTACCCGAACCCCTCCCCGAACCCGTACCCTAAGCCGTACCCTAACCCTCACCCTAACCCTAACCCTAAACCTAAGCTACCCTTGACGGCTTCTGCCTCCAATAGATTTCCTAAACACTAGTGTTTTAAGGAACAGGTTAAAAAGAGAATCCTAATGTGATTTCTTGATAATGGGTGTGTTCCTTATCTTCTCCTCGTGTCTAAACTCTTCTACATGGCTGGACCCCCAAATAATATTCCTGTACGTGCTAAGGGGTATCTAGAGAGTGGAATAGGTTTAATAACTACCCTCACCCTAACGCGTACACTAACCCTAACACGTACCCTAATCCTAACCCGTACCCTAAACCGAGCCCTAACCCTAACACTAACCCTAACCCTAACCCTAACCCATACCCTACGCCCTACCCGAACACCTCCCCGAACCAGTGCCCTAAGCCGTACCCTAACCCTCACCCTAACCCTAACCCTAACCCTAAGCTACCCTTGACGGCTTCTGCCTCCAATAGATTTCCTAAGCACTAGTGTTTTAAGGAACATGTTAAAAAGAGAATCCTAATGTGATTTCTTGATAATGGGTGTGTTCCTTATCTTCTCCTCGTGTCTAAACTCTTCTCCATGGATGGACCCCCAAATAATATTCCTTTATGTGCTAAGGGGTATCTAGAGAGTGTGATAGGTTTAATAACTACCCTCACCCTATCGCGTACCCTAACTCTAACCCCTACCCTAACCCTAACGCGTACCCTAATCCTAACCCGTACCCTAAACCGAGCCCTAACCCTAACACTAACCCTAACCCTAACCCTAACCCATACCCTACGCCCTACCCGAACCCCTCCCTGAACCAGTACCCTAAGCCATACCCTAACCCTCACCCTAACCCTAACACTAACCCTAAGCTACCCTTGACTGCTTCTGCCTCCAATAGATTTCCTAAGCACTAGTGTTTTAAGGAACAGGTTAAAAAGAGAATCCTAATGTGATTTCGTGATAATGGGTGTGTTCCTTATCTTCTCCTAGTGTCTAAACTCTTCTCCATGGCTGGACCCCCAATAATATTCCTGTACGTGCTAAGGGGTATCTAGAGAGTGTCATAGGTTTAATAACTACCCTGACCCTAACGCGTACACTAACCCTAACACGTACCCTAATCCTAACCTGTACCCTAAACCGAGCCCTAACCCTAACACTAACCCTAACCCTAACCCTAACCCATACCCTACGCCCTACCCGAACCCCTCCCCGAACCCTTATCGTAAGCCGTACCCTAACCCTCACCCTAACCCTAACCCTAACCCTAAGCTACCCTTGACGGCTTCTGCCTCCAAAAGATTTCCTACGCACTAGTGATTTAAGGAACAGGTTAAAAAGAGAATTCTAATGTGATTTATTGATAATGGGTGTGTTCCTTATCTTCTCCTCGTGTCTAAACTCTTCTCCATGGCTGGACCCCCAAATAATATTCCTTTACGTGCTAAGGGGTATCTAGGGAGTGGGATAGGTTTAAAAACTACCCTCACCCTAACGCGTACCCTAACCCTAACCCCTACCCTAACCCTAACGCATACCCTAATCCTAACCCGTACCCTAAACCGAGCCCTAACCCTAACACTAGCCCTAACCCTAACCCTAACCCATACCCTACGCCCTACCCGAACCCCTCCCCGAACCCTTATCGTAAGCCGTACCCTAACCCTCACCCTAACCCTAACCCTAACCCTAAGCTTCCCTTGACGGCTTCTGCCTCCAATAGATTTCCTAAGCACTAGTGTTTTAAGGAACTGGTTAAAAAGAGAATCCTAATGTGATTTCTTGATAATGGGTGTGTTCCTTATCTTCTCCTCGTGTCTAAACTCTTCTCCATGGCTGGACCCCCAAATAATATTCCTTTACGTGCTAACGGGTATCTAGAGAGTGGGATAGGTTTAATAACTAACCTCACCCTATCGCGTACCCTAACCGTAACACCTACCCTAACACTAACGCGTACCCTAATCCTAACCCGTACCCTAAACCGAGCCCTAACCCTAACACTAACCCTAACCCTAACCCTAACCCATACCCTACGCCCTACCCGAACCCCTCCCCGAACCCGTACCCTAAGCCATACCCTAACCCTCACCCTAACCCTAACCCTAACCCTAAGCTACCCTTGACTGCTTCTGCCTCCAATAGATTTCCTAAGCACTAGTGTTTTAAGGAACAGGTTAAAAAGAGAATCCTAATGTGATTTCTTGATAATGGGTGTGTTCCTTATATTCTCCTCGTGTCTAAACTCTTCTCCATGGCTGGACCCCCAAATAATATTCCTTAAAGTGCTAAGGGGTATCTAGAGAGTGGGATAGGTTTAATAACTACCCTCACCCTAACGCGTACCCTAACCCTAACCCCTATCCTAACACTAACGCGTACCCTAATCCTAACCCGTACCCTAAACCGAGACCTAACCCTAACCCTAGCCCTAACCCTAACCCTAACCCATACCCTACGCCCTACCCGAACCCCTCCCCGAACCCGTACCCTAAGCCGTACCCTAACCCTCACCCTAACCCTAACCCTAAACCTAAGCTACCCTTGACGGCTTCTGCCTCCAATAGATTTCCTAAGCACTAGTGTTTTAAGGAACAGGTTAAAAAGAGAATCCTAATGTGATTTCTTGATAATGGGTGTGTTCCTTATCTTCTCCTCGTGTCTAAACTCTTCTCCATGGCTGGACCCCCAAATAATATTCCTTTACGTGCTAACGGGTATCTAGAGAGTGGGATAGGTTTAATAACTAACCTCACCCTATCGCGTACCCTAACCCTAACACCTACCCTAACACTAACGCGTACCCTAATCCTAACCCGTACCCTAAACCGAGCCCTAACCCTAACACTAACCCTAACCCTAACCCTAACCCATACCCTACGCCCTACCCGAACCCCTCCCCGAACCCGTACCCTAAGCCATACCCTAACCCTCACCCTAACCCTAACCCTAACCCTAAGCTACCCTTGACTGCTTCTGCCTCCAATAGATTTCCTAAGCACTAGTGTTTTAAGGAACAGGTTAAAAAGAGAATTCTAATGTGATTTCTTGATAATGGGTGTGTTCCTTATATTCTCCTCGTGTCTAAACTCTTCTCCATGGCTGGACCCCCAAATAATATTCCTTTAAGTGCTAAGGGGTATCTAGAGAGTGGGATAGGTTTAATAACTAACCTCACCCTAACGCGTACCCTAACCCTAACCCCTACCCTAACACTAACGCGTACCCTAATCCTAACCCGTACCCTAAACCGAGCCCTAACCCTAACCCTAGCCCTAACCCTAACCCTAACCCATACCCTACGCCCTACCCGAACCCCTCCCCGAACCCGTACCCTAAGCCGTACCCTAACCCTCACCCTAACCCTAACCCTAAACCTAAGCTACCCTTGACGGCTTCTGCCTCCAATAGATTTCCTAAACACTAGTGTTTTAAGGAACAGGTTAAAAAGAGAATCCTAATGTGATTTCTTGATAATGGGTGTGTTCCTTATCTTCTCCTCGTGTCTAAACTCTTCTCCATGGCTGGACCCCCAAATAATATTCCTTTACGTGCTAAGGGGTATCTAGAGAGTGTGATAGGTTTAATAACTACCCCCATCCTAACGCGTACCCTAACCCTAACCCCTACCCTAACCCTAACGCGTACCCTAATCCTAACCCGTAACCTAAACCGAGCCCTAACCCTAACACTAACCCTAACCCTAACCCTAACCCATACCCTACGCCCTATCCGAACCCCTCCCCGAACCCGTACCCTAAGCCATACCCTAACCCTCACCCTAACCCTAACCCTAACCCTAAGCTACCCTTGACTGCTTCTCCCTCCAATAGATTTCCTAAGCACTAGTGTTTTAAGGAACAGGTTAAAAAGAGAATCCTAATGTGATTTCTTGATAATGGGTGTGTTCCTTATCTTCTCCTAGTGTCTAAACTCTTCTCCATGGCTGGACCCCCAAATAATATTCCTTTACGTGCTAAGGGGTATCTACAGAGTGGGATAGGTTTAATAACTACCCCCACCCTAACGCGTACCCTAACCCTAACCCCTACCCTAACCCTAACGCGTACCCTAATCCTAACCCGTACCCTAAACCGAGCTCTAACCCTAACACTAACCCTAACCCTAACCCTAACCCATACCCTACGCCCTACCCGAACCCCTCCCTGAACCCGTACCCTAAGCCATACCCTAACCCTCACCCTAACCCTAACACTAACCCTAAGCTACCCTTGACTGCTTCTGCCTCCAATAGATTTCCTAAGCACTAGTGTTTTAAGGAACAGGTTAAAAAGAGAATCCTAATGTGATTTCGTGATAATGGGTGTGTTCCTTATCTTCTCCTTGTGTCTAAACTCTTCTCCATGGCTGGACCCCCAATAATATTCCTGTACGTGCTAAGGGGTATCTAGAGAGTGGAATAGGTTTAATAACTACCCTCACCCTAACGCGTACACTAACCCTAACACGTACCCTAATCCTAACCCGTACCCTAAACCGAGCCCTAACCCTAACACTAACCCTAACCCTAACCCTAACCCATACCCTACGCCCTACCCAAACCCCTCCCCGAACCCGTGCCCTAAGCCGTACCCTAACCCTAACCCTAACCCTAAGCTACCCTTGACGGCTTCTGCCTCCAATAGATTTCCTAAGCACTAGTGTTTTAAGGAACATGTTAAAAAGAGAATCCTAATGTGATTTCTTGATAATGGGTGTGTTCCTTATCTTCTCCTCGTGTCTAAACTCTTCTCCATGGATGGACCCCCAAATAATATTCCTTTATGTGCTAAGGGGTATCTAGAGAGTGTGATAGGTTTAATAACTACCCTCACCCTATCGCGTACCCTAACCCTAACCCCAACCCTAACCCTAACGCGTACCCTAATCCTAACCCGTACCCTAAACCGAGCCCTAATCCTAACACTAACCCTAACCCTAACCCATACCCTACGCCCTACCCGAACCCCTTCCCGAACCCGTACCCTAAGCCATACCCTAGCCCTCACCCTAACCAAAACCCTAACCCTAAGCTACCCTTGACTGCTTCTGCCTCCAATAGATTTCCTAAGCACTAGTGTTTTAAGGACAGGTTAAAAAGAGAATCCTAATGTGATTTCGTGATAATGGGTGTGTCCCTTATCTTCTCCTAGTGTCTAAACTCTTCTCCATGGCTGGACCACCAAATAATATTCCTTTACGTGCTAAGGGGTATCTAGAGAGTGGGATAGGTTTAATAACTACCCTCACCCTAATGCGTACCCTAACCCTAACCCCTACCCTAACCCTAACGCGTACCCTAATCCTAACCCATACCCTACGCCTTTCCCGAACCCGTCCCCGAACCCGTACCCTAACCCTCACCCTAACCCTAACCCTAACCCTAAGCTACCCTTGACTGCTTCTGCCTCCAATAGATTTCCTCAGCACTAGTGTTTTAAGGAATAGGTTAAAAAGAGAATCCTAATGTGATTTCTTTATAATGGGTGTGATCTTTATCTTATCCTAGTGTCGAAACTCTTCTCCATGGCTGGACCCCAAAATAATATTCCTTTACGTGCTAAGGGGTATCTACAGAGTGGGATAGGTTTAATAACTACCCTAACCCTAACACCTACCCTAACACTAACGCATACACTAATCCTAAACCGTACCCTAAACCGAGCCCTAACCCTAACACTAACCCTAACCCTAACCCTAACCCATACCCTACCCCCTACCCGAACCCCTCACCTAACCCGTACCCTAAGCCGTACCCTAACCCTACCCCTAATGCTAAGCTACCCTTGACTGCTTCTGCCTGCAATAGATTTCCTAAACAGTAGTGTTTTAAAAAACAGGTTCAAAAGAGAATCCTAATGTGACTTCTTGATAATGGGTGTGTTCCTTATCTTATCCTGGTGTCTAAACTCTTCTCCATGGCTGGACCCCCAAATAATATTCTTTTACGTCCTAAGGGGTATCTAGAGAGTGGGATAGGTTGAATAACTACCCTCACCCTAACGCGTACCCTAACCCTAACCCCTACGCTAACCCTAACGCATACCCTAATCCTAACCCATACCATAAACCGAGACCTAACCCTAACACTAACAATAACCCTAACCCTAACCCATACCCTACGCCGTACCCGAACCCCTTCCCGAACCCGTACCCTAAGCCGTACCCTAACCCTCACCCTAACCCTAACCCTAACCCTAAGCTACCCTTGACTGCTTCTGCCTCCAATAGATTTCCTAAGCACTAGTGTTTTAAGGAACAGGTTAAAAAGAGAATCCTAATGTGATTTCGTGATAATGGGTGTGTTCCTTATCTTCTCCTAGTGTCTAAACTCTTCTCCATGGCTGGACCCCCAAATAATATTCCTTTACGTGCTAAGGGGTATCTAGAGAGTGGGATAGGTTTAATAACTACCCTCACCCTAACGCGTAACCTAACCCTAACCGCTATCCTAACCCTAACGAGTACCCTAATCCTAACCCATACCCTAAACCGAGCCCTAACCCTAACACTAACCCTAACCCTAACCCTAACCCATACCCTACGCCCTACCCGAATCCCTCCCCGAACCCGTACCCTAAGCCGTACCCTAACCCTCACCCTAACCCTAACCCTAACCCTAAGCTACCCTTGAGTGCTTCTGCCTCCAATAGATTTCCTAACCACTAGTGTTTTAAGGAACAGTTTAAAAAGAGAATCATATTGTGATTTCTTGATAATGGGTGTGTTCCTTATCTTCTCCTTGTGTCTAAACCCTTCTCCATGGCTGGACCCCCAAATAATATTCCTTTACGTGCTAAGGGGTATCTAGAGAGTGTGATAGGTTTAATAACTACCCCCACCCTAACGCGTACCCTAACCCTAACCACTACCCTAACACTAACGCGTACCCTAATCCTAACCCGTACCCTAAACCGAGCCCTAACCCTAACACTAACCCTAACCCTAACCCTAACCCATACCCTACGCCCTACCCGAACCCCTCCCCGAACCCGTACCCTAAGCCATACCCTAACCCTCACCGTAACCCTAACCCTAACCCTAAGCTACCCTTGACTGCTTCTGCCTCCAATAGATTTCCTAAGCACTAGTGTTTTAAGGAACAGGTTAAAAAGAGAATCCTTATGTGATTTCGTGATAATGTGTGTGTTCCTTATCTTCTCCTAGTGTCTAAACTCTTCTCTATGGCTGGACCCCCAATAATATTCCTGTACGTGCTAAGGGGTATCTAGAGAGTGGGATAGGTTTAATAACTACCCTCACCCTAACGCGTACACTAACCCTAACGCGTACCCTAATCCTAACCCGTACCCTAAACCGAGCCCTAACCCTAACACTAACCCTAACCCTAACCCTAACCCATACCCTACGCCCTACCCGAACCCCTCCCCGAACCCGTGCCCTAAGCCGTACCCTAACCCTCACCCTAAACCTAACCCTAACCCTAACCCTAAGCTACCCTTGACGGCTTCTGCCTCCAATAGATTTCCTAAGCACTAGTGTTTTAAGGAACATGTTAAAAAGAGAATCCTAATGTGATTTCTTGATAATGGGTGTGTTCCTTATCTTCTCCTCGTGTCTAAACTCTTCTCCATGGCTGGACCCCCAAATAATATTCCTTTACGTGCTAAGGGGTATCTAGAGAGTGGGATAGGTTTAATAACTAACCTCACCCTAACGCGTACCCTAACCCTAACACCTACCCTAACAGTAACGCGTACCCTAATCCTAACCCGTACCCTAAACCGAGCCCTAACCCTAACAGTAACCCTAACCCTAACCCTAACCCATACCCTACGCCCTACCCGAACCCCTCCCCGAACCCGTACCCTAAGCCATACCTATCCCTCACCCTAACCCTAACCCTAACCCTAAGCTACCCTTGACTGCTTCTGCCTCCAATAGATTTCCTAAGCACTAGTGTTTTAAGGAACAGGTTAAAAAGAGAATCCTAATGTGATTTCTTGATAATGGGTGTGTTCCTTATCTTCTCCTCGTGTCTAAACTCTTCTCCATGGCTGGACCCCCAAATAATATTCCTTTACGTGCTAAGGGGTATCTAGAGAGTGTGATAGGTTTAATAACTACCCTCACCCTAACACGTACCCTAACCCTAACCCCTACCCTAACCCTAACGCGTTCCCTAATCCTAACCCGTACCCTAAACCGAGCCCTAACCCTAACACTAACCCTAACCCTAACCCTAACCCATACCCTACGCCCTACACGAACCCCTCCCCGAACCCGTACCCTAAGCCATACCCTAGCCCTCACCCTAACCCTAACCCTAACCCTAAGCTACCCTTGACTGCTTCTGACTCCAATAGATTTCCTAAGCACTAGTGTTTTAAGGAACAGGTTAAAAAGAGAATCCTAATGTGATTCCGTGATAATGGGTGTGTTCCTTATCTTCTCCTAGTGTCTAAACTCTTCTCCATGGCTGGACCCCCAAATAATATTCCTATACGTGCTAAGGGGTATCTAGAGAGTGGGATAGGTTTATTAACTACCCTCACCATAACGCGTACCCTAACCCTAACCGCTACCCTAACCCTAGCGCGTACCCTAATCCTAACCCGTACCCTAAACCGAGCCCTAACCCTAACACTAACTCAAACCCTAACCCTAACCCATACTCTACGCCCTACCCGAACCCCTCCCTGAACCCGTACCCTAAACCGTACCCTAACCCTCACCCTAACCCTAACCCTAACCCTAAGCTACCCTTGACTGCTTCTGCCTCCAATAGATTTCCTAAGCACTAGTGTTTTAAGGAACAGGTTAAAAAGAGAATCCTAATGTGATTTCGTGATAATGGGTGTGTTCCTTATCTTCTCCTAGTGTCTAAACCCTTCTCCATGGCTGGACCCCCAAATAATATTCCTTTACGTGCTAAGGGGTATCTAGAGAGTGGGATAGGTTTAATAACTCCCCTCACCCTAAAGCGTACCCTAACCCTAACCCCTACCCTAACACTAACGCGTACCCTAATCCTAACCCGAACCCTTAACCGAGCCCTAACCCTAACACAAACACTAACCCTAACTCTAACCCATACCCTACGCCCTACCCGAATCCCTCCCTGAACCCGTACCCTAAGCCGTACCCTAACCCTCACCCTAACCCTAACCCTAACCCTAAGCTACCCTTGACGGCTTCTGCCTCCAATAGATT
Source organism: Balaenoptera acutorostrata (assembly GCF_949987535.1). NCBI lineage: Eukaryota > Metazoa > Chordata > Mammalia > Artiodactyla > Balaenopteridae > Balaenoptera > Balaenoptera acutorostrata. The sequence goes on along the minus strand of NW_026645704.1, from coordinate 113,929 downwards.
TCCTAAGCACTAGTGATTTAAGGAACAGGTTAAAAAGAGAATCCTAATGTGATTTCTTGATAATGGGTGTGTTCCTTATCTTCTCCTCTTGTCTAAACTCTTTTCCATGGCTGGACCCCCAAATAATATTCCTTTACGTGCTAAGGGGTATCTAGAGAGTGTGATAGGTTTAATAACTACCCTCAACCTAACGTGTACCCTAACCCTAACCCCTACCCTAACCCTAACGCGTACCCTAATCCTAACCCGTACCCCAAACCGAGCCCTAACCCTAACACTAGCCCTAACCCTAACCCTAACCCATACCCTACGCCCTACCCGAACCCCTCCCCGAACCCGTACCCTAAGCCATACCCTAACCCTCACCCTAACCCTAACCCTAACCCTAAGCTACCCTTGACTGCTTCTGCCTCCAATAGATTTCCTAAGCACTAGTGTTTTAAGGAACAGGTTAAAAAGAGAATCCTAATGTGATTTCTTGATAATGGGAGTGTTCCTTATCTTCTCCTCGTGTCTAAACTCTTCTCCATGGCTGGACCCCCAAATAATATTCCTTTACGTGCTAAGGGGTATCTAGAGAGTGGGATAGGTTTAATAACTACCCTCACCCTAACGCGTACCCTAACCCTAACCGCTACCCTAAACCTAACGAGTACCCTAATCCTAACCCATACCCTAAACCGAGCCCTAACCCTAACACTAACCCTAACTCTAACCCTAACCCATACCCTACGCCCTACCCGAACCCCTCCCCGAACCCGTACCCTAAGCCGTACCCTAACCCTCACCCTAACCCTAACCCTAACCCTAAGCTACCCTTGACTGCTTCTGCCTCCAATAGATTTCCTAACCACTAGTGTTTTAAGGAACAGTTTAAAAAGAGAATCATATTGTGATTTCTTGATAATGGGTGTGTTCCTTATCTTCTCCTAGTGTCTAAACCCTTCTCCATGGCTGGACGCCCAAATAATATTCCTTTACGTGCTAAGGGGTATCTAGAGAGTGGGATAGGTTTAATAACTACCCTCACCCTAAAGCGTACCCTAACCCTAACCCCTACCCTAACACTAAAGCGTACCCTAATCCTAACCCGTACCCTAAACCGAGCCCTAACCCTAACACTAACCCTAACCCTAACTCTAACCCATACCCTACGCCCTACCTGAACCCCTCCCCGAACCCGTACCCTAAGCCGTACCCTAACCCTCACCCTAACCCTAACCCTAACCCTAAGCTACCCTTGACGGCTTCTGCCTCCAATAGATTTCCTAAGCACTAGTGATTTAAGGAACAGGTTAAAAAGAGAATCCTAATGTGATTTCTTGATAATGGGTGTGTTCCTTATCTTCTCCTAGTGTCTAAACTCTTCTCCATGGCTGGACCCCCAATAATATTCCTGTACGTGCTAAGGGGTATCTAGAGAGTGGGATAGGTTTAATAACTACCCTCACCCTAACGCGTACACTAACCCTAACGCGTACCCTAATCCTAACCCGTACCCTAAACCGAGCCCTAACCCTAACACTAACCCTAACCCTAACCCTAACCCATACCCTACGCCCTACCCGAACCCCTTCCCGAACCCGTGCCCTAAGCCGTACCCTAACCCTCACTCTAAACTTAACCCTAACCCTAAGCTACCCTTGACTGCTTCTGCCTCCAATAGATTTCCTAAGCACTAGTGTTTTAAGGAACAGGTTAAAAAGAGAATCCTAATGTGATTTCGTGATAATGGGTGTGTTCCTTATCTTCTCCTAGTGTCTAAACTCTTCTCCATGGCTGGACCCCCAAATAATATTCCTTTACGTGCTAAGGGGTATCTAGAGAGTGGGATAGGTTTAATAACTACCCTCACCCTAACGCGTAACCTAACCCTAACCGCTATCCTAACCCTAACGAGTACCCTAATCCTAACCCATACCCTAAACCGAGCCCTAACCCTAACACTAACCCTAACCCTAACCCTAACCCATACCCTACGCCCTACCCGAATCCCTCCCCGAACCCGTACCCTAAGCCGTACCCTAACCCTCACCCTAACCCTAACCCTAACCCTAAGCTACCCTTGAGTGCTTCTGCCTCCAATAGATTTCCTAACCACTAGTGTTTTAAGGAACAGTTTAAAAAGAGAATCATATTGTGATTTCTTGATAATGGGTGTGTTCCTTATCTTCTCCTAGTGTCTAAACCCTTCTCCATGGCTGGACCCCCAAATAATATTCCTTTACGTGCTAAGGGGTATCTAGAGAGTGTGATAGGTTTAATAACTACCCCCACCCTAACGCGTACCCTAACCCTAACCACTACCCTAACACTAACGCGTACCCTAATCCTAACCCGTACCCTAAACCGAGCCCTAACCCTAACACTAACCCTAACCCTAACCCTAACCCATACCCTACGCCCTACCCGAACCCCTCCCCGAACCCGTACCCTAAGCCATACCCTAACCCTCACCGTAACCCTAACCCTAACCCTAAGCTACCCTTGACTGCTTCTGCCTCCAATAGATTTCCTAAGCACTAGTGTTTTAAGGAACAGGTTAAAAAGAGAATCCTTATGTGATTTCGTGATAATGTGTGTGTTCCTTATCTTCTCCTAGTGTCTAAACTCTTCTCTATGGCTGGACCCCCAATAATATTCCTGTACGTGCTAAGGGGTATCTAGAGAGTGGGATAGGTTTAATAACTACCCTCACCCTAACGCGTACACTAACCCTAACGCGTACCCTAATCCTAACCCGTACCCTAAACCGAGCCCTAACCCTAACACTAACCCTAACCCTAACCCTAACCCATACCCTACGCCCTACCCGAACCCCTCCCCGAACCCGTGCCCTAAGCCGTACCCTAACCCTCACCCTAAACCTAACCCTAACCCTAACCCTAAGCTACCCTTGACGGCTTCTGCCTCCAATAGATTTCCTAAGCACTAGTGTTTTAAGGAACATGTTAAAAAGAGAATCCTAATGTGATTTCTTGATAATGGGTGTGTTCCTTATCTTCTCCTCGTGTCTAAACTCTTCTCCATGGCTGGACCCCCAAATAATATTCCTTTACGTGCTAAGGGGTATCTAGAGAGTGGGATAGGTTTAATAACTAACCTCACCCTAACGCTTACCCTAACCCTAACACCTACCCTAACACTAACGCGTACCCTAATCCTAACCCGTACCCTAAACCGAGCCCTAACCCTAACAGTAACCCTAACCCTAACCCTAACCCATACCCTACGCCCTACCCGAACCCCTCCCCGAACCCGTACCCTAAGCCATACCTATCCCTCACCCTAACCCTAACCCTAACCCTAAGCTACCCTTGACTGCTTCTGCCTCCAATAGATTTCCTAAGCACTAGTGTTTTAAGGAACAGGTTAAAAAGAGAATCCTAATGTGATTTCTTGATAATGGGTGTGTTCCTTATCTTCTCCTCGTGTCTAAACTCTTCTCCATGGCTGGACCCCCAAATAATATTCCTTTACGTGCTAAGGGGTATCTAGAGAGTGTGATAGGTTTAATAACTACCCTCACCCTAACACGTACCCTAACCCTAACCCCTACCCTAACCCTAACGCGTTCCCTAATCCTAACCCGTACCCTAAACCGAGCCCTAACCCTAACACTAACCCTAACCCTAACCCTAACCCATACCCTACGCCCTACACGAACCCCTCCCCGAACCCGTACCCTAAGCCATACCCTAGCCCTCACCCTAACCCTAACCCTAACCCTAAGCTACCCTTGACTGCTTCTGACTCCAATAGATTTCCTAAGCACTAGTGTTTTAAGGAACAGGTTAAAAAGAGAATCCTAATGTGATTCCGTGATAATGGGTGTGTTCCTGATCTTCTCCTAGTGTCTAAACTCTTCTCCATGGCTGGACCCCCAAATAATATTCCTATACGTGCTAAGGGGTATCTAGAGAGTGGGATAGGTTTATTAACTACCCTCACCATAACGCATACCCTAACCCTAACCGCTACCCTAACCCTAGCGCGTACCCTAATCCTAACCCGTACCCTAAACCGAGCCCTAACCCTAACACTAACTCAAACCCTAACCCTAACCCATACTCTACGCCCTACCCGAACCCCTCCCTGAACCCGTACCCTAAACCGTACCCTAACCCTCACCCTAACCCTAACCCTAACCCTATGCTACCCTTGACTGCTTCTGCCTCCAATAGATTTCCTAAGCACTAGTGTTTTAAGGAACAGGTTAAAAAGAGAATCCTAATGTGATTTCGTGATAATGGGTGTGTTCCTTATCTTCTCCTAGTGTCTAAACCCTTCTCCATGGCTGGACCCCCAAATAATATTCCTTTACGTGCTAAGGGGTATCTAGAGAGTGGGATAGGTTTAATAACTCCCCTCACCCTAAAGCGTACCCTAACCCTAACCCCTACCCTAACACTAACGCGTACCCTAATCCTAACCCGAACCCTTAACCGAGCCCTAACCCTAACACAAACACTAACCCTAACTCTAACCCATACCCTACGCCCTACCCGAATCCCTCCCTGAACCCGTACCCTAAGCCGTACCCTAACCCTCACCCTAACCCTAACCCTAACCCTAAGCTACCCTTGACGGCTTCTGCCTCCAATAGATTTCCTAAGCACTAGTGATTTAAGGAACAGGTTAAAAAGAGAATCCTAATGTGATTTCTTGATAATGGGTGTGTTCCTTATCTTCTCCTCTTGTCTAAACTCTTTTCCATGGCTGGACCCCCAAATAATATTCCTTTACGTGCTAAGGGGTATCTAGAGAGTGGGATAGGTTTAATAACTACCCTCACCCTAACGCGTACCCTAACCCTAACCGCTACCCTAAACCTAACGAGTACCCTAATCCTAACCCGTACCCTAAACCGAGCCCTAACCCTAACACTAACCCTAACTCTAACCCTAACCCATACCCTACGCCCTACCCGAACCCCTCCCCGAACCCGTACCCTAAGCCGTACCCTAACCCTCACCCTAACCCTAACCCTAACCCTAAGCTACCCTTGACTGCTTCTGCCTCCAATAGATTTCCTAACCACTAGTGTTTTAAGGAACAGTTTAAAAAGAGAATCATATTGTGATTTCTTGATAATGGGTGTGTTCCTTATCTTCTCCTAGTGTCTAAACCCTTCTCCATGGCTGGACGCCCAAATAATATTCCTTTACGTGCTAAGGGGTATCTAGAGAGTGGGATAGGTTTAATAACTACCCTCACCCTAAAGCGTACCCTAACCCTAACCCCTACCCTAACACTAAATCGTACCCTAATCCTAACCCGTACCCTAAACCGAGCCCTAACCCTAACACTAACCCTAACCCTAACTCTAACCCATACCCTACGCCCTACCTGAACCCCTCCCCGAACCCGTACCCTAAGCCGTACCCTAACCCTCACCCTAACCCTAACCCTAACCCTAAGCTACCCTTGACGGCTTCTGCCTCCAATAGATTTCCTAAGCACTAGTGATTTAAGGAACAGGTTAAAAAGAGAATCCTAATGTGATTTCTTGATAATGGGTGTGTTCCTTATCTTCTCCTAGTGTCTAAACTCTTCTCCATGGCTGGACCCCCAATAATATTCCTGTACGTGCTAAGGGGTATCTAGAGAGTGGGATAGGTTTAATAACTACCCTCACCCTAACGCGTACACTAACCCTAACGCGTACCCTAATCCTAACCCGTACCCTAAACCGAGCCCTAACCCTAACACTAACCCTAACCCTAACCCTAACCCATACCCTACGCCCTACCCGAACCCCTCCCCGAACCCGTGCCCTAAGCCGTACCCTAACCCTCACTCTAAACTTAACCCTAACCCTAACCCTAAGCTACCCTTGACGGCTTCTGCCTCCAATAGATTTCCTAAGCACTAGTGTTTTAAGGAACATGTTAAAAAGAGAATCCTAATGTGATTTCTTGATAATGGGTGTGTTCCTTATCTTCTCCTCGTGTCTAAACTCTTCTCCATGGCTGGACCCCCAAATAATATTCCTTTATGTGCTAAGGGGTATCTAGAGAGTGTGATAGGTTTAATAACTACCCTCACCCTAACACGTACCCTAACCCTAACCCCTACCCTAACCCTAACGCGTACCCTAATCCTAACCCGTACCCTAAACCGAGCCCTAACCATAACACTAACCCTAACCCGTACCCTACGCCCTACCCGAACCCCTCCCCGTACCCGTACCGTAAGCCATACCCTAGCCCTCACCCTAACCCTAACCCTAACCCTAAGCTACCCTTGACTGCTTCTGCTTACAATAGATTTCCTAAGCACTAGTGTTTTAAGGAACAGGTTAAAAAGAGAATCCTAATGTGTTTTCGTGATAATGGGTGTGTTCCTTATCTTCTCCTAGTGTCTAAACTCTTCTCCATGGCTGGACCCCCAAATAATATTCCTTTACATGCTAAGGGGTATCTAGAGAGTGGGATAGGTTTAATAACTACCCTCACCCTAACGCGTACCCTAACCCTAACCCTACCCTAACCCTAACGCGTACCCTAATCCTAACCCATACCCTAAACCGAGCCCTAACCCTAACACTAACTCTAACCCTAACCCTAACACATACCCTACGCCCTACCCGAACCCCTCCCTGAACCCGTACCCTAAACCGTACCCTAACCCTCACCCTAACCCTAACCCTAACCCTAAGCTACCCTTGACGGCTTCTGCCTCCAATAGATTTCCTAAGCACTAGTGATTTAAGGAACAGGTTAAAAAGAGAATCCTAATGTGATTTCTTGATAATGGGTGTGTTCCTTATCTTCTCCTCGTGTCTAAACTCTTCTCCATGGCTGGACCCCCAAATAATATTCCTTTACGTGCTAAGGGGTATCTAGAGAGTGGGATAGGTTTAATAACTACCCTCACCCTAACGCGTACCCTAACCCTAACCCCTACCCTAACCCTAACGCATACCCTAATCCTAACCCGTACCCTAAACCGAGCCCTAACCCTAACACTAGCCCTAACCCTAACCCTAACCCATACCCTACGCCCTACCCGAACCCCTCCCTGAACCCGTATCGTAAGCCGTACCCTAACCCTCACCCTAACCCTAACCCTAACCCTAAGCTACCCTTGACTGCTTCTGCCTCCAATAGATTTCCTAAGCACTAGTGTTTTAAGGAACAGGTTAAAAAGAGAATCCTAATGTGATTTCTTGATAATGGGTGTGTTCCTTATCTTCTCCTCGTGTCTAAACTCTTCTCCATGGCTGGACCCCCAAATAATATTCCTTTACGTGCTAAGGGCTATCTAGAGAGTGGGATAGGTTTAATAACTACCCTCACTCTAACGCATATATTAACCCTAACCCCTACCCTAACCCTAACGCGTACCCTAATCCTAACCCGTTACCTAAACCGAGCCCTATCCCTAACACTAGCCCTAACCCTAACCCTAACCCATACCCTACGCCCTACCCGAACCCCTCCCCGAACCCGTACCCTAAGCCGTACCCTAACCCTCACCCTAACCCTAACCCTAACCCTAAGCTACCCTTGACTGCTTCTGCCTCCAATAGATTTCCTAAGCACTAGTGTTTTAAGGAACAGGTTAAAAAGAGAATCCTAATGTGATTTCTTGATAATGGGTGTGTTCCTTATATTCTCCTCGTGTGTAAACTCTTCTCCAAGGCTGGACCCCCAAATAATATTCCTTTACGTGCTAAGGGGTATCAAGAGAGTGTGATAGGTTTAATAACTACCCCCACCCTAACGCGTACCCTAACCCTAACCACTACCCTAACACTAACGCGTACCCTAATCCTAACCCGTACCCTAAACCGAGCCCTAACCCTAACACTAACCCTAACCCTAACCCTAACCCATACCCTACGCCCTACCCGAACCCCTCCCCAAACCCGTACCCTAAGCCATACCCTAACCCTCACCCTAACCCTAACCCTAACCCTAAGCTACCCTTGACTGCTTCTGCCTCCAATAGATTTCCTAAGCACTAGTGTTTTAAGGAACAGGTTAAAAAGAGAATCCTAATGTGATTTCGTGATAATGGGTGTGTTCCTTATCTTCTCCTAGTGTCTAAACTCTTCTCCGTGGTTGGACCCCCAATAATATTCCTGTACGTGCTAAGGGGTATCTAGAGAGTGGGATAGGTTTAATAACTACCCTCACCCTAACGCGTACACTAACCCTAACGCGTACCCTAATCCTAACCCGTACCCTAAACCGAGCCCTAACCCTAACACTAACCCTAACCCTAACCCTAACCCATACCCTACGCCCTACCCGAACCCCTCCCCGAACCCGTGCCCTAAGCCGTACCCTAACCCTCACCCTAAACCTAACCCTAACCCTAACCCTAAGCTACCCTTGACGGCTTCTGCCTCCAATAGATTTCCTAAGCACTAGTGTTTTAAGGAACATGTTAAAAAGAGAATCCTAATGTGATTTCTTGATAATGGGTGTGTTCCTTATCTTCTCCTCGTGTCTAAACTCTTCTCCATGGCTGGACCCCCAAATAATATTCCTTTATGTGCTAAGGGGTATCTAGAGAGTGTGATAGGTTTAATAACTACCCTCACCCTAACACGTACCCTAACCCTAACCCCTACCCTAACCCTAACGCGTACCCTAATCCTAACCCGTACCCTAAACCGAGCCCTAACCATAACACTAACCCTAACCCGTACCCTACGCCCTACCCGAACCCCTCCCCGAACCCGTACCGTAAGCCATACCCTAGCCCTCACCCTAACCCTAACCCTAACCCTAAGCTACCCTTGACTGCTTCTGCTTCCAATAGATTTCCTAAGCACTAGTGTTTTAAGGAACAGGTTAAAAAGAGAATCCTAATGTGTTTTCGTGATAATGGGTGTGTTCCTTATCTTCTCCTAGTGTCTAAACTCTTCTCCATGGCTGGACCCCCAAATAATATTCCTTTACGTGCTAAGGGGTATCTAGAGAGTGGGATAGGTTTAATAACTACCCTCACCCTAACGCGTACCCTAACCCTAACCCCTACCCTAACCCTAACGCGTACCCTAATCCTAACCCATACCCTAAACCGAGCCCTAACCCTAACACTAACTCTAACCCTAACCCTAACACATACCCTACGCCCTACCCGAACCCCTCCCTGAACCCGTACCCTAAACCGTACCCTAACCCTCACCCTAACCCTAACCCTAACCCTAAGCTACCCTTGACGGCTTCTGCCTCCAATAGATTTCCTAAGCACTAGTGATTTAAGGAACAGGTTAAAAAGAGAATCCTAATGTGATTTCTTGATAATGGGTGTGTTCCTTATCTTCTCCTCGTGTCTAAACTCTTCTCCATGGCTGGACCCCCAAATAATATTCCTTTACGTGCTAAGGGGTATCTAGAGAGTGGGATAGGTTTAATAACTCCCCTCACCCTAACGCGTACCCTAACCCTAACCCCTACCCTAACCCTAACGCATACCCTAATCCTAACCCGTACCCTAAACCGAGCCCTAACCCTAACACTAGCCCTAACCCTAACCCTAACCCATACCCTACGCCCTACCCGAACCCCTCCCTGAACCCGTATCGTAAGCCGTACCCTAACCCTCACCCTAACCCTAACCCTAACCCTAAGCTACCCTTGACTGCTTCTGCCTCCAATAGATTTCCTAAGCACTAGTGTTTTAAGGAACAGGTTAAAAAGAGAATCCTAATGTGATTTCTTGATAATGGGTGTGTTCCTTATCTTCTCCTCGTGTCTAAACTCTTCTCCATGGCTGGACCCCCAAATAATATTCGTTTACGTGCTAAGGGGTATCTAGAGAGTGTGATAAGTTTAATAACTACCCCCACCCTAACGCGTACCCTAACCCTAACCCCAACCCTAACCCTAACGCGTACCCTAATCCTAACCCGTACCCTAAACCGAGCCCTAACCCTAACACTAACCCTAACCCTAACTCTAACCCATACCCTATGCCCTACCTGAACCCCTCCCCGAACCCGTACCCTAAGCCGTACCCTAACCCTCACCCTAACCCTAAACCTAACCCTAAGCTACCCTTGACGGCTTCTGCCTCCAATAGATTTCCTAAGCACTAGTGATTTAAGGAACAGGTTAAAAAGAGAATCCTAATGTGATTTCTTGATAATGGGTGTGTTCCTTATCTTCTCCTCGTGTCTAAACTCTTCTCCATGGCTGGACCCCCAAATAATATTCCTTTACGTGCTAAGGGCTATCTAGAGAGTGGGATAGGTTTAATAACTACCCTCACTCTAACGCATATATTAACCCTAACCCCTACCCTAACCCTAACGCGTACCCTAATCCTAACCCGTTACCTAAACCGAGCCCTATCCCTAACACTAGCCCTAACCCTAACCCTAACCCATACCCTACGCCCTACCCGAACCCCTCCCCGAACCCGTACCCTAAGCCGTACCCTAACCCTCACCCTAACCCTAACCCTAACCCTAAGCTACCCTTGACTGCTTCTGCCTCCAATAGATTTCCTAAGCACTAGTGTTTTAAGGAACAGGTTAAAAAGAGAATCCTAATGTGATTTCTTGATAATGGGTGTGTTCCTTATATTCTCCTCGTGTGTAAACTCTTCTCCAAGGCTGGACCCCCAAATAATATTCCTTTACGTGCTAAGGGGTATCAAGAGAGTGTGATAGGTTTAATAACTACCCCCACCCTAACGCGTACCCTAACCCTAACCACTACCCTAACACTAACGCGTACCCTAATCCTAACCCGTACCCTAAACCGAGCCCTAACCCTAACACTAACCCTAACCCTAACCCTAACCCATACCCTACGCCCTACCCGAACCCCTCCCCAAACCCGTACCCTAAGCCATACCCTAACCCTCACCCTAACCCTAACCCTAACCCTAAGCTACCCTTGACTGCTTCTGCCTCCAATAGATTTCCTAAGCACTAGTGTTTTAAGGAACAGGTTAAAAAGAGAATCCTAATGTGATTTCGTGATAATGGGTGTGTTCCTTATCTTCTCCTAGTGTCTAAACTCTTCTCCGTGGATGGACCCCCAATAATATTCCTGTACGTGCTAAGGGGTATCTAGAGAGTGGGATAGGTTTAATAACTACCCTCACCCTAACGCGTACACTAACCCTAACGCGTACCCTAATCCTAACCCGTACCCTAAACCGAGCCCTAACCCTAACACTAACCCTAACCATAACCCTAACCCATACCCTACGCCCTACCCGAACCCCTCCCCGAACCCGTGCCCTAAGCCGTACCCTAACCCTCACCCTAAACCTAACCCTAACCCTAACCCTAAGCTACCCTTGACGGCTTCTGCCTCCAATAGATTTCCTAAGCACTAGTGTTTTAAGGAACATGTTAAAAAGAGAATCCTAATGTGATTTCTTGATAATGGGTGTGTTCCTTATCTTCTCCTCGTGTCTAAACTCTTCTCCATGGCTGGACCCCCAAATAATATTCCTTTATGTGCTAAGGGGTATCTAGAGAGTGTGATAGGTTTAATAACTACCCTCACCCTAACACGTACCCTAACCCTAACCCCTACCCTAACCCTAACGCGTACCCTAATCCTAACCCGTACCCTAAACCGAGCCCTAACCATAACACTAACCCTAACCCATACCCTACGCCCTACCCGCACCCCTCCCCGAACCCGTACCGTAAGCCATACCCTAGCCCTCACCCTAACCCTATCCCTAACCCTAAGCTACCCTTGACTGCTTCTGCCTCCAATAGATTTCCTAAGCACTAGTGTTTTAAGGAACAGGTTAAAAAGAGAATCCTAATGTGTTTTCGTGATAATGGGTGTGTTCCTTATCTTCTCCTAGTGTCTAAACTCTTCTCCATGGCTGGACCCCCAAATAATATTCCTTTACGTGCTAAGGGGTATCTAGAGAGTGGGATAGGTTTAATAACTACCCTCACCCTAACGCGTACCCTAACCCTAACCCCTACCCTAACCCTAACTCGTACCCTAATCCTAACCCATACCCTAAACCGAGCCCTAACCCTAACACTAACTCTAACCCTAACCCTAACCCATACCCTACGCCCTACCCGAACCCCTCCCTGAACCCGTAGCCTAAACCATACCCTAACCCTCACCCTAACCCTAACCCTAACCCTAAGCTACCCTTGACGGCTTCTGCCTCCAATAGATTTCCTAAGCACTAGTGATTTAAGGAACAGGTTAAAAAGAGAATCCTAATGTGATTTCTTGATAATGGGTGTGTTCCTTATCTTCTCCTCGTGTCTAAACTCTTCTCCATGGCTGGACCCCCAAATAATATTCCTTTACGTGCTAAGGGGTATCTAGAGAGTGGGATAGGTTTAATAACTACCCTCACCCTAACGCGTACCCTAACCCTAACCCCTACCCTAACCCTAACGCATACCCTAATCCTAACCCGTAACCTAAACCGAGCCCTAACCCTAACACTAGCCCTAACCCTAACCCTAACCCATACCCTACGCCCTACCCGAACCCCTCCCCGAACCCGTATCGTAAGCCGTACCCTAACCCTCACCCTAACCCTAACCCTAACCCTAAGCTACCCTTGACTGCTTCTGCCTCCAATAGATTTCCTAAGCACTAGTGTTTTAAGGAACAGGTTAAAAAGAGAATCCTAATGTGATTTCTTGATAATGGGTGTGTTCCTTATCTTCTCCTAGTGTCTAAACTCTTCTCCATGGCTGGACCCCCAAATAATATTCCTTTACGTGCTAAGGGGTATCTAGAGAGTGGGATAGGTTTAATAACTAACCTCACCCTAACGCGTACCCTAACCCTAACACCTACCATAACACTAACGCGTACCCTAATCCTAACCCGTACCCTAAACCGAGCCCTAACCCTAACACGAACCCTAACCCTAACCCTAACCCATACCCTACGCCCTACCCGAACCCCTCCCCGAACCCGTACCCTAAGCCATACCCTATTCCTCACCCTAACCCTAACCCTAAACCTAAGCTACCCTTGACTGCTTCTGCCTCCAATAGATTTCCTAAGCACTAGTGTTTTAAGGAACAGGTTAAAAAGAGAATCCTAATGTGATTTCTTGATAAGGGGTGTGTTCCTTAACTTCTCCTCGTGTCTAAACTCTTCTCCATGGCTGGACCCCCAAATAATATTCCTTTACGTGCTAAGGGGTATCTAGAGAGTGTGATAGGTTTAATAACTACCCTCACCCTAACACGTACCCTAACCCTAACCCCTACCCTAACCCTAACGCGTTCCCTAATTCTATCCCGTACCCTAAACCGAGCCCCAACCCTAACACTAACCCTAACCCTAACCCTAACCCATACCCTACGCCCTACCCGAACCCCTCCCCGAACCCGTACCCTAAGCCATACCCTAGCCCTCACCCTAACCCTAACCCTAACCCTAAGCTACCCTTGACTGCTTCTGCTTCCAATAGATTTCTTAAGCACTAGTGTTTTAAGGAACAGGTTAAAAAGAGAATCCTAATGTGATTCCGTGATAATGGGTGTGTTCCTTATATTCTCCTAGTGTCTAAACTCTTCTCCATGGCTGGACCCCCAAATAATATTCCTATACGTGCTAAGGGGTATCTAGAGAGTGGGATAGGTTTATTAACTACCCTCACCCTAACGCGTACCCTAACCCTAACCGCTACCCTAACCCTAGCGCGTACCCTAATCCTAACGCGTACCCTAAACCGAGCCCTAACCCTAACACTAACTCTAACCCTAACCCTAACCCATACCCTACGCCCTACCCGAACCCCTCCCTGAACCCATACCCTAAACCGTACCCTAACCCTAACCCTAACCCTAATCCTAACCCTAAGCTACCCTTGACTGCTTCTGCCTCCAATAGATTTCCTAAGCACTAGTGTTTTAAGGAACAGGTTAAAAACAGAATCCTAATGTGATTTCTTGATAATGGGTGTGTTCCTTATATTCTCCTCGTGTCTAAACTCATCTCCAAGGCTGGACCCCCAAATAATATTCCTTTACGTGATAAGGGGTATCTAGAGAGTGTGATAGGTTTAATAAATACCCCCACCCTAACGCGTACCCTAACCCTAATCCCTACCCTAACCCTAACGCGTACCCTAATCCTAACCCGTACCCTAAACCGAGCCCTAACCCTAACACTAACCCTAACCCTAAACCTAACCCATACCCTACGCCCTACCCGAACCCCTCCCCGAACCCGTACCCTAAGCCATACCCTAACCCTCACCCTAACCCTAACCCTAACCCTAAGCTACCCTTGACTGCTTCTGCCTCCAATAGATTTCCTAAGCACTAGTGTTTTAAGGAACAGGTTAAAAAGAGAATCCTAATGTGATTTCCTGATAATGGGTGTGTTCCTTATCTTCTCCTAGTGTCTAAACTCTTCTCCATGGCTGGACCCCCAATAATATTCCTGTACGTGCTAAGGGGTATCTAGAGAGTGAGATAGGTTTAATAACTACCCTCACCCTAACGCGTACACTAACCCTAACGCGTACCCTAATCCTAACCCGTACCCTAAACCGAGCCCTAACCCTAACACTAACCCTAACCCTAACCCTAACCCATACCCTACGCCCTACCCGAACCCCTCCCCGAACCCGTGCCCTAAGCCGTACCCTAACCCTCACCCTAACCCTAACCCTAACCCTAAGCTACCCTTGACGGCTTCTGCCTCCAATAGATTTCCTAAGCACTAGTGTTTTAAGGAACATGTTAAAAAGAGAATCCTAATGTGATTTCTTGATAATGGGTGTGTTCCTTATCTTCTCCTCGTGTCTAAACTCTTCTCCATGGATGGACCCCCAAATAATATTCCTTTATGTGCTAAGGGGTATCTAGAGAGTGTGATAGGTTTAATAACTACCCTCACCATAACGCGTACCCTAACCCTAACCCCTACCCTAACCCTAACGCATACCCTAATCCTAACCCTTACCCTAAACCGAGCCCAAACCCTAACACTAGCCCTAACCCTAACCCTAACCCATACCCTACGCCCTACCCGAACCCCTCCTCGAACCCGTATCGTAAGCCGTACCCTAACCCTCACCCTAACCCTAACCCTAAGCTACCCTTGACGGCTTCTGCCTCCAATAGATTTCCTAAGCACTAGTGTTTTAAGGAACTGGTTAAAAAGAGAATCCTAATGTGATTTCTTGATAATGGGTGTGTTCCTTATCTTCTCCTCGTGTCTAAACTCTTCTCCATGGCTGGACCCCCAAATAATATTCCTTTACGTGCTAAGGGGTATCTAGAGAGTGTGATAGGTTTAATAACTACCCCCACCCTAAAGCGTACCCTAACCCTAACCCCTACCCTAACCCTAACGCGTACCCTAATCCTAACCCGTACCCTAAACCGAGCCCTAACCCTAACACTAACCCTAACCCTAATCCTAACCCATACCCTACGCCCTACCCGAACCCCTCCCCGAACCCGTACCCTAAGCCATACCCTAACCCTCACCCTAACCCTAACCCTAACCCTAAGCTACCCTTGACTGCTTCTGCCTCCAATAGATTTCCTAAGCACTAGTGTTTTAAGGAACATGTTAAAAACAGAATCCTAATGTGATTTCTTGATAATGGGTGTGTTCCTTATATTCTCCTCGTGTCTAAACTCTTCTCCAAGGCTGGACCCCCAAATAATATTCCTTTACGTGATAAGGGGTATCTAGAGAGTGTGATAGGTTTAATAAATACCCCCAACCTAACGCGTACCCTAACCCTAATCCCTACCCTAACCCTAACGCGTACCCTAATCCTAACCCGTAACCTAAACCGAGCCCTAACCCTAACACTAACCCTAACCCTAACCCTAACCCATACCCTACGCCCTACCCGAACCCCTCCCCGAACCCGTACCCTAAGCCATACCCTAACCCTCACCCTAACCCTAACCCTAACCCTAAGCTACCCTTGACTGCTTCTGCCTCCAATAGATTTCCTAAGCACTAGTGTTTTAAGGAACAGGTTAAAAAGAGAATCCTAATGTGATTTCGTGATAATGGGTGTGTTCCTTATCTTCTCCTAGTGTCTAAACTCTTCTCCATGGCTGGACCCCCAATAATATTCCTGTACGTGCTAAGGGGTATCTAGAGAGTGAGATAGGTTTAATAACTACCCTCACCCTAACGCGTACACTAACCCTAACGCGTACCCTAATCCTAACCCGTACCCTAAACCGAGCCCTAACCCTAACACTAACCCTAACCCTAACCCTAACCCATACCCTACGCCCTACACGAACCCCTCCCCGAACCCGTGCCCTAAGCCGTACCCTAACCCTCACCCTAACCCTAACCCTAAGCTACCCTTGACGGCTTCTGCCTCCAATAGATTTCCTAAGCACTAGTGTTTTAAGGAACATGTTAAAAAGAGAATCCTAATGTGATTTCTTGATAATGGGTGTGTTCCTTATATTCTCCTCGTGTCTAAACTCTTCTCCATGGCTGGACCCCCAAATAATATTCCTTTATGTGCTAAGGGGTATCTAGAGAGTGTGATAGGTTTAATAACTACCCTCACCATAACGCGTACCCTAACCCTAACCCCTACCCTAACCCTAACGCATACCCTAATCCTAACCCGTACCCTAAACCGAGCCCAAACCCTAACACTAGCCCTAACCCTAACCCTAACCCATACCCTACGCCCTACCCGAACCCCTCCCCGAACCCGTATCGTAAGCCGTACCCTAACCCTCACCCTAACCCTAATCCTAACACTAAGCTACCCTTGACGGCTTCTGCCTCAAATAGATTTCCTAAGCACTAGTGTTTTAAGGAACTGGTTAAAAAGAGAATCCTAATGTGATTTCTTGATAATGGGTGTGTTCCTTATCTTCTCCTAGTGTCTAAACTCTTCTCCATGGCTGGACCCCCAAATAATATTCCTTTACGTGCTAGGGGGTATCTAGAGAGTGGGATAGGTTTAATAACTACCCTCACCCTAATGCGTACCCTAACCCTAACACCTACCCTAACCCTAACGCGTACAATAATCCTAACCCGTACCCTAAACCGAGCCCTAACCCTAACACTAACCCTAACCCTAACCCTAACCCATACCCTACGCCCTACACGAACCCCTCCCCGAACCCGTGCCCTAAGCCGTACCCTAACCCTCACCCTAACCCTAACCCTAACCCTAAGCTACCCATGACGGCTTCTGCCTCCAATAGATTTCGTAAGCACTAGTGTTTTAAGGAACATGTTAAAGAGAGAATCCTAATGTGATTTCTTGATAATGGGTGTGTTCCTTATCTTCTCCTCGTGTCTAAACTCTTCTCCATGGCTGGACCCCCAAATAATATTCCTTTATGTGCTAAGGGGTATCTAGAGAGTGTGATAGGTTTAATAACTACCCTCACCCTAACGCGTACCCTAACCCTAACCCCTACCCTAACCCTAACGCATACCCTAATCCTAACCCGTACCCTAAACCGAGCCCAAACCCTAACACTAGCCCTAACCCTAACCCTAACCCATACCCTACGCCCTACCCGAACCCCTCCCCGAACCCGTATCGTAAGCCGTACCCTAACCCTCACCCTAACCCTAACCCTAAGCCTAAGCTACCCTTGACTGCTTCTGCCTCCAATAGATTTCCTAAGCACTAGTGTTTTAAGGAACAGGTTAAAAAGAGAATCCTAATGTGATTTCTTGATAATGGGTGTGTTCCTTATCTTCTCCTAGTGTCTAAACTCTTCTCCATGGCTGGACCCCCAAATAATATTCCTTTACGTGCTAAGGGGTATCTAGAGAGTGGGATAGGTTTAATAACTACCCTCACCCTAAAGCGTACCCTAACCCTAACCACTACCCTAACACTAACGCGTACCCTAATCCTAACCCGTAACATAAACCGACCCCTAACCCTAACACTAACCCTAACCATAACCCATACCCTATGCCCTACCCGAACCCCTCCCCGAACCCGTACCCTAAGCCGTACCCTAACCCTCACCCTAACCCTAACCCTAAGCCTAAGCTACCCTTGACTGCTTCTGCCTCCAATAGATTTCCTAAGCACTAGTGTTTTAAGGAACAGGTTAAAAAGAGAATCCTAATGTGATTTCGTGATAATGGGTGTGTTCCTTATCTTCTCCTAGGGTCTAAACTCTTCTCCATGGCTGGACCCCCAATAATATTCCTGTACGTGCTAAGGGGTATCTAGAGAGTGGAATAGGTTTAAAAACTAACCTCACCCTATCGCATACCCTAACCCTAACCCCTACCCTAACCCTAACGCGTACCCTAATCCTAACCCGTACCCTAAACCGAGCCCTAACCCTAACACTAACCCTAACCCTAACCCTAACCCATAGCCTACGCCCTACCCGAACCCCTCCCCGAACCCGTACCCTAAGCCGTACCCTAACCCTCACCCTAACCCTAACGCTAACCCTAAGCTACCCTTGACGGCTTCTGCCTCCAATAGAATTCCTAAGCACTAGTGTTTTAAGGAACAGTTTAAAAAGAGAATCATATTGTGATTTCTTGATAATGGGTGTGTTCCTTATCTTCTCCTAGTGTCTAAACTCTTCTCCATGGCTGGACACCCAAATAATATTCCTTTACATGCTAAGGGGTATCTAGAGAGTGGGATAGGTTTAATAACTACCCTCAACCTAAAGCGTACCCTAACCCTAACCACTATCCTAACACTAACGCGTACCCTAATCCTAACCCGTACCCTAAACCGAGCCCTAACCCTAATACTAACTCTAACCCTAACCCTAACACATACCCTACGCCCTACCCGAACCCCTCCCCGAACCCGTACCCTAAGCCATACCCTAACCCTCACCCTAAACCTAACCCTAACCCTAAGCTACCCTTGACTGCTTCTGCCTCCAATAGATTTCCTAAGCACTAGTGTTTTAAGGAACAGGTTAAAAAGAGAATCCTAATGTGATTTCGTGATAATGGGTGTGTTCCTTATCTTCTCCTCGTGTCTAAACTCTTCTCCATGGCTGGACCCCCAATAATATTCCTGTACGTGCTAAGGGGTATCTAGAGAGTGGGATAGGTTTAATAACTACCCTCACCCTAACGCGTACACTAACCCTAACGCGTACCCTAATCCTAACCCGTACCCTAAACCCAGCCCTAACCCTAACAGTAACCCTAACCCTAACCCTAACCCATACCCTACGCCCTACCCGAACCCCTCCCCGAACCCGTGCACTAAGCCGTACCCTAACCCTCACCCTAAACCTAACCCTAACCTAACCCTAAGCTACCCTTGACGGCTTCTGCCTCCAATAGATTTCCTAAGCACTAGTGTTTTAAGGAACATGTTAAAAACAGAATCCTAATGTGATTTCTTGATAATGGGTGTGTTCCTTATCTTCTCCTCGTGTCTAAACTCTTCTCCATGGCTGGACCCCCAAATAATATTCCTTTACGTGCTAAGGGGTATCTAGAGAGTGTGATAGGTTTAATAACTACCCCCACCCTAACGCGTACCCTAACCCTAACCCCTACCCTAACCCTAACGCGTACCCTAATCCTAACCCGTACCCTAAACCGAGCCCTAACCCTAACACTAACCCTAACCCTAATCCTAACCCATACCCTACGCCCTACCCGAACCCCTCCCCGAACCCGTACCCTAAGCCATACCCTAACCCTCACCCTAACCCTAACCCTAACCCTAAGCTACCCTTGACTGCTTCTGCCTCCAATAGATTTCCTAAGCACTAGTGTTTTAAGGAACAGGTTAAAAAGAGAATCCTAATGTGATTTCTTGATAATGGGTGTGTTCCTTATCTTCTCCTCGTGTCTAAACTCTTCTCCATGGCTGGACCCCCAAATAATATTCCTTTACGTGCTAAGGGGTATCTAGAGAGTGGGATAGGTTTAATAACGAACCTCACCCTATCGCGTACCCTAACCCTAACACCTACCCTAACACTAACGCATACCCTAATCCTAACCCGTACACTAAACCGAGCCCTAACCCTAACACTATCCCTAACCCTAACCCTAACCCATACCCTACGCCCTACCCGAACCCCTCCCCGAACCCGTACCCTTAGCCATACCCTAACCCTCACCCTAACCCTAACCCTAACCCTAAGCTACCCTTGACTGTTTCTGCCTCCAATAGATTTCCTAAGCACTAGTGTTTTAAGGAACAGGTTAAAAAGAGAATCCTAATGTGATTTCTTGATAATGGGTGTGTTCCTTATATTCTCCTCGTGTCTAAACTCTTCTCCAAGGCTGGACCCCCAAATAATATTCCTTTACGTGATAAGGGGTATCTAGAGAGTGTGATAGGTTTAATAAATACCCCCACCCTAACGCGTACCCTAACCCTAACCCCTACCCTAACCCTAACGCGTACCCCAATCCTAACCCGTACCCTAAACCGAGCCCTAACCCTAACACTAACCCTAACACTAACCCTAACCCATACCCTACACCCTACCCGAACCCCTACCCGAACCCGTACCCTAAGCCATACCCTAAACCTCACCCTAACCCTAACCCTAACCCTAAGCTACCCTTGACTGCTTCTGCCTCCAATAGATTTCCTAAGCACTAGTGTTTTAAGGAACAGGTTAAAAAGAGAATCCTAATGTGATTTCGTGAAAATGGGTGTGTTCCTATTCTTCTCCTAGTGTCTAAACTCTTCTCCATGGCTGGACCCCCAATAATATTCCTGTACGTGCTAAGGGGTATCTAGAGAGTGGGATAGGTTTAATAACTACCCTCACCCTAACGCGTACACTAACCCTAACGCGTACCCTAATCCTAACCCGTACCCTAAACCGAGCCCTAACCCTAACACTAACCCTAACCCTAACCCTAACCCATACCCTACGCCCTACCCGAACCCCTCCCCGAACCCGTGCCCTAAGCCGTACCCTAAACCTCACCCTAACCCTAACCCTAACCCTAAGCTACCCTTGACGGCTTCTGCCTCCAATAGATTTCCTAAGCACTAGTGTTTTAAGGAACTGGTTAAAAAGAGAATCCTAATGTGATTTCTTGATAATGTGTGTGTTCCTTATCTTCTCCTCGTGTCTAAACTCTTCTCCATGGCTGGACCCCCAAATAATATTCCTTTACGTGCTAAGGGGTATCTAGAGAGTGTGATAGTTTTAATAACTACCCCCACCCTAACGCGTACCCTAACCCTAACCCCTACCCTAACCCTATCGCGTACCCTAATCCTAACCCGTACCCTAAACCGAGCCCTAACCCTAACACTAACCCTAACCCTAATCCTAACCCATACCCTACGCCCTACCCGAACCCCTCCCCGAACCCTTACCCTAAGCCATACCCTAACCCTCACCCTAACCCTAAGCTACCCTTGACTGCTTCTGCCTCCAATAGATTTCCTAAGCACTAGTGTTTTAAGGAACAGGTTAAAAACAGAATCCTAATGTGATTTCTTGATAATGGGTGTGTTCCTTATATTCTCCTCGTGTCTAAACTCTTCTCCAAGGCTGGACCCCCAAATAATATTCCTTTACGTG
Organism: Balaenoptera acutorostrata; assembly: GCF_949987535.1. Classification (NCBI taxonomy): domain Eukaryota; kingdom Metazoa; phylum Chordata; class Mammalia; order Artiodactyla; family Balaenopteridae; genus Balaenoptera; species Balaenoptera acutorostrata. The sequence goes on along the minus strand of NW_026645704.1, from coordinate 92,478 downwards.
ATAAGGGGTATCTAGAGAGTGTGATAGGTTTAATAAATACCCCCACCCTAACGCGTACCCTAACCCTAATCCCTACCCTAACCCTAACGCGTACCCTAATCCTAACCCGTACCCTAAACCGAGCCCTAACCCTAACACTAACCCTAACCCTAACCCTAACCCATACCCTACGCCCTACCCGAACCCCTCCCCGAACCCGTACCCTAAGCCATACCCTAACCCTCACCCTAACCCTAACCCTAACCCTAAGCTACCCTTGACTGCTTCTGCCTCCAATAGATTTCCTAAGCACTAGTGTTTTAAGGAACAGGTTAAAAAGAGAATCCTAATGTGATTTCGTGATAATGGGTGTGTTCCTTATCTTCTCCTAGTGTCTAAACTCTTCTCCATGGCTGGACCCCCAATAATATTCCTGTACGTGCTAAGGGGTATCTAGAGAGTGAGATAGGTTTAATAACTACCCTCACCCTAACGCGTACACTAACCCTAACGCGTACCCTAATCCTAACCCGTACCCTAAACCGAGCCCTAACCCTAACACTAACCCTAACCCTAACCCTAACCCATACCCTACGCCCTACACGAACCCCTCCCCGAACCCGTGCCCTAAGCCGTACCCTAACCCTCACCCTAACCCTAACCCTAAGCTACCCTTGACGGCTTCTGCCTCCAATAGATTTCCTAAGCACTAGTGTTTTAAGGAACATGTTAAAAAGAGAATCCTAATGTGATTTCTTGATAATGGGTGTGTTCCTTATATTCTCCTCGTGTCTAAACTCTTCTCCATGGCTGGACCCCCAAATAATATTCCTTTATGTGCTAAGGGGTATCTAGAGAGTGTGATAGGTTTAATAACTACCCTCACCATAACGCGTACCCTAACCCTAACCCCTACCCTAACCCTAACGCATACCCTAATCCTAACCCGTACCCTAAACCGAGCCCAAACCCTAACACTAGCCCTAACCCTAACCCTAACCCATACCCTACGCCCTACCCGAACCCCTCCCCGAACCCGTACCCTAAGCCATACCCTAACCCTCACCCTAACCCTAACCCTAACCCTAAGCTACCCTTGACTGCTTCTGCCTCCAATAGATTTCCTAAGCACTAGTGTTTTAAGGAACAGGTTAAAAAGAGAATCCTAATGTGATTTCGTGATAATGGGTGTGTTCCTTATCTTCTCCTAGTGTCTAAACTCTTCTCCATGGCTGGACCCCCAATAATATTCCTGTACGTGCTAAGGGGTATCTAGAGAGTGAGATAGGTTTAATAACTACCCTCACCCTAACGCGTACACTAACCCTAACGCGTACCGTAATCCTAACCCGTACCCTAAACCGAGCCCTAACCCTAACACTAACCCTAACCCTAACCCTAACCCATACCCTACGCCCTACCCGAACCCCTCCCCGAACCCGTGCCCTATGCCGTACCCTAACCCTCACCCTAACCCTAACCCTAACCCTAAGCTACCCTTGACGGCTTCTGCCTCCAATAGATTTCCTAAGCACTAGTGTTTTAAGGAACATGTTAAAAAGAGAATCCTAATGTGATTTCTTGATAATGGGTGTGTTCCTTATCTTCTCCTCGTGTCTAAACTCTTCTCCATGGCTGGACCCCCAAATAATATTCCTTTACGTGCTAAGGGGTATCTAGAGAGTGTGATAGTTTTAATAACTACCCCCACCCTAACGCGTACCCTAACCCTAACCCCTACCCTAACCCTATCGCGTACCCTAATCCTAACCCGTACCCTAAACCGAGCCCTAACCCTAACACTAACCCTAACCCTAATCCTAACCCATACCCTACGCCCTACCCGAACCCCTCCCCGAACCCGTGCCCTAAGCCGTACCCTAACCCTCACCCTAACCCTAACCCTAAGCTACCCTTGACGGCTTCTGCCTCCAATAGATTTCCTAAGCACTACTGTTTTAAGGAACATGTTAAAAAGAGAATCCTAATGTGATTTCTTGATAATGGGTGTGTTCCTTATATTCTCCTCGTGTCTAAACTCTTCTCCATGGCTGGACCCCCAAATAATATTCCTTTATGTGCTAAGGGGTATCTAGAGAGTGTGATAGGTTTAATAACTACCCTCACCATAACGCGTACCCTAACCCTAACCCCTACCCTAACCCTAACGCATACCCTAATCCTAACCCGTACCCTAAACCGAGCCCAAACCCTAACACTAGCCCTAACCCTAACCCTAACCCATACCCTACGCCCTACCCGAACCCCTCCCCGAACCCGTATCGTAAGCCGTACCCTAACCCTCACCCTAACCCTAATCCTAACACCAAGCTACCCTTGACGGCTTCTGCCTCCAATAGATTTCCTAAGCACTAGTGTTTTAAGGAACTGGTTAAAAAGAGAATCCTAATGTGATTTCTTGATAATGGGTGTGTTCCTTATATTCTCCTCGTGTCTAAACTCATCTCCAAGGCTGGACCCCCAAATAATATTCCTTTACGTGATAAGGGGTATCTAGAGAGTGTGATAGGTTTAATAAATACCCCCACCCTAACGCGTACCCTAACCCTAATCCCTACCCTAACCCTAACGCGTACCCTAATCCTAACCCGTACCCTAAACCGAGCCCTAACCCTAACACTAACCCTAACCCTAAACCTAACCCATACCCTACGCCCTACCCGAACCCCTCCCCGAACCCGTACCCTAAGCCATACCCTAACCCTCACCCTAACCCTAACCCTAACCCTAAGCTACCCTTGACTGCTTCTGCCTCCAATAGATTTCCTAAGCACTAGTGTTTTAAGGAACAGGTTAAAAAGAGAATCCTAATGTGATTTCCTGATAATGGGTGTGTTCCTTATCTTCTCCTAGTGTCTAAACTCTTCTCCATGGCTGGACCCCCAATAATATTCCTGTACGTGCTAAGGGGTATCTAGAGAGTGAGATAGGTTTAATAACTACCCTCACCCTAACGCGTACACTAACCCTAACGCGTACCCTAATCCTAACCCGTACCCTAAACCGAGCCCTAACCCTAACACTAACCCTAACCCTAACCCTAACCCATACCCTACGCCCTACCCGAACCCCTCCCCGAACCCGTGCCCTAAGCCGTACCCTAACCCTCACCCTAACCCTAACCCTAACCCTAAGCTACCCTTGACGGCTTCTGCCTCCAATAGATTTCCTAAGCACTAGTGTTTTAAGGAACATGTTAAAAAGAGAATCCTAATGTGATTTCTTGATAATGGGTGTGTTCCTTATCTTCTCCTCGTGTCTAAACTCTTCTCCATGGATGGACCCCCAAATAATATTCCTTTATGTGCTAAGGGGTATCTAGAGAGTGTGATAGGTTTAATAACTACCCTCACCATAACGCGTACCCTAACCCTAACCCCTACCCTAACCCTAACGCATACCCTAATCCTAACCCTTACCCTAAACCGAGCCCAAACCCTAACACTAGCCCTAACCCTAACCCTAACCCATACCCTACGCCCTACCCGAACCCCTCCTCGAACCCGTATCGTAAGCCGTACCCTAACCCTCACCCTAACCCTAACCCTAAGCTACCCTTGACGGCTTCTGCCTCCAATAGATTTCCTAAGCACTAGTGTTTTAAGGAACTGGTTAAAAAGAGAATCCTAATGTGATTTCTTGATAATGGGTGTGTTCCTTATCTTCTCCTCGTGTCTAAACTCTTCTCCATGGCTGGACCCCCAAATAATATTCCTTTACGTGCTAAGGGGTATCTAGAGAGTGTGATAGGTTTAATAACTACCCCCACCCTAAAGCGTACCCTAACCCTAACCCCTACCCTAACCCTAACGCGTACCCTAATCCTAACCCGTACCCTAAACCGAGCCCTAACCCTAACACTAACCCTAACCCTAATCCTAACCCATACCCTACGCCCTACCCGAACCCCTCCCCGAACCCGTACCCTAAGCCATACCCTAACCCTCACCCTAACCCTAACCCTAACCCTAAGCTACCCTTGACTGCTTCTGCCTCCAATAGATTTCCTAAGCACTAGTGTTTTAAGGAACAGGTTAAAAAGAGAATCCTAATGTGATTTCTTGATAATGGGTGTGTTCCTTATATTCTCCTCGTGTCTAAACTCTTCTCCAAGGCTGGACCCCCAAATAATATTCCTTTACGTGATAAGGGGTATCTAGAGAGTGTGATAGGTTTAATAAATACCCCCAACCTAACGCGTACCCTAACCCTAATCCCTACCCTAACCCTAACGCGTACCCTAATCCTAACCCGTACCCTAAACCGAGCCCTAACCCTAACACTAACCCTAACCCTAACCCTAACCCATACCCTACGCCCTACCCGAACCCCTCCCCGAACCCGTACCCTAAGCCATACCCTAACCCTCACCCTAACCCTAACCCTAACCCTAAGCTACCCTTGACTGCTTCTGCCTCCAATAGATTTCCTAAGCACTAGTGTTTTAAGGAACAGGTTAAAAAGAGAATCCTAATGTGATTTCGTGATAATGGGTGTGTTCCTTATCTTCTCCTAGTGTCTAAACTCTTCTCCATGGCTGGACCCCCAATAATATTCCTGTACGTGCTAAGGGGTATCTAGAGAGTGAGATAGGTTTAATAACTACCCTCACCCTAACGCGTACACTAACCCTAACGCGTACCGTAATCCTAACCCGTACCCTAAACCGAGCCCTAACCCTAACACTAACCCTAACCCTAACCCTAACCCATACCCTACGCCCTACCCGAACCCCTCCCCGAACCCGTGCCCTAAGCCGTACCCTAACCCTCACCCTAACCCTAACCCTAACCCTAAGCTACCCTTGACGGCTTCTGCCTCCAATAGATTTCCTAAGCACTAGTGTTTTAAGGAACATGTTAAAAAGAGAATCCTAATGTGATTTCTTGATAATGGGTGTGTTCCTTATCTTCTCCTCGTGTCTAAACTCTTCTCCATGGCTGGACCCCCAAATAATATTCCTTTATGTGCTAAGGGGTATCTAGAGAGTGTGATAGGTTTAATAACTACCCTCACCATAACGCGTACCCTAACCCTAACCCCTACCCTAACCCTAACGCATACCCTAATCCTAACCCGTACCCTAAACCGAGCCCAAACCCTAACACTAGCCCTAACCCTAACCCTAACCCATACCCTACGCCCTACCCGAACCCCTCCCCGAACCCGTATCGTAAGCCGTACCCTGACCCTCACCCTAACCCTAATCCTAACACTAAGCTACCCTTGACGGCTTCTGCCTCCAATAGATTTCCTAAGCACTAGTGTTTTAAGGAACTGGTTAAAAAGAGAATCCTAATGTGATTTCTTGATAATGGGTGTGTTCCTTATCTTCTCCTCGTGTCTAAACTCTTCTCCATGGCTGGACCCCCATATAATATTCCTTTACGTGCTAAGGGGTATCTAGAGAGTGTGATAGTTTTAATAACTACCCCCACCCTAACGCGTACCCTAACCCTAACCCCTACCCTAACCCTATCGCGTACCCTAATCCTAACCCGTACCCTAAACCGAGCCCTAACCCTAACACTAACCCTAACCCTAATCCTAACCCATACCCTACGCCCTACCCGAACCCCTCCCCGAACCCTTACCCTAAGCCATACCCTAACCCTCACCCTAACCCTAACCCTAACCCTAAGCTACCCTTGACTGCTTCTGCCTCCAATAGATTTCCTAAGCACTAGTGTTTTAAGGAACAGGTTAAAAACAGAATCCTAATGTGATTTCTTGATAATGGGTGTGTTCCTTATATTCTCCTCGTGTCTAAACTCTTCTCCAAGGCTGGACCCCCAAATAATATTCCTTTACGTGATAAGGGGTATCTAGAGAGTGTGATAGGTTTAATAAATACCCCCACCCTAACGCGTACCCTAACCCTAATCCCTACCCTAACCCTAACGCGTACCCTAATCCTAACCCGTACCCTAAACCGAGCCCTAACCCTAACACTAACCCTAACCCTAACCCTAACCCATACCCTACGCCCTACCCGAACCCCTCCCCGAAACCGTACCCTAAGCCATACCCTAACCCTCACCCTAACCCTAACCCTAACCCTAAGCTACCCTTGACTGCTTCTGCCTCCAATAGATTTCCTAAGCACTAGTGTTTTAAGGAACAGGTTAAAAAGAGAATCCTAATGTGATTTCTTGATAATGGGTGTGTTCCTTATCTTCTCCTAGTGTCTAAACTCTTCTCCATGGCTGGACCCCCAAATAATATTCCTTTACGTGCTAGGGGGTATCTAGAGAGTGGGATAGGTTTAATAACTACCCTCACCCTAATGCGTACCCTAACCCTAACACCTACCCTAACCCTAACGCGTACAATAATCCTAACCCGTACCCTAAACCGAGCCCTAACCCTAACACTAACCCTAACCCTAACCCTAACCCATACCCTACGCCCTACACGAACCCCTCCCCGAACCCGTGCCCTAAGCCGTACCCTAACCCTCACCCTAACCCTAACCCTAACCCTAAGCTACCCATGACGGCTTCTGCCTCCAATAGATTTCGTAAGCACTAGTGTTTTAAGGAACATGTTAAAGAGAGAATCCTAATGTGATTTCTTGATAATGGGTGTGTTCCTTATCTTCTCCTCGTGTCTAAACTCTTCTCCATGGCTGGACCCCCAAATAATATTCCTTTATGTGCTAAGGGGTATCTAGAGAGTGGGATAGGTTTAATAACTACCCTCACCCTAACGCGTACCCTAACCCTAACCCCTACCCTAACCCTAACGCATACCCTAATCCTAACCCGTACCCTAAACCGAGCCCAAACCCTAACACTAGCCCTAACCCTAACCCTAACCCATACCCTACGCCCTACCCGAACCCCTCCCCGAACCCGTATCGTAAGCCGTACCCTAACCCTCACCCTAACCCTAACCCTAAGCCTAAGCTACCCTTGACTGCTTCTGCCTCCAATAGATTTCCTAAGCACTAGTGTTTTAAGGAACAGGTTAAAAAGAGAATCCTAATGTGATTTCTTGATAATGGGTGTGTTCCTTATCTTCTCCTAGTGTCTAAACTCTTCTCCATGGCTGGACCCCCAAATAATATTCCTTTACGTGCTAAGGGGTATCTAGAGAGTGGGATAGGTTTAATAACTACCCTCACCCTAAAGCGTACCCTAACCCTAACCACTACCCTAACACTAACGCGTACCCTAATCCTAACCCGTAACATAAACCGACCCCTAACCCTAACACTAACCCTAACCATAACCCATACCCTATGCCCTACCCGAACCCCTCCCCGAACCCGTACCCTAAGCCGTACCCTAACCCTCACCCTAACCCTAACCCTAAGCCTAAGCTACCCTTGACTGCTTCTGCCTCCAATAGATTTCCTAAGCACTAGTGTTTTAAGGAACAGGTTAAAAAGAGAATCCTAATGTGATTTCGTGATAATGGGTGTGTTCCTTATCTTCTCCTAGGGTCTAAACTCTTCTCCATGGCTGGACCCCCAATAATATTCCTGTACGTGCTAAGGGGTATCTAGAGAGTGGAATAGGTTTAAAAACTAACCTCACCCTATCGCATACCCTAACCCTAACCCCTACCCTAACCCTAACGCGTACCCTAATCCTAACCCGTACCCTAAACCGAGCCCTAACCCTAACACTAACCCTAACCCTAACCCTAACCCATAGCCTACGCCCTACCCGAACCCCTCCCCGAACCCGTACCCTAAGCCGTACCCTAACCCTCACCCTAACCCTAACGCTAACCCTAAGCTACCCTTGACGGCTTCTGCCTCCAATAGAATTCCTAAGCACTAGTGTTTTAAGGAACAGTTTAAAAAGAGAATCATATTGTGATTTCTTGATAATGGGTGTGTTCCTTATCTTCTCCTAGTGTCTAAACTCTTCTCCATGGCTGGACACCCAAATAATATTCCTTTACATGCTAAGGGGTATCTAGAGAGTGGGATAGGTTTAATAACTACCCTCAACCTAAAGCGTACCCTAACCCTAACCACTATCCTAACACTAACGCGTACCCTAATCCTAACCCGTACCCTAAACCGAGCCCTAACCCTAATACTAACTCTAACCCTAACCCTAACACATACCCTACGCCCTACCCGAACCCCTCCCCGAACCCGTACCCTAAGCCATACCCTAACCCTCACCCTAAACCTAACCCTAACCCTAAGCTACCCTTGACTGCTTCTGCCTCCAATAGATTTCCTAAGCACTAGTGTTTTAAGGAACAGGTTAAAAAGAGAATCCTAATGTGATTTCGTGATAATGGGTGTGTTCCTTATCTTCTCCTCGTGTCTAAACTCTTCTCCATGGCTGGACCCCCAATAATATTCCTGTACGTGCTAAGGGGTATCTAGAGAGTGGGATAGGTTTAATAACTACCCTCACCCTAACGCGTACACTAACCCTAACGCGTACCCTAATCCTAACCCGTACCCTAAACCCAGCCCTAACCCTAACAGTAACCCTAACCCTAACCCTAACCCATACCCTACGCCCTACCCGAACCCCTCCCCGAACCCGTGCACTAAGCCGTACCCTAACCCTCACCCTAAACCTAACCCTAACCTAACCCTAAGCTACCCTTGACGGCTTCTGCCTCCAATAGATTTCCTAAGCACTAGTGTTTTAAGGAACATGTTAAAAACAGAATCCTAATGTGATTTCTTGATAATGGGTGTGTTCCTTATCTTCTCCTCGTGTCTAAACTCTTCTCCATGGCTGGACCCCCAAATAATATTCCTTTACGTGCTAAGGGGTATCTAGAGAGTGTGATAGGTTTAATAACTACCCCCACCCTAACGCGTACCCTAACCCTAACCCCTACCCTAACCCTAACGCGTACCCTAATCCTAACCCGTACCCTAAACCGAGCCCTAACCCTAACACTAACCCTAACCCTAATCCTAACCCATACCCTACGCCCTACCCGAACCCCTCCCCGAACCCGTACCCTAAGCCATACCCTAACCCTCACCCTAACCCTAACCCTAACCCTAAGCTACCCTTGACTGCTTCTGCCTCCAATAGATTTCCTAAGCACTAGTGTTTTAAGGAACAGGTTAAAAAGAGAATCCTAATGTGATTTCTTGATAATGGGTGTGTTCCTTATCTTCTCCTCGTGTCTAAACTCTTCTCCATGGCTGGACCCCCAAATAATATTCCTTTACGTGCTAAGGGGTATCTAGAGAGTGGGATAGGTTTAATAACGAACCTCACCCTATCGCGTACCCTAACCCTAACACCTACCCTAACACTAACGCATACCCTAATCCTAACCCGTACACTAAACCGAGCCCTAACCCTAACACTATCCCTAACCCTAACCCTAACCCATACCCTACGCCCTACCCGAACCCCTCCCCGAACCCGTACCCTTAGCCATACCCTAACCCTCACCCTAACCCTAACCCTAACCCTAAGCTACCCTTGACTGTTTCTGCCTCCAATAGATTTCCTAAGCACTAGTGTTTTAAGGAACAGGTTAAAAAGAGAATCCTAATGTGATTTCTTGATAATGGGTGTGTTCCTTATATTCTCCTCGTGTCTAAACTCTTCTCCAAGGCTGGACCCCCAAATAATATTCCTTTACGTGATAAGGGGTATCTAGAGAGTGTGATAGGTTTAATAAATACCCCCACCCTAACGCGTACCCTAACCCTAACCCCTACCCTAACCCTAACGCGTACCCCAATCCTAACCCGTACCCTAAACCGAGCCCTAACCCTAACACTAACCCTAACACTAACCCTAACCCATACCCTACACCCTACCCGAACCCCTACCCGAACCCGTACCCTAAGCCATACCCTAAACCTCACCCTAACCCTAACCCTAACCCTAAGCTACCCTTGACTGCTTCTGCCTCCAATAGATTTCCTAAGCACTAGTGTTTTAAGGAACAGGTTAAAAAGAGAATCCTAATGTGATTTCGTGAAAATGGGTGTGTTCCTATTCTTCTCCTAGTGTCTAAACTCTTCTCCATGGCTGGACCCCCAATAATATTCCTGTACGTGCTAAGGGGTATCTAGAGAGTGGGATAGGTTTAATAACTACCCTCACCCTAACGCGTACACTAACCCTAACGCGTACCCTAATCCTAACCCGTACCCTAAACCGAGCCCTAACCCTAACACTAACCCTAACCCTAACCCTAACCCATACCCTACGCCCTACCCGAACCCCTCCCCGAACCCGTGCCCTAAGCCGTACCCTAAACCTCACCCTAACCCTAACCCTAACCCTAAGCTACCCTTGACGGCTTCTGCCTCCAATAGATTTCCTAAGCACTAGTGTTTTAAGGAACTGGTTAAAAAGAGAATCCTAATGTGATTTCTTGATAATGTGTGTGTTCCTTATCTTCTCCTCGTGTCTAAACTCTTCTCCATGGCTGGACCCCCAAATAATATTCCTTTACGTGCTAAGGGGTATCTAGAGAGTGTGATAGTTTTAATAACTACCCCCACCCTAACGCGTACCCTAACCCTAACCCCTACCCTAACCCTATCGCGTACCCTAATCCTAACCCGTACCCTAAACCGAGCCCTAACCCTAACACTAACCCTAACCCTAATCCTAACCCATACCCTACGCCCTACCCGAACCCCTCCCCGAACCCTTACCCTAAGCCATACCCTAACCCTCACCCTAACCCTAACCCTAACCCTAAGCTACCCTTGACTGCTTCTGCCTCCAATAGATTTCCTAAGCACTAGTGTTTTAAGGAACAGGTTAAAAACAGAATCCTAATGTGATTTCTTGATAATGGGTGTGTTCCTTATATTCTCCTCGTGTCTAAACTCTTCTCCAAGGCTGGACCCCCAAATAATATTCCTTTACGTGATAAGGGGTATCTAGAGAGTGTGATAGGTTTAATAAATACCCCCACCCTAACGCGTACCCTAACCCTAATCCCTACCCTAACCCTAACGCGTACCCTAATCCTAACCCGTACCCTAAACCGAGCCCTAACCCTAACACTAACCCTAACCCTAACCCTAACCCATACCCTACGCCCTACCCGAACCCCTCCCCGAACCCGTACCCTAAGCCATACCCTAACCCTCACCCTAACCCTAACCCTAACCCTAAGCTACCCTTGACTGCTTCTGCCTCCAATAGATTTCCTAAGCACTAGTGTTTTAAGGAACAGGTTAAAAAGAGAATCCTAATGTGATTTCGTGATAATGGGTGTGTTCCTTATCTTCTCCTAGTGTCTAAACTCTTCTCCATGGCTGGACCCCCAATAATATTCCTGTACGTGCTAAGGGGTATCTAGAGAGTGAGATAGGTTTAATAACTACCCTCACCCTAACGCGTACACTAACCCTAACGCGTACCCTAATCCTAACCCGTACCCTAAACCGAGCCCTAACCCTAACACTAACCCTAACCCTAACCCTAACCCATACCCTACGCCCTACACGAACCCCTCCCCGAACCCGTGCCCTAAGCCGTACCCTAACCCTCACCCTAACCCTAACCCTAAGCTACCCTTGACGGCTTCTGCCTCCAATAGATTTCCTAAGCACTAGTGTTTTAAGGAACATGTTAAAAAGAGAATCCTAATGTGATTTCTTGATAATGGGTGTGTTCCTTATATTCTCCTCGTGTCTAAACTCTTCTCCATGGCTGGACCCCCAAATAATATTCCTTTATGTGCTAAGGGGTATCTAGAGAGTGTGATAGGTTTAATAACTACCCTCACCATAACGCGTACCCTAACCCTAACCCCTACCCTAACCCTAACGCATACCCTAATCCTAACCCGTACCCTAAACCGAGCCCAAACCCTAACACTAGCCCTAACCCTAACCCTAACCCATACCCTACGCCCTACCCGAACCCCTCCCCGAACCCGTACCCTAAGCCATACCCTAACCCTCACCCTAACCCTAACCCTAACCCTAAGCTACCCTTGACTGCTTCTGCCTCCAATAGATTTCCTAAGCACTAGTGTTTTAAGGAACAGGTTAAAAAGAGAATCCTAATGTGATTTCGTGATAATGGGTGTGTTCCTTATCTTCTCCTAGTGTCTAAACTCTTCTCCATGGCTGGACCCCCAATAATATTCCTGTACGTGCTAAGGGGTATCTAGAGAGTGAGATAGGTTTAATAACTACCCTCACCCTAACGCGTACACTAACCCTAACGCGTACCGTAATCCTAACCCGTACCCTAAACCGAGCCCTAACCCTAACACTAACCCTAACCCTAACCCTAACCCATACCCTACGCCCTACCCGAACCCCTCCCCGAACCCGTGCCCTATGCCGTACCCTAACCCTCACCCTAACCCTAACCCTAACCCTAAGCTACCCTTGACGGCTTCTGCCTCCAATAGATTTCCTAAGCACTAGTGTTTTAAGGAACATGTTAAAAAGAGAATCCTAATGTGATTTCTTGATAATGGGTGTGTTCCTTATCTTCTCCTCGTGTCTAAACTCTTCTCCATGGCTGGACCCCCAAATAATATTCCTTTACGTGCTAAGGGGTATCTAGAGAGTGTGATAGTTTTAATAACTACCCCCACCCTAACGCGTACCCTAACCCTAACCCCTACCCTAACCCTATCGCGTACCCTAATCCTAACCCGTACCCTAAACCGAGCCCTAACCCTAACACTAACCCTAACCCTAATCCTAACCCATACCCTACGCCCTACCCGAACCCCTCCCCGAACCCGTGCCCTAAGCCGTACCCTAACCCTCACCCTAACCCTAACCCTAAGCTACCCTTGACGGCTTCTGCCTCCAATAGATTTCCTAAGCACTACTGTTTTAAGGAACATGTTAAAAAGAGAATCCTAATGTGATTTCTTGATAATGGGTGTGTTCCTTATATTCTCCTCGTGTCTAAACTCTTCTCCATGGCTGGACCCCCAAATAATATTCCTTTATGTGCTAAGGGGTATCTAGAGAGTGTGATAGGTTTAATAACTACCCTCACCATAACGCGTACCCTAACCCTAACCCCTACCCTAACCCTAACGCATACCCTAATCCTAACCCGTACCCTAAACCGAGCCCAAACCCTAACACTAGCCCTAACCCTAACCCTAACCCATACCCTACGCCCTACCCGAACCCCTCCCCGAACCCGTATCGTAAGCCGTACCCTAACCCTCACCCTAACCCTAATCCTAACACCAAGCTACCCTTGACGGCTTCTGCCTCCAATAGATTTCCTAAGCACTAGTGTTTTAAGGAACTGGTTAAAAAGAGAATCCTAATGTGATTTCTTGATAATGGGTGTGTTCCTTATCTTCTCCTAGTGTCTAAACTCTTCTCCATGGCTGGACCCCCAAATAATATTCCTTTACGTGCTAGGGGGTATCTAGAGAGTGGGATAGGTTTAATAACTACCCTCACCCTAATGCGTACCCTAACCCTAACACCTACCCTAACCCTAACGCGTACAATAATCCTAACCCGTACCCTAAACCGAGCCCTAACCCTAACACTAACCCTAACCCTAACCCTAACCCATACCCTACGCCCTACACGAACCCCTCCCCGAACCCGTGCCCTAAGCCGTACCCTAACCCTCACCCTAACCCTAACCCTAACCCTAAGCTACCCATGACGGCTTCTGCCTCCAATAGATTTCGTAAGCACTAGTGTTTTAAGGAACATGTTAAAGAGAGAATCCTAATGTGATTTCTTGATAATGGGTGTGTTCCTTATCTTCTCCTCGTGTCTAAACTCTTCTCCATGGCTGGACCCCCAAATAATATTCCTTTATGTGCTAAGGGGTATCTAGAGAGTGTGATAGGTTTAATAACTACCCTCACCCTAACGCGTACCCTAACCCTAACCCCTACCCTAACCCTAACGCATACCCTAATCCTAACCCGTACCCTAAACCGAGCCCAAACCCTAACACTAGCCCTAACCCTAACCCTAACCCATACCCTACGCCCTACCCGAACCCCTCCCCGAACCCGTATCGTAAGCCGTACCCTAACCCTCACCCTAACCCTAACCCTAACCCTAAGCTACCCTTGACTGCTTCTGCCTCCAATAAATTTCCTAAGCACTAGTGTTTTAAGGAACAGTTTAAAAAGAGAATCATATTGTGATTTCTTGATAATGGGTGTGTTCCTTATCTTCTCCTAGTGTCTAAACACTTCCCCATGGCTGGACCCCCAAATAATATTCCTTTACGTGCTAAGGGGTATCTAGAGAGTGGGATAGGTTTAATAACTACCCTCACCCTAAAGCGTACCCTAACCCTAACCACTACCCTAACACTAACGCGTACCCTAATCCTAACCCGTAACATAAACCGACCCCTAACCCTAACACTAACCCTAACCCTAACCCTAACACATACCCTATGCCCTACCCGAACCCCTCCCCGAACCCGTACCCTAAGCCGTACCCTAACCCTCACCCTAACCCTAACCCTAAGCCTAAGCTACCCTTGACTGCTTCTGCCTCCAATAGATTTCCTAAGCACTAGTGTTTTAAGGAACAGGTTAAAAAGAGAATCCTAATGTGATTTCGTGATAATGGGTGTGTTCCTTATCTTCTCCTAGGGTCTAAACTCTTCTCCATGGCTGGACCCCCAATAATATTCCTGTACGTGCTAAGGGGTATCTAGAGAGTGGAATAGGTTTAAAAACTAACCTCACCCTATCGCATACCCTAACCCTAACCCCTACCCTAACCCTAACGCGTACCCTAATCCTAACCCGTACCCTAAACCGAGCCCTAACCCTAACACTAACCCTAACCCTAACCCATAGCCTACGCCCTACCCGAACCCCTCCCCGAACCCGTACCCTAAGCCGTACCCTAACCCTCACCCTAACCCTAACCCTAACCCTAAGCTACCCTTCACGGCTTCTGCCTCCAATAGATTTCCTAAGCACTAGTGTTTTAAGGAACAGTTTAAAAAGACAATCATATTGTGATTTCTTGATAATGGGTGTGTTCCTTATCTTCTCCTAGTGTCTAAACTCTTCTCCATGGCTGGACACCTAAATAATATTCCTTTACGTGCTAAGGGGTATCTAGAGAGTGGGATAGGTTTAATAACTACCCTCACCCTAAAGCGTACCCTAACCCTAACCACTACCCTAACACTAACGCGTACCCTAATCCTAACCAGTACCCTAAACCGAGCCCTAACCCTAACACTAACTCTAACCCTAACCCTAACACATACCCTACGCCCTACCCGAACCCCTCCCCGAACCCGTACCCTAAGCCATACCCTAACCCTCACCCTAAACCTAACCCTAACCCTAAGCTACCCTTGACTGCTTCTGCCTCCAATAGATTTCCTAAGCACTAGTGTTTTAAGGAACAGGTTAAAAAGAGAATCCTAATGTGATTTCGTGATAATGGGTGTGTTCCTTATCTTCTCCTAGTGTCTAAACTCTTCTCCATGGCTGGACCCCCAATAATATTCCTGTACGTGCTAAGGGGTATCTAGAGAGTGGGATAGGTTTAATAACTACCCTCACCCTAACGCGTACACTAACCCTAACGCGTACCCTAATCCTAACCCGTACCCTAAACCCAGCCCTAACCCTAACAGTAACCCTAACCCTAACCCTAACCCATACCCTACGCCCTACCCGAACCCCTCCCCGAACCCGTGCACTAAGCCGTACCCTAACCCTCACCCTAAACCTAACCCTAACCTAACCCTAAGCTACCCTTGACGGCTTCTGCCTCCAATAGATTTCCTAAGCACTAGTGTTTTAAGGAACATGTTAAAAAGAGAATCCTAATGTGATTTCTTGATAATGGGTGTGTTCCTTATCTTCTCCTCGTGTCTAAACTCTTCTCCATGGCTGGACCCCCAAATAATATTCCTTTACGTGCTAAGGGGTATCTAGAGAGTGTGATAGGTTTAATAACTACACCCACCCTAACGCGTACCCTAACCCTAACCCCTACCCTAACCCTAACGCGTACCCTAATCCTAACCCGTACCCTAAACCGAGCCCTAACCCTAACACTAACCCTAACCCTAATCCTAACCCATACCCTACGCCCTACCCGAACCCCTCCCCGAACCCGTACCCTAAGCCATACCCTAACCCTCACCCTAACCCTAACCCTAACCCTAAGCTACCCTTGACTGCTTCTGCCTCCAATAGATTTCCTAAGCACTAGTGTTTTAAGGAACAGGTTAAAAAGAGAATCCTAATGTGATTTCTTGATAATGGGTGTGTTCCTTATCTTCTCCTCGTGTCTAAACTCTTCTCCATGGCTGGACCCCCAAATAATATTCCTTTACGTGCTAAGGGGTATCTAGAGAGTGGGATAGGTTTAATAACGAACCTCACCCTATCGCGTACCCTAACCCTAACACCTACCCTAACACTAACGCATACCCTAATCCTAACCCGTACACTAAACCGAGCCCTAACCCTAACACTATCCCTAACCCTAACCCTAACCCATACCCTACGCCCTACCCGAACCCCTCCCCGAACCCGTACCCTAAGCCATACCCTAATCCTCACCCTAACCCTAACCCTAACCCTAAGCTACCCTTGACTGCTTCTGCCTCCAATAGATTTCCTAAGCACTAGTGTTTTAAGGAACAGGTTAAAAAGAGAATCCTAATGTGATTTCTTGATAATGGGTGTGTTCCTTATATTCTCCTCGTGTCTAAACTCTTCTCCAAGGCTGGACCCCCAAATAATATTCCTTTACGTGATAAGGGGTATCTAGAGAGTGTGATAGGTTTAATAAATACCCCCACCCTAACGCGTACCCTAACCCTAACCCTTACCCTAACCCTAACGCGTACCCCAATCCTAACCCGTACCCTAAACCGAGCCCTAACCCTAACACTAACCCTAACCCTAACCCTAACCCATACCCTACGCCCTACCCGAACCCCTACCCGAACCCGTACCCTAAGCCATACCCTAAACCTCACCCTAACCCTAACCCTAACCCTAAGCTACCCTTGACTGCTTCTGCCTCCAATAGATTTCCTAAGCACTAGTGTTTTAAGGAACAGGTTAAAAAGAGAATCCTAATGTGATTTCGTGATAATGGGTGTGTTCCTATTCTTCTCCTAGTGTCTAAACTCTTCTCCATGGCTGGACCCCCAATAATATTCCTGTACGTGCTAAGGGGTATCTAGAGAGTGGGATAGGTTTAATAACTACCCTCACCCTAACGCGTACACTAACCCTAACGCGTACCCTAATCCTAACCCGTACCCTAAACCGAGCCCTAACCCTAACACTAACCCTAACCCTAACCCTAACCCATACCCTACGCCCTACCCGAACCCCTCCCCGAACCCGTGCCCTAAGCCGTACCCTAAACCTCACCCTAACCCTAACCCTAACCCTAAGCTACCCTTGACGGCTTCTGCCTCCAATAGATTTCCTAAGCACTAGTGTTTTAAGGAACATGTTAAAAAGAGAATCCTAATGTGATTTCTTGATAATGGGTGTGTTCCTTATCTTCTCCTCGTGTCTAAACTCTTCTCAATGGCTGGACCCCCAAATAATATTCCTTTACGTGCTAAGGGGTATCTAGAGAGTGTGATAGGTTTAATAACTACCCTCACCCTAACGCGTACCCTAACCCTAACCCCTACCCTAACCCTAACGCATACCCTAATCCTAACCCGTACCCTAAACCGAGCCCAAACCCTAACACTAGCCCTAACCCTAACCCTAACCCATACCCTACGCCCTACCCGAACCCCTCCCCGAACCCGTATCGTAAGCCGTACCCTAACCCTCACCCTAACCCTAACCCTAACCCTAAGCTACCCTTGACGGCTTCTGCCTCCAATAGATTTCCTAAGCAATAGTGTTTTAAGGAACTGGTTAAAAAGAGAATCCTAATGTGATTTCTTGATAATGGGTGTGTTCCTTATCTTCTCCTAGTGTCTAAACTCTTCTCCATGGCTGGACCCCCAAATAATATTCCTTTACGTGCTAAGGGGTATCTAGAGAGTGGGATAGGTTCAATAACTACCCTCACCCTAACGCGTACCCTAACCCTAACCCCTACCCTAACCCTAACGCGTACCCTAATCCTAACCCGTACCCTAAACCGAGCCCTAACCCTAACACTAACCCTAACCCTAACCCTAACCCATACCCTACCCCCTACCCGAACCCCTCCCCGAACTCGTACCCTAAGCCGTACCCTAACCGTCAACCTAACCCTAACCCTAACCCTAAGCTACCCTTGACTGCTTCTGCCTCCAATAGATTTCCTAAGCACTAGTGTTTTAAGGAACAGGTTAAAAAGAGAATCCTAATGTGATTTCTTGATAATGGGTGTGTTCCTTATCTTCTCCTCGTGTCTAAACTCTTCTCCATGGCTGGACCCCCAAATAATATTCCTTTACGTGCTAAGGGGTATCTAGAGAGTGGGATAGGTTTAATAACTACCCTCACCCTAACGCGTACCCTAACCCTAACCCCTACCCTAACCCTAACGCGTACCCTAATCCTAAACCGTACCCTAAACCGAGACCTAACCCTAACACTAGCCCTAACCCTAACCCTAACCCATACCCTACGCCCTACCCGAACCCCTCCCCGAACCCGTACCCTAAGCCGTACCCTAACCCTCACCCTAACCCTAACCCTAACCCTAAGCTACCCTTGACTGCTTCTGCCTCCAATAGATTTCCTAAGCACTAGTGTTTTAAGGAACAGGTTAAAAAGAGAATCCTAATGTGATTTCTTGATAATGGGTGTGTTCCTTATCTTCTCCTAGTGTCTAAACTCTTCTCCATGGCTGGACCCCCAAATAATATTCCTTTACGTGCTAAGGGGTATCTAGAGAGTGGGATAGGTTTAATAACTAACCTCACGCTATCGTGTACCCTAACCCTAACCCCTACCCTAACACTAACGCGTACCCTAATCCTAACCCGTACCCTAAACCGAGCCCTAACCCTAACACTAGCCCTAACCCTAACCCTAACCCATACCCTACGCCCTACCCGAACCCCTCCCCGAACCCGTACCCTAAGCCGTACCCTAACCGTCACCCTAACCCTAACCCTAACCCTAAGCTACCCTTGACTGCTTCTGCCTCCAATAGATTTCCTAAGCACTAGTGTTTTAAGGAACAGGTTAAAAAGAGAATCCTAATGTGATTTCTTGATAATGGGTGTGTTCCTTATCTTCTCCTCGTGTCTAAACTCTTCTCCATGGCTGGACCCCCAAATAATATTCCTTTACGTGCTAAGGGGTATCTAGAGAGTGGGATAGGTTTAATAACTACCCTCACCCTAACGCGTACCCTAACCCTAACCCCTACCCTAACCCTAACGCGTACCCTAATCCTAACCCGTACCCTAAACTGAGCCCTAACCCTAACACTAGCCCTAACCCTAACCCTAACCCATACCCTACGCCCTACTCGAACCCCTCCCCGAACCCGTACCCTAACCCTCACCCTAACCCTAACCCTAACCCTACGCTTCCCTTGACTGCTTCTGCCTCCAATAGATTTCCTAAGCACTAGTGTTTTAAGGAACAGGTTAAAAAGAGAATCCTAATGTGATTTCTTGATAATGGGTGTGTTCCTTATCTTCTCCTAGTGTCTAAACTATTCTCCATGGCTGGACCCCCAAATAATATTCCTTTACGTGCTCAGGGGTATCTAGAGAGTGGGATAGGTTGAATAACTAACCTCACGCTATCGTGTACCCTAACCCTAACCCCTACCCTAACACTAACGCGTACCCTAATCCTAACCCGTACCCTAAACCGAGCCCTAACCCTAACACTAGCCCTAACCCTAACCCTAACACATACCCTACGCCCTACTCGAACCCCTCCCCGAACCCGTACCCTAAGCCATTCCCTAAACCTCACCCTAACCCTATCCCTAACCCTAAGCTACCCTTGACTGCTTCTGACTCCAATAGATTTCCTAAGCACTAGTGTTTTAAGGAACAGGTTAAAAAGAGAATCCTAATGTGATTTCGTCATAATGGGTGTGTTCCTTATCTTCTCCTAGTGTCTAAACTCTTCTCCATGGCTGTACCCCCAAATAATATTCCTTTACGTGCTAAGGGGTATCTAGAGAGTGGGATAGGTTTAATAACGAACCTCACCCTATCGCGTACCCTAACCCTAACACCTACCCTAACACTAACGCATACCCTAATCCTAACCCGTACACTAAACCGAGCCCTAACCCTAACACTATCCCTAACCCTAACCCTAACCCATACCCTACGCCCTACCCGAACCCCTCCCCGAACCCGTACCCTAAGCCATACCCTAACCCTCACCCTCACCCTAACCCTAACCCTAAGCTACCCTTGACTGCTTCTGCCTCCAATAGATTTCCTAAGCACTAGTGTTTTAAGGAACAGGTTAAAAAGAGAATCCTAATGTGATTTCTTGATAATGGGTGTGTTCCTTATATTCTCCTCGTGTCTAAACTCTTCTCCAAGGCTGGACCCCCAAATAATATTCCTTTACGTGATAAGGGGTATCTAGAGAGTGTGATAGGTTTAATAAATACCCCCACCCTAACGCGTACCCTAACCCTAACCCCTACCCTAACCCTAACGCGTACCCCAATCCTAACCCGTACCCTAAACCGAGCCCTAACCCTAACACTAACCCTAACCCTAACCCTAACCCATACCCTACGCCCTACCCGAACCCCTACCCGAACCCGTACCCTAAGCCATACCCTAAACCTCACCCTAACCCTAACCCTAACCCTAAGCTACACTTGACTGCTTCTGCCTCCAATAGATTTCCTAAGCACTAGTGTTTTAAGGAACAGGTTAAAAAGAGAATCCTAATGTGATTTCGTGATAATGGGTGTGTTCCTATTCTTCTCCTAGTGTCTAAACTCTTCTCCATGGCTGGACCCCCAATAATATTCCTGTACGTGCTAAGGGGTATCTAGAGAGTGGGATAGGTTTAATAACTACCCTCACCCTAACGCGTACACTAACCCTAACGCGTACCCTAATCCTAACCCGTACCCTAAACCGAGCCCTAACCCTAACACTAACCCTAACCCTAACCCTAACCCATACCCTACGCCCTACCCGAACCCCTCCCCGAACCCGTGCCCTAAGCCGTACCCTAAACCTCACCCTAACCCTAACCCTAACCCTAAGCTACCCTTGACGGCTTCTGCCTCCAATAGATTTCCTAAGCACTAGTGTTTTAAGGAACATGTTAAAAAGAGAATCCTAATGTGATTTCTTGATAATGGGTGTGTTCCTTATCTTCTCCTCGTGTCTAAACTCTTCTCCATGGCTGGACCCCCAAATAATATTCCTTTACGTGCTAAGGGGTATCTAGAGAGTGTGATAGGTTTAATAACTACCCTCACCCTAACGCGTACCCTAACCCTAACCCCTACCCTAACCCTAACGCATACCCTAATCCTAACCCGTACCCTAAACCGAGCCCAAACCCTAACACTAGCCCTAACCCTAACCCTAACCCATACCCTACGCCCTACCCGAACCCCTCCCCGAACCCGTATCGTAAGCCGTACCCTAACCCTCACCCTAACCCTAACCCTAACCCTAAGCTACCCTTGACGGCTTCTGCCTCCAATAGATTTCCTAAGCAATAGTGTTTTAAGGAACTGGTTAAAAAGAGAATCCTAATGTGATTTCTTGATAATGGGTGTGTTCCTTATCTTCTCCTAGTGTCTAAACTCTTCTCCATGGCTGGACCCCCAAATAATATTCCTTTACGTGCTAAGGGGTATCTAGAGAGTGGGATAGGTTCAATAACTACCCTCACCCTAACGCGTACCCTAACCCTAACCCCTACCCTAACCCTAACGCGTACCCTAATCCTAACCCGTACCCTAAACCGAGCCCTAACCCTAACACTAACCCTAACCCTAACCCTAACCCATACCCTACACCCTACCCGAACCCCTCCCCGAACTCGTACCCTAACCCGTACCCTAACCGTCAACCTAACCCTAACCCTAACCCTAAGCTACCCTTGACTGCTTCTGCCTCCAATAGATTTCCTAAGCACTAGTGTTTTAAGGAACAGGTTAAAAAGAGAATCCTAATGTGATTTCTTGATAATGGGTGTGTTCCTTATCTTCTCCTCGTGTCTAAACTCTTCTCCATGGCTGGACCCCCAAATAATATTCCTTTACGTGCTAAGGGGTATCTAGAGAGTGGGATAGGTTTAATAACTACCCTCACCCTAACGCGTACCCTAACCCTAACCCCTACCCTAACCCTAACGCGTACCCTAATCCTAAACCGTACCCTAAACCAAGCCCTAACCCTAACACTAGCCCTAACCCTAACCCTAACCCATACCCTACGCCCTACCCGAACCCCTCCCCGAACCCGTACCCTAAGCCGTACCCTAACCCTCACCCTAACCCTAACCCTAACCCTACGCTTCCCTTGACTGCTTCTGCCTCCAATAGATTTCCTAAGCACTAGTGTTTTAAGGAACAGGTTAAAAAGAGAATCCTAATGTGATTTCTTGATAATGGGTGTGTTCCTTATCTTCTCCTAGTGTCTAAACTCTTCTCCATGGCTGGACCCCCAAATAATATTCCTTTACGTGCTAAGGGGTATCTAGAGAGTGGGATAGGTTTAATAACTAACCTCACGCTATCGTGTACCCTAACCCTAACCCCTACCCTAACACTAACGCGTACCCTAATCCTAACCCGTACCCTAAACCGAGCCCTAACCCTAACACTAGCCCTAACACTAACCCTAACCCATACCCTACGCCCTACCCGAACCCCTCCCCGAACCCGTACCCTAAGCCGTACCCTAACCGTCACCCTAACCCTAACCCTAACCCTAAGCTACGCTTGACTGCTTCTGCCTCCAATAGATTTCCTAAGCACTAGTGTTTTAAGGAACAGGTTAAAAAGAGAATCCTAATGTGATTTCTTGATAATGGGTGTGTTCCTTATCTTCTCCTCGTGTCTAAACTCTTCTCCATGGCTGGACCCCCAAATAATATTCCTTTACGTGCTAAGGGGTATCTAGAGAGTGGGATAGGTTTAATAACTACCCTCACCCTAACGCGTACCCTAACCCTAACCCCTACCCTAACCCTAACGCGTACCCTAATCCTAACCCGTACCCTAAATTGAGCCCTAACCCTAACACTAGCCCTAACCCTAACCCTAACCCATACCCTACGCCCTACTCGAACCCCTCCCCGAACCCGTACCCTAACCCTCACCCTAACCCTAACCCTAACCCTACGCTTCCCTTGACTGCTTCTGCCTCCAATAGATTTCCTAAGCACTAGTGTTTTAAGGAACAGGTTAAAAAGAGAATCCTAATGTGATTTCTTGATAATGGGTGTGTTCCTTATCTTGTCCTAGGGTCTAAACTCTTCTCCATGGCTGGACCCCCAAATAATATTCCTTTACGTGCTCAGGGGTATCTAGAGAGTAGGATAGGTTGAATAACTAACCTCACGCTATCGTGTACCCTAACCCTAACCCCTACCCTAACACTAACGCGTACCCTAATCCTAACCCGTACCCTAAACCGAGCCCTAACCCTAACACTAGCCCTAACCCTAACCCTAACCCATACCCTACGCCCTACTCGAACCCCTCCCCGAACCCGTACCCTAAGCCATTCCCTAACCCTCACCCTAACCCTATCCCTAACCCTAAGCTACCCTTGACTGCTTCTGACTCCAATAGATTTCCTAAGCACTAGTGTTTTAAGGAACAGGTTAAAAAGAGAATCCTAATGTGATTTCGTCATAATGGGTGTGTTCCTTATCTTCTCCTAGTGTCTAAATTCTTCTCCATGGCTGTACCCCCAAATAATATTCCTTTACGTGCTAAGGGGTATCTAGAGAGAGCGAGAGGTTTAATAACTACCCTCACCCTAACGCGTACCCTAACCCTAACCCCTACCCTAACCCTAGCGCGTACCCTAATCCTAACCCGTACCCTAAACCGAGCGCTAACCCTAACACTAACCATAACCCTAACCCTAACCCATACCCTACGCCCTACCCGAACCCCTCCCCGAACCCGTACCCTAAGCCATACCCTAACCCTCACCCTAACCCTAACCCTAACCCTAAGCTACCCTTGACTGCTTCTGCCTCCAATAAATTTCCTAAGCACTAGTGTTTTAAGGAACAGTTTAAAAAGAGAATCATATTGTGATTTCTTGATAATGGGTGTGTTCCTTATCTTCTCCTAGTGTCTAAACTCTTCCCCATGGCTGGACCCCCAAATAATATTCCTTTACGTGCTAAGGGGTATCTAGAGAGTGGGATAGGTTTAATAACTACCCTCACCCTAAAGCGTACCCTAACCCTAACCACTACCCTAACACTAACGCGTACCCTAATCCTAACCCGTAACATATACCGACCCCTAACCCTAACACTAACCCTAACCCTAACCCTAACCCATACCCTACGCCCTACCCGAACCCCTCCCCGAACCCGTACCCTAAGCCGTACCCTAACCCTCACCCTAACCCTAACCCTAACCCTAAGCTACCCTTGACTGCTTCTGCCTCCAATAGATTTCCTAAGCACTAGTGTTTTAAGGAACAGGTTAAAAAGAGAATCCTAATGTGATTTCGTGATAATGGGTGTGTTCCTTATCTTCTCCTAGTGTCTAAACTCTTCTCCATGGCTGGACCCCCAAGAATATTCCTGTACGTGCTAAGGGGTATCTAGAGAGTGGGATAGGTTTAAAAACTAACCTCACCCTATCGCATACCCTAACCCTAACCCCTACCCTAACCCTAACGCGTACCCTAATCCTAACCCGTACCCTAAACCGAGCCCTAACCCTAACACTAACCCTAACCCTAACCCTAACCCATAGCCTACGCCCTACCCGAACCCCTCCCCGAACCCGTACCCTAAGCCGTACCCTAACCCTCACCCTAACCCTACCCCTAACCCTAAGCTACCCTTGACTGCTTCTGCCTCCAATAGATTTCCTAAGCACTAGTGTTTTAAGGAACAGGTTAAAAAGAGAATCCTAATGTGATTTCTTGATAATGTGTGTGTTCCTTATCTTCTCCTCGTGTCTAAACTCTTCTCCATGCCTGGACCCCCAAATAATATTCCTTTACGTGCTAAGGGTTATCTAGATAGTGGGATAGGTTTAATAACTACCCTCACCCTAATGCGTACCCTAACCCTAACCCCTACCCTAACCCTAACGCGTACCCTAATCCTAACCCGTACCCTAAACCGAGGCCTAACCCTAACACTAGCCCTAACCCTAACCCTAACCCATACCCTACGCCCTACCCGAAGCCCTCCCCGAACCCGTACCCTAAGCCGTACCCTAACCCTCACCCTAACCCTAACCCTAACCCTAAGCTACCCTTGACTGCTTCTGCCTCCAATAGATTTCCTAAGCACTAGTGTTTTAAGGAACAGGTTAAAAAGAGAATCCTAATGTGATTTCTTGATAATGGGTGTGTTCCTTATCTTCTCCTCGTGTCTAAACTCTTCTCCATTCCTGGACCCCCAAATAATAGTCCTTTACGTGCTAAGGGGTATCTAGAGAGTGTGATAGGTTTAATAACTACCCCCACCCTAATGCGTACCCTAACCCTAACCCCTATCCTAACCCTAACGCGTACCCTAATCCTAACCCGTACCCTAAACCGAGCCCTAACCCTAACACTAACCCTAACCCTAACCCTAACCAATACCCTACGCCCTACCCGAACCCCTCCCCGAACCCGTACCGTAAGCCATACCCTAACCCTCACCCTAACCCTAACCCTAACCCTAAGCTACCCTTGACTGCTTCTGCCTCCAATAGATTTCCTAAGCACTAGTGTTTTAAGGAACAGGTTAAAAAGAGAATCCTAATGTGATTTCTTGATAATGGGTATGTTCCTTATCTTCTCCTAGTGTCTAAACTCTGCTCCATGGCTGGACCCCCAAATAATATTCCTTTACGTGCTAAGGGGTATCTAGAGAGTGGGATAGGTTTAATAACTACCCTCACCCTAACGCGTACACTAACCCTAACCCCTACCCTAACCCTAACGCGTACCCTAATCCTAACCTGTACCCTAAACCGAGCCCTAACCCTAACACTAACCCTAACCCTAACCCTAACCCATACCCTACGCCGTACCCGAACCCCTCCCCGAACCCGTACCCTAAGCCGTACCCTAACCCTCACCCTAACCCTAACCCTAAACCTAAGCTACCCTTGACGGCTTCTGCCTCCAATAGATTTCCTAAGAACTAGCGTTTTAAGGAACATGTTAAAAAGAGAATCCTAATGTGATTTCTTGATAATGGGTGTGTTCCTTATCTTCTCCTCGTGTCTAAACTCTTCTCCATGGCTGGACCCCTAAATAATATTCCTTTATGTGCTAAGGGGTATCTAGAGATTGTGATAGGTTTAATAACTACCCTCACCCTAACACGTACCCTATCCCTAACCCCTACCATAACCCTAACGCGTTCCCTAATCCTAAACCGTACCCTAAACCGAGCCCTAAACCTAACACTAACCCTAACCCTAACCCTAACCCATACCCTATGCCCTACCCGAACCCCTCCCCGAACCCGTACCCTAAGCCATACCCTAGCCCTCACCCTAACCCTAACCCTAACCCTAAGCTACCCTTGACTGCTTCTGCCTCCAATAGATTTCCTAAGCACTAGTGTTTTAAGGAACAGGTTAAAAAGAGAATCGTAATGTGATTTCTTGATAATGGGTGTGTTCCTTATCTTCTCCTCGTGTCTAAACTCTTCTCCATGGCTGGACCCCCAAATAATATTCCTTTACCTGATAAGGGGTATCTAGAGAGTGGGATAGGTTTAATAACTACCCTCACCCTAACGCGTACCCTAACCCTAACCCCTACCCTAACCCTAACGCGTACCCTAATCCTAACCCGTACCCTAAACCGAGCCCTAACCCTAACACTAGCCCTAACCCTAACCCTAACACATACCCTACGCCCTACCCGAACCCCTCCCCGAACCCGTACCCTAAGCCGTACCCTAACCCTCACCCTAACCCTAAGCTACCCTTGACTGCTTCTGCCTCCAATAGATTTCCTAAGCACTAGTGTTTTAAGGAACAGTTTAAAAAGAGAATCATATTGTGATTTCTTGATAATGGGTGTGTTTCTTATCTTCTCCTAGTGTCTAAACCCTTCTCCATGGCTGGACGCCCAAATAATATTCCTTTACGTGCTAAGGGGTATCTAGAGAATGGGATAGGTTTAATAACTACCCTCACCCTAAAGCGTACCCTAACCCTAACCCCTACCCTAACACTAACGCGTACCCTAATCCTAACCCGTACCCTAAACCGAGCCCTAACCCTAACACTAACCCTAACCCTAACTCTAACCCAAACCCTACGCCCTACCTGAACCCCTCCCCGAACCCGTACCCTAAGCCGTACCCTAACCCTCACCCTAACCCTAACCCTAACCCTAAGCTACCCTTGACTGCTTCTGCCTCCAATAGATTTCCTAAGCACTAGTGTTTTAAGGAACAGGTTAAAAAGAGAATCCTAATGTGATTTCTTGATAATGGGTGTGTTCCTTATATTCTCCTCGTGTCTAAACTCTTCTCCAAGGCTGGACCCCCAAATAATATTCCTTTACGTGCTAAGGGGTATCTAGAGAGTGTGATAGGTTTAATAACTACCCCCACCCTAAAGCGTACCCTAACCCTAACCACTACCCTAACACTAACGCGTACCCTAATCCTAACCCGTACCCTAAACCGAGCCCTAACCCTAACACTAACCCGAACCCTAACCCTAACCCATACCCTACGCCCTACCCGAACCCCTCTCCGAACCCGTACCCTAAGCCATACCCTAACCCTCACCGTAACCCTAACCCTAACCCTAAGCTACCCTTGACTGCTTCTGCCTCCAATAGATTTCCTAAGCACTAGTGTTTTAAGGAACAGGTTAAAAAGAGAATCCTAATGTGATTTCGTGATAATGGGTGTTTTCCTTATCTTCTCCTAGTGTCTAAACTCTTCTCCATGGCTGGACCCCCAATAATATTCCTGTACGTGCTAAGGGGTATCTAGAGAGTGGGATAGGTTTAATAACTACCCTCACCCTAACGCGTACACTAACCCTAACGCGTACCCTAATCCTAACCCGTACCCTAAACCGAGCCCTAACCCTAACACTAACCCTAACCCTAACCCTAACCCATACCCTACGCCCTACCCGAACCCCTCCCCGAACCCGTACCCTAAGCCGTACCCTAACCCTCACCCTAAACCTAACCCTAACCCTAACCCTAAGCTACCCTTGACGGCTTCTGCCTCCAATAGATTTCCTAAGCACTAGTGTTTTAAGGAACAGGTTAAAAAGAGAATCCTAATGTGATTTCTTGATAATGGGTGTGTTCCTTATCTTCTCCTAGTGTCTAAACTCTTCTCCATGGCTGGACCCCCAAATAATATTCCTTTACGTGCTAAGGGGTATCTAGAGAGTGGGATAGGTTTAATAACTAACCTCACCCTATCGCGTACCCTACCCCTAACACCTACCCTAACACTAACGCGTACCCTAATCCTAACCCGTACCCTAAACCGAGCCCTAACCCTAACACTAACCCTAACCCTAACCCTAACCCATACCCTACGCCCTACCCGAACCCCTCCCCGAACCCGTACCCTAAGCCATACCCTATCACTCACCCTAACCCTAAACCTAACCCTAAGCTACCCTTGACTGCTTCTGCCTCCAATAGATTTCCTAAGCACTAGTGTTTTAAGGAACAGGTTAAAAAGAGAATCCTAATGTGATTTCTTGATAATGGGTGTGTTCCTTATCTTCTGCTCGTGTCTAAACTCTTCTCCATGGCTGGAACCCCAAATAATATTCCTTTACGTGCTAAGGGGTATCTAGAGAGTGGGATAGGTTTAATAACTACCCTCACCCTAACGCGTACCCTAACCCTAACCCCTACCCTAACCCTAACGCATACCCTAATCCTAACCCGTACCCTAAACCGAGCCCAAACCCTAACACTAGCCCTAACCCTAACCCTAACGCATACCCTACGCCCTACCCGAACCCCTCCCCGAACCCGTACCCTAAGCCGTACCCTAACCCTCACCCTAACCCTAACCCTAACCCTACGCTTCCCTTGACTGCTTCTGCCTCCAATAGATTTCCTAAGCACTAGTGTTTTAAGGAACAGGTTAAAAAGAGAATCCTAATGTGATTTCTTGATAATGGGTGTGTTCCTTATATTCTCCTCGTGTCTAAACTCTTCTCCAAGGCTGGACCCCCAAATAATATTCCTTTACGTGCTAAGGGGTATCTAGAGAGTGTGATAGGTTTAATAACTACCCCCACCCTAAAGCGTACCCTAACCCTAACCACTACCCTAACACTAACGCGTACCCTAATCCTAACCCGTACCCTAAACCGAGCCCTAACCCTAACACTAACCCGAACCCTAACCCTAACCCATACCCTACGCCCTACCCGAACCCCTCTCCGAACCCGTACCCTAAGCCATACCCTAACCCTCACCGTAACCCTAACCCTAACCCTAAGCTACCCTTGACTGCTTCTGCCTCCAATAGATTTCCTAAGCACTAGTGTTTTAAGGAACAGGTTAAAAAGAGAATCCTAATGTGATTTCGTGATAATGGGTGTTTTCCTTATCTTCTCCTAGTGTCTAAACTCTTCTCCATGGCTGGACCCCCAATAATATTCCTGTACGTGCTAAGGGGTATCTAGAGAGTGGGATAGGTTTAATAACTACCCTCACCCTAACGCGTACACTAACCCTAACGCGTACCCTAATCCTAACCCGTACCCTAAACCGAGCCCTAACCCTAACACTAACCCTAACCCTAACCCTAACCCATACCCTACGCCCTACCCGAACCCCTCCCCGAACCCGTACCCTAAGCCGTACCCTAACCCTCACCCTAAACCTAACCCTAACCCTAACCCTAAGCTACCCTTGACGGCTTCTGCCTCCAATAGATTTCCTAAGCACTAGTGTTTTAAGGAACAGGTTAAAAAGAGAATCCTAATGTGATTTCTTGATAATGGGTGTGTTCCTTATCTTCTCCTAGTGTCTAAACTCTTCTCCATGGCTGGACCCCCAAATAATATTCCTTTACGTGCTAAGGGGTATCTAGAGAGTGGGATAGGTTTAATAACTAACCTCACCCTATCGCGTACCCTACCCCTAACACCTACCCTAACACTAACGCGTACCCTAATCCTAACCCGTACCCTAAACCGAGCCCTAACCCTAACACTAACCCTAACCCTAACCCTAACCCATACCCTACGCCCTACCCGAACCCCTCCCCGAACCCGTACCCTAAGCCATACCCTATCACTCACCCTAACCCTAAACCTAACCCTAAGCTACCCTTGACTGCTTCTGCCTCCAATAGATTTCCTAAGCACTAGTGTTTTAAGGAACAGGTTAAAAAGAGAATCCTAATGTGATTTCTTGATAATGGGTGTGTTCCTTATCTTCTGCTCGTGTCTAAACTCTTCTCCATGGCTGGAACCCCAAATAATATTCCTTTACGTGCTAAGGGGTATCTAGAGAGTGGGATAGGTTTAATAACTACCCTCACCCTAACGCGTACCCTAACCCTAACCCCTACCCTAACCCTAACGCATACCCTAATCCTAACCCGTACCCTAAACCGAGCCCAAACCCTAACACTAGCCCTAACCCTAACCCTAACGCATACCCTACGCCCTACCCGAACCCCTCCCCGAACCCGTACCCTAAGCCGTACCCTAACCCTCACCCTAACCCTAACCCTAACCCTACGCTTCCCTTGACTGCTTCTGCCTCCAATAGATTTCCTAAGCACTAGTGTTTTAAGGAACAGGTTAAAAAGAGAATCCTAATGTGATTTCTTGATAATGGGTGTGTTCCTTATCTTCTCCTCGTGTCTAAACTCTTCTCCATGGCTGGACCCCCAAATAATATTCCTTTACGTGCTAAGGGGTATCTAGAGAGTGGGATAGGTTTAATAACTACCCTCACCCTAACGCGTACCCTAACCCTAACCCCTACCCTAACCCTAACGCGTACCCTAATCCTAACCCGTACCCTAAACTGAGCCCTAACCCTAACACTAGCCCTAACCCTAACCCTAACCCATACCCTACGCCCTACTCGAACCCCTCCCCGAACCCGTACCCTAACCCTCACCCTAACCCTAACCCTAACCCTACGCTTCCCTTGACTGCTTCTGCCTCCAATAGATTTCCTAAGCACTAGTGTTTTAAGGAACAGGTTAAAAAGAGAATCCTAATGTGATTTCTTGATAATGGGTGTGTTCCTTATCTTCTCCTAGTGTCTAAACTCTTCTCCATGGCTGGACCCCCAAATAATATTCCTTTACGTGCTCAGGGGTATCTAGAGAGTGGGATAGGTTGAATAACTAACCTCACGCTATCGTGTACCCTAACCCTAACCCCTACCCTAACACTAACGCGTACCCTAATCCTAACCCGTACCCTAAACCGAGCCCTAACCCTAACACTAGCCCTAACCCTAACCCTAACCCATACCCTACGCCCTACTCGAACCCCTCCCCGAACCCGTACCCTAAGCCATTCCCTAACCCTCACCCTAACCCTATCCCTAACCCTAAGCTACCCTTGACTGCTTCTGACTCCAATAGATTTCCTAAGCACTAGTGTTTTAAGGAACAGGTTAAAAAGAGAATCCTAATGTGATTTCGTCATAATGGGTGTGTTCCTTATCTTCTCCTAGTGTCTAAACTCTTCTCCATGGCTGTACCCCCAAATAATATTCCTTTACGTGCTAAGGGGTATCTAGAGAGTGGGATAGGTTTAATAACTAACCTCACGCTATCGTGTACCCTAACCCTAACCCCTACCCTAACACTAACGCGTACCCTAATCCTAACCCGTACCCTAAACCGAGCCCTAACCCTAACACTAGCCCTAACCCTAACCCTAACCCATACCCTACGCCCTACCCGAACCCCTCCCCGAACCCGTACCCTAAGCCGTACCCTAACCGTCACCCTAACCCTAACCCTAACCCTAAGCTACCCTTGACTGCTTCTGCCTCCAATAGATTTCCTAAGCACTAGTGTTTTAAGGAACAGGTTAAAAAGAGAATCCTAATGTGATTTCTTGATAATGGGTGTGTTCCTTATCTTCTCCTCGTGTCTAAACTCTTCTCCATGGCTGGACCCCCAAATAATATTCCTTTACGTGCTAAGGGGTATCTAGAGAGTGGGATAGGTTTAATAACTACCCTCACCCTAACGCGTACCCTAACCCTAACCCCTACCCTAACCCTAACGCGTACCCTAATCCTAACCCGTACCCTAAACTGAGCCCTAACCCTAACACTAGCCCTAACCCTAACCCTAACCCATACCCTACGCCCTACTCGAACCCCTCCCCGAACCCGTACCCTAAGCCATTCCCTAACCCTCACCCTAACCCTATCCCTAACCCTAAGCTACCCTTGACTGCTTCTGACTCCAATAGATTTCCTAAGCACTAGTGTTTTAAGGAACAGGTTAAAAAGAGAATCCTAATGTGATTTCGTCATAATGGGTGTGTTCCTTATCTTCTCCTAGTGTCTAAACTCTTCTCCATGGCTGTACCCCCAAATAATATTCCTTTACATGCTAAGGGGTATCTAGAGAGTGGGATAGGTTTAATAACGAACCTCACCCTATCGCGTACCCTAACCCTAACACCTACCCTAACACTAACGCATACCCTAATCCTAACCCGTACACTAAACCGAGCCCTAACCCTAACACTATCCCTAACCCTAACCCTAACCCATACCCTACGCCCTACCCGAACCCCTCCCCGAACCCGTACCCTAAGCCATACCCTAACCCTCACCCTAACACTAACCCTAACCCTAAGCTACCCTTGACTGCTTCTGCCTCCAATAGATTTCCTAAGCACTAGTGTTTTAAGGAACAGGTTAAAAAGAGAATCCTAATGTGATTTCTTGATAATGGGTGTGTTCCTTATATTCTCCTCGTGTCTAAACTCTTCTCCAAGGCTGGACCCCCAAATAATATTCCTTTACGTGATAAGGGGTATCTAGAGAGTGTGATAGGTTTAATAAATACCCCCACCCTAACGCGTACCCTAACCCTAACCCCTACCCTAACCCTAACGCGTACCCCAATCCTAACCCGTACCCTAAACCGAGCCCTAACCCTAACACTAACCCTAACCCTAACCCTAACCCATACCCTACGCCCTACCCGAACCCCTACCCGAACCCGTACCCTAAGCCATACCCTAAACCTCACCCTAACCCTAACCCTAACCCTAAGCTACCCTTGACTGCTTCTGCCTCCAATAGATTTCCTAAGCACTAGTGTTTTAAGGAACAGGTTAAAAAGAGAATCCTAATGTGATTTCGTGATAATGGGTGTGTTCCTATTCTTCTCCTAGTGTCTAAACTCTTCTCCATGGCTGGACCCCCAATAATATTCCTGTACGTGCTAAGGGGTATCTAGAGAGTGGGATAGGTTTAATAACTACCCTCACCCTAACGCGTACACTAACCCTAACGCGTACCCTAATCCTAACCCGTACCCTAAACCGAGCCCTAACCCTAACACTAACCCTAACCCTAACCCTAACCCATACCCTACGCCCTACCCGAACCCCTCCCCGAACCCGTGCCCTAAGCCGTACCCTAAACCTCACCCTAACCCTAACCCTAACCCTAAGCTACCCTTGACGGCTTCTGCCTCCAATAGATTTCCTAAGCACTAGTGTTTTAAGGAACATGTTAAAAAGAGAATCCTAATGTGATTTCTTGATAATGGGTGTGTTCCTTATCTTCTCCTCGTGTCTAAACTCTTCTCCATGGCTGGACCCCCAAATAATATTCCTTTACGTGCTAAGGGGTATCTAGAGAGTGTGATAGGTTTAATAACTACCCTCACCCTAACGCGTACCCTAACCCTAACCCCTACCCTAACCCTAACGCATACCCTAATCCTAACCCGTACCCTAAACCGAGCCCAAACCCTAACACTAGCCCTAACCCTAACCCTAACCCATACCCTACGCCCTACCCGAACCCCTCCCCGAACCCGTATCGTAAGCCGTACCCTAACCCTCACCCTAACCCTAACCCTAACCCTAAGCTACCCTTGACGGCTTCTGCCTCCAATAGAATTCCTAAGCAATAGTGTTTTAAGGAACTGGTTAAAAAGAGAATCCTAATGTGATTTCTTGATAATGGGTGTGTTCCTTATCTTCTCCTAGTGTCTAAACTCTTCTCCATGGCTGGACCCCCAAATAATATTCCTTTACGTGCTAAGGGGTATCTAGAAAGTGGGATAGGTTCAATAACTACCCTCACCCTAACGCGTACCATAACCCTAACCCCTACCCTAAACCTAACGCGTACCCTAATCCTAAACCGTACCCTAAACCGAGCCCTAACCCTAACACTAGCCCTAACCCTAACCCTAACCCATACCCTACGCCCTACCCGAACCCCTCCCCGAACCCGTACCCTAAGCCGTACCCTAACCCTCACCCTAACCCTAACCCTAACCCTACGCTTCCCTTGACTGCTTCTGCCTCCAATAGATTTCCTAAGCACTAGTGTTTTAAGGAACAGGTTAAAAAGAGAATCCTAATGTGATTTCTTGATAATGGGTGTGTTCCTTATCTTCTCCTAGTGTCTAAACTCTTCTCCATGGCTGGACCCCCAAATAATATTCCTTTACGTGCTAAGGGGTATCTAGAGAGTGGGATAGGTTTAATAACTAACCTCACGCTATCGTGTACCCTAACCCTAACCCCTACCCTAA
Source organism: Balaenoptera acutorostrata (assembly GCF_949987535.1). Lineage (NCBI taxonomy): Eukaryota > Metazoa > Chordata > Mammalia > Artiodactyla > Balaenopteridae > Balaenoptera > Balaenoptera acutorostrata. Next base: position 57,708 of record NW_026645704.1, on the reverse strand, counting down.
CACTAACGCGTACCCTAATCCTAACCCGTACCCTAAACCGAGCCCTAACCCTAACACTAGCCCTAACCCTAACCCTAACCCATACCCTACGCCCTACCCGAACCCCTCCCCGAACCCGTACCCTAAGCCGTACCCTAACCGTCACCCTAACCCTAACCCTAACCCTAAGCTACCCTTGACTGCTTCTGCCTCCAATAGATTTCCTAAGCACTAGTGTTTTAAGGAACAGGTTAAAAAGAGAATCCTAATGTGATTTCTTGACAATGGGTGTGTTCCTTATCTTCTCCTCGTGTCTAAACTCTTCTCCATGGCTGGACCCCCAAATAATATTCCTTTACGTGCTAAGGGGTATCTAGAGAGTGGGATAGGTTTAATAACTACCCTCACCCTAACGCGTACCCTAACCCTAACCCCTACCCTAACCCTAACGCGTACCCTAATCCTAACCCGTACCCTAAACTGAGCCCTAACCCTAACACTAGCCCTAACCCTAACCCTAACCCATACCCTACGCCCTACTCGAACCCCTCCCCGAACCCGTACCCTAACCCTCACCCTAACCCTAACCCTAACCCTACGCTTCCCTTGACTGCTTCTGCCTCCAATAGATTTCCTAAGCACTAGTGTTTTAAGGAACAGGTTAAAAAGAGAATCCTAATGTGATTTCTTGATAATGGGTGTGTTCCTTATCTTCTCCTAGTGTCTAAACTCTTCTCCATGGCTGGACCCCCAAATAATATTCCTTTACGTGCTCAGGGGTATCTAGAGAGTGGGATAGGTTGAATAACTAACCTCACGCTATCGTGTACCCTAACCCTAACCCCTACCCTAACACTAACGCGTACCCTAATCCTAACCCGTAACCTAAACCGAGCCCTAACCCTAACACTAGCCCTAACCCTAACCCTAACCCATACCCTACGCCCTATTCGAACCCCTCCCCGAACCCGTACCCTAAGCCATTCCCTAACCCTCACCCTAACCCTATCCCTAACCCTAAGCTACCCTTGACTGCTTCTGACTCCAATAGATTTCCTAAGCACTAGTGTTTTAAGGAACAGGTTAAAAAGAGAATCCTAAAGTGATTTCGTCATAATGGGTGTGTTCCTTATCTTCTCCTAGTGTCTAAACTCTTCTCCATGGCTGGACCCCCAAATAATATTCCTTTACGTGCTAAGGGGTATCTAGAGAGAGCGAGAGGTTTAATAACTACCCTCACCCTAACGCGTACCCTAACCCTAACCCCTACCCTAACCCTAGCGCGTACCCTAATCCTAACCCGTACCCTAAACCGAGCCCTAACCCTAACACTAACCATAACCCTAACCCTAACCCATACCCTACGCCCTACCCGAACCCCTCCCCGAACCCGTACCCTAAGCCATACCCTAACCCTCACCCTAACCCTAACCCTAACCCTAAGCTACCCTTGACTGCTTCTGCCTCCAATAAATTTCCTAAGCACTAGTGTTTTAAGGAACAGTTTAAAAAGAGAATCATATTGTGATTTCTTGATAATGGGTGTGTTCCTTATCTTCTCCTAGTGTCTAAACTCTTCCCCATGGCTGGACCCCCAAATAATATTCCTTTACGTGCTAAGGGGTATCTAGAGAGTGGGATAGGTTTAATAACTACCCTCACCCTAAAGCGTACCCTAACCCTAACCACTACCCTAACACTAACGCGTACCCTAATCCTAACCCGTAACATATACCGACCCCTAACCCTAACACTAACCCTAACCCTAACCCTAACCCATACCCTACGCCCTACCCGAACCCCTCCCCGAACCCGTACCCTAAGCCGTACCCTAACCCTCACCCTAACCCTAACCCTAACCCTAAGCTACCCTTGACTGCTTCTGCCTCCAATAGATTTCCTAAGCACTAGTGTTTTAAGGAACAGGTTAAAAAGAGAATCCTAATGTGATTTCTTGATAATGGGTGTGTTCCTTAACTTCTCCTCGTGTCTAAACTCTTCTCCATGGCTGGACCCCCAAATAATATTCCATTACGTGCTAAGGGGTATCTAGAGAGTGGGATAGGTTTAATAACTACCCTCACCCTAACGCTTACCCTAACCCTAACCCCTACCCTAACCCTAACGCGTACCCTAATCCTAACCCGTACCCTAAACCGAGCCCTAACCCTAACCCTAGCCCTAACCCTAACCCTAACCCATACCCTACGCCCTACCCAAACCCCTCCCCGAACCCGTACCCTAAGCCATACCCTAACCCTCACCCTAACCCTAACCCTAACCCTAAGCTACCCTTGACTGCTTCTGCCTCCAATAGATTTCCTAAGCACTAGTGTTTTAAGGAACAGGTTAAAAAGAGAATCCTAATGTGATTTCGTGATAATGGGTGTGTTCCTTATCTTCTCCTAGTGTCTAAACTCTTCTCCATGGCTGGACCCCCAAGAATATTCCTGTACGTGCTAAGGGGTATCTAGAGAGTGGGATAGGTTTAATAACTACCCTCACCCTAACGCGTACCCTAACCCTAACCCCTACCCTAACCCTAACGCGTACCCTAATCCTAACCCGTACCCTAAACTGAGCCCTAACCCTAACACTAGCCCTAACCCTAACCCTAACCCATACCCTACGCCCTACTCGAACCCCTCCCCGAACCCGTACCCTAAGCCATTCCCTAACCCTCACCCTAACCCTATCCCTAACCCTAAGCTACCCTTGACTGCTTCTGACTCCAATAGATTTCCTAAGCACTAGTGTTTTAAGGAACAGGTTAAAAAGAGAATCCTAATGTGATTTCGTCATAATGGGTGTGTTCCTTATCTTCTCCTAGTGTCTAAACTCTTCTCCATGGCTGTACCCCCAAATAATATTCCTTTACATGCTAAGGGGTATCTAGAGAGTGGGATAGGTTTAATAACGAACCTCACCCTATCGCGTACCCTAACCCTAACACCTACCCTAACACTAACGCATACCCTAATCCTAACCCGTACACTAAACCGAGCCCTAACCCTAACACTATCCCTAACCCTAACCCTAACCCATACCCTACGCCCTACCCGAACCCCTCCCCGAACCCGTACCCTAAGCCATACCCTAACCCTCACCCTAACACTAACCCTAACCCTAAGCTACCCTTGACTGCTTCTGCCTCCAATAGATTTCCTAAGCACTAGTGTTTTAAGGAACAGGTTAAAAAGAGAATCCTAATGTGATTTCTTGATAATGGGTGTGTTCCTTATATTCTCCTCGTGTCTAAACTCTTCTCCAAGGCTGGACCCCCAAATAATATTCCTTTACGTGATAAGGGGTATCTAGAGAGTGTGATAGGTTTAATAAATACCCCCACCCTAACGCGTACCCTAACCCTAACCCCTACCCTAACCCTAACGCGTACCCCAATCCTAACCCGTACCCTAAACCGAGCCCTAACCCTAACACTAACCCTAACCCTAACCCTAACCCATACCCTACGCCCTACCCGAACCCCTACCCGAACCCGTACCCTAAGCCATACCCTAAACCTCACCCTAACCCTAACCCTAACCCTAAGCTACCCTTGACTGCTTCTGCCTCCAATAGATTTCCTAAGCACTAGTGTTTTAAGGAACAGGTTAAAAAGAGAATCCTAATGTGATTTCGTGATAATGGGTGTGTTCCTATTCTTCTCCTAGTGTCTAAACTCTTCTCCATGGCTGGACCCCCAATAATATTCCTGTACGTGCTAAGGGGTATCTAGAGAGTGGGATAGGTTTAATAACTACCCTCACCCTAACGCGTACACTAACCCTAACGCGTACCCTAATCCTAACCCGTACCCTAAACCGAGCCCTAACCCTAACACTAACCCTAACCCTAACCCTAACCCATACCCTACGCCCTACCCGAACCCCTCCCCGAACCCGTGCCCTAAGCCGTACCCTAAACCTCACCCTAACCCTAACCCTAACCCTAAGCTACCCTTGACGGCTTCTGCCTCCAATAGATTTCCTAAGCACTAGTGTTTTAAGGAACATGTTAAAAAGAGAATCCTAATGTGATTTCTTGATAATGGGTGTGTTCCTTATCTTCTCCTCGTGTCTAAACTCTTCTCCATGGCTGGACCCCCAAATAATATTCCTTTACGTGCTAAGGGGTATCTAGAGAGTGTGATAGGTTTAATAACTACCCTCACCCTAACGCGTACCCTAACCCTAACCCCTACCCTAACCCTAACGCATACCCTAATCCTAACCCGTACCCTAAACCGAGCCCAAACCCTAACACTAGCCCTAACCCTAACCCTAACCCATACCCTACGCCCTACCCGAACCCCTCCCCGAACCCGTATCGTAAGCCGTACCCTAACCCTCACCCTAACCCTAACCCTAACCCTAAGCTACCCTTGACGGCTTCTGCCTCCAATAGATTTCCTAAGCAATAGTGTTTTAAGGAACTGGTTAAAAAGAGAATCCTAATGTGATTTCTTGATAATGGGTGTGTTCCTTATCTTCTCCTAGTGTCTAAACTCTTCTCCATGGCTGGACCCCCAAATAATATTCCTTTACGTGCTAAGGGGTATCTAGAAAGTGGGATAGGTTCAATAACTACCCTCACCCTAACGCGTACCATAACCCTAACCCCTACCCTAACCCTAACGCGTACCCTAATCCTAACCCGTACCCTAAACCGAGCCCTAACCCTAACACTAACCCTAACCCTAACCCTAACCCATACCCTACACCCTACCCGAACCCCTCCCCGAACTCGTACCCTAAGCCGTACCCTAACCGTCAACCTAACCCTAACCCTAACCCTAAGCTACCCTTGACTGCTTCTGCCTCCAATAGATTTCCTAAGCACTAGTGTTTTAAGGAACAGGTTAAAAAAGAGAATCCTAATGTGATTTCTTGATAATGGGTGTGTTCCTTATCTTCTCCTCGTGTCTAAACTCTTCTCCATGGCTGGACCCCCAAATAATATTCCTTTACGTGCTAAGGGGTATCTAGAGAGTGGGATAGGTTTAATAACTACCCTCACCCTAACGCGTACCCTAACCCTAACCCCTACCCTAACCCTAACGCGTACCCTAATCCTAAACCGTACCCTAAACCGAGCCCTAACCCTAACACTAGCCCTAACCCTAACCCTAACCCATACCCTACGCCCTACCCGAACCCCTCCCCGAACCCGTACCCTAAGCCATACCCTAACCCTCACCCTAACCCTAACCCTAACCCTACGCTTCCCTTGACTGCTTCTGCCTCCAATAGATTTCCTAAGCACTAGTGTTTTAAGGAACAGGTTAAAAAGAGAATCCTAATGTGATTTCTTGATAATGGGTGTGTTCCTTATCTTCTCCTAGTGTCTAAACTCTTCTCCATGGCTGGACCCCCAAATAATATTCCTTTACGTGCTAAGGGGTATCTAGAGAGTGGGATAGGTTTAATAACTAACCTCACGCTATCGTGTACCCTAACCCTAACCCCTACCCTAACACTAACGCGTACCCTAATCCTAACCCGTACCCTAAACCGAGCCCTAACCCTAACACTAGCCCTAACCCTAACCCTAACCCATACCCTACGCCCTACCCGAACCCCTCCCCGAACCCGTACCCTAAGCCGTACCCTAACCGTCACCCTAACCCTAACCCTAACCCTAAGCTACCCTTGACTGCTTCTGCCTCCAATAGATTTCCTAAGCACTAGTGTTTTAAGGAACAGGTTAAAAAGAGAATCCTAATGTGATTTCTTGATAATGGGTGTGTTCCTTATCTTCTCCTCGTGTCTAAACTCTTCTCCATGGCTGGACCCCCAAATAATATTCCTTTACGTGCTAAGGGGTATCTAGAGAGTGGGATAGGTTTAATAACTACCCTCACCCTAACGCGTACCCTAACCCTAACCCCTACCCTAACCCTAACGCGTACCCTAATCCTAACCCGTACCCTAAACTGAGCCCTAACCCTAACACTAGCCCTAACCCTAACCCTAACCCATACCCTACGCCCTACTCGAACCCCTCCCCGAACCCGTACCCTAACCCTCACCCTAACCCTAACCCTAACCCTACGCTTCCCTTGACTGCTTCTGCCTCCAATAGATTTCCTAAGCACTAGTGTTTTAAGGAACAGGTTAAAAAGAGAATCCTAATGTGATTTCTTGATAATGGGTGTGTTCCTTATCTTCTCCTAGTGTCTAAACTCTTCTCCATGGCTGGACCCCCAAATAATATTCCTTTACGTGCTCAGGGGTATCTAGAGAGTGGGATAGGTTGAATAACTAACCTCACGCTATCGTGTACCCTAACCCTAACCCCTACCCTAACACTAACGCGTACCCTAATCCTAACCCGTACCCTAAACCGAGCCCTAACCCTAACACTAGCCCTAACCCTAACCCTAACCCATACCCTACGCCCTACTCGAACCCCTCCCCGAACCCGTACCCTAAGCCATTCCCTAACCCTCACCCTAACCCTATCCCTAACCCTAAGCTACCCTTGACTGCTTCTGACTCCAATAGATTTCCTAAGCACTAGTGTTTTAAGGAACAGGTTAAAAAGAGAATCCTAAAGTGATTTCGTCATAATGGGTGTGTTCCTTATCTTCTCCTAGTGTCTAAACTCTTCTCCATGGCTGGACCCCCAAATAATATTCCTTTACGTGCTAAGGGGTATCTAGAGAGAGCGAGAGGTTTAATAACTACCCTCACCCTAACGCGTACCCTAACCCTAACCCCTACCCTAACCCTAGCGCGTACCCTAATCCTAACCCATACCCTAAACCGAGCCCTAACCCTAACACTAACCATAACCCTAACCCTAACCCATACCCTACGCCCTACCAGAACCCCTCCCCGAACCCGTACCCTAAGCCATACCCTAACCCTCACCCTAACCCTAACCCTAACCCTAAGCTACCCTTGACTGCTTCTGCCTCCAATAAATTTCCTAAGCACTAGTGTTTTAAGGAACAGTTTAAAAAGAGAATCATATAGTGATTTCTTGATAATGGGTGTGTTCCTTATATTCTCCTCGTGTCTAAACTCTTCTCCAAGGCTGGACCCCCAAATAATATTCCTTTACGTGATAAGGGGTATCTAGAGAGTGTGATAGGTTTAATAAATACCCCCACCCTAACGCGTACCCTAACCCTAACCCCTACCCTAACCCTAACGCGTACCCCAATCCTAACCCGTACCCTAAACCGAGCCCTAACCCTAACACTAACCCTAACCCTAACCCTAACCCATACCCTACGCCCTACCCGAACCCCTACCCGAACCCGTACCCTAAGCCATACCCTAAACCTCACCCTAACCCTAACCCTAACCCTAAGCTACCCTTGACTGCTTCTGCCTCCAATAGATTTCCTAAGCACTAGTGTTTTAAGGAACAGGTTAAAAAGAGAATCCTAATGTGATTTCGTGATAATGGGTGTGTTCCTATTCTTCTCCTAGTGTCTAAACTCTTCTCCATGGCTGGACCCCCAATAATATTCCTGTACGTGCTAAGGGGTATCTAGAGAGTGGGATAGGTTTAATAACTACCCTCACCCTAACGCGTACACTAACCCTAACGCGTACCCTAATCCTAACCCGTACCCTAAACCGAGCCCTAACCCTAACACTAACCCTAACCCTAACCCTAACCCATACCCTACGCCCTACCCGAACCCCTCCCCGAACCCGTGCCCTAAGCCGTACCCTAAACCTCACCCTAACCCTAACCCTAACCCTAAGCTACCCTTGACGGCTTCTGCCTCCAATAGATTTCCTAAGCACTAGTGTTTTAAGGAACATGTTAAAAAGAGAATCCTAATGTGATTTCTTGATAATGGGTGTGTTCCTTATCTTCTCCTCGTGTCTAAACTCTTCTCCATGGCTGGACCCCCAAATAATATTCCTTTACGTGCTAAGGGGTATCTAGAGAGTGTGATAGGTTTAATAACTACCCTCACCCTAACGCGTACCCTAACCCTAACCCCTACCCTAACCCTAACGCATACCCTAATCCTAACCCGTACCCTAAACCGAGCCCAAACCCTAACACTAGCCCTAACCCTAACCCTAACCCATACCCTACGCCCTACCCGAACCCCTCCCCGAACCCGTATCGTAAGCCGTACCCTAACCCTCACCCTAACCCTAACCCTAACCCTAAGCTACCCTTGACGGCTTCTGCCTCCAATAGATTTCCTAAGCAATAGTGTTTTAAGGAACTGGTTAAAAAGAGAATCCTAATGTGATTTCTTGATAATGGGTGTGTTCCTTATCTTCTCCTAGTGTCTAAACTCTTCTCCATGGCTGGACCCCCAAATAATATTCCTTTACGTGCTAAGGGGTATCTAGAAAGTGGGATAGGTTCAATAACTACCCTCACCCTAACGCGTACCATAACCCTAACCCCTACCCTAACCCTAACGCGTACCCTAATCCTAACCCGTACCCTAAACCGAGCCCTAACCCTAACACTAACCCTAACCCTAACCCTAACCCATACCCTACACCCTACCCGAACCCCTCCCCGAACTCGTACCCTAAGCCGTACCCTAACCGTCAACCTAACCCTAACCCTAACCCTAAGCTACCCTTGACTGCTTCTGCCTCCAATAGATTTCCTAAGCACTAGTGTTTTAAGGAACAGGTTAAAAAAGAGAATCCTAATGTGATTTCTTGATAATGGGTGTGTTCCTTATCTTCTCCTCGTGTCTAAACTCTTCTCCATGGCTGGACCCCCAAATAATATTCCTTTACGTGCTAAGGGGTATCTAGAGAGTGGGATAGGTTTAATAACTACCCTCACCCTAACGCGTACCCTAACCCTAACCCCTACCCTAACCCTAACGCGTACCCTAATCCTAAACCGTACCCTAAACCGAGCCCTAACCCTAACACTAGCCCTAACCCTAACCCTAACCCATACCCTACGCCCTACCCGAACCCCTCCCCGAACCCGTACCCTAAGCCATACCCTAACCCTCACCCTAACCCTAACCCTAACCCTACGCTTCCCTTGACTGCTTCTGCCTCCAATAGATTTCCTAAGCACTAGTGTTTTAAGGAACAGGTTAAAAAGAGAATCCTAATGTGATTTCTTGATAATGGGTGTGTTCCTTATCTTCTCCTAGTGTCTAAACTCTTCTCCATGGCTGGACCCCCAAATAATATTCCTTTACGTGCTAAGGGGTATCTAGAGAGTGGGATAGGTTTAATAACTAACCTCACGCTATCGTGTACCCTAACCCTAACCCCTACCCTAACACTAACGCGTACCCTAATCCTAACCCGTACCCTAAACCGAGCCCTAACCCTAACACTAGCCCTAACCCTAACCCTAACCCATACCCTACGCCCTACCCGAACCCCTCCCCGAACCCGTACCCTAAGCCGTACCCTAACCGTCACCCTAACCCTAACCCTAACCCTAAGCTACCCTTGACTGCTTCTGCCTCCAATAGATTTCCTAAGCACTAGTGTTTTAAGGAACAGGTTAAAAAGAGAATCCTAATGTGATTTCTTGATAATGGGTGTGTTCCTTATCTTCTCCTCGTGTCTAAACTCTTCTCCATGGCTGGACCCCCAAATAATATTCCTTTACGTGCTAAGGGGTATCTAGAGAGTGGGATAGGTTTAATAACTACCCTCACCCTAACGCGTACCCTAACCCTAACCCCTACCCTAACCCTAACGCGTACCCTAATCCTAACCCGTACCCTAAACTGAGCCCTAACCCTAACACTAGCCCTAACCCTAACCCTAACCCATACCCTACGCCCTACTCGAACCCCTCCCCGAACCCGTACCCTAACCCTCACCCTAACCCTAACCCTAACCCTACGCTTCCCTTGACTGCTTCTGCCTCCAATAGATTTCCTAAGCACTAGTGTTTTAAGGAACAGGTTAAAAAGAGAATCCTAATGTGATTTCTTGATAATGGGTGTGTTCCTTATCTTCTCCTAGTGTCTAAACTCTTCTCCATGGCTGGACCCCCAAATAATATTCCTTTACGTGCTCAGGGGTATCTAGAGAGTGGGATAGGTTGAATAACTAACCTCACGCTATCGTGTACCCTAACCCTAACCCCTACCCTAACACTAACGCGTACCCTAATCCTAACCCGTACCCTAAACCGAGCCCTAACCCTAACACTAGCCCTAACCCTAACCCTAACCCATACCCTACGCCCTACTCGAACCCCTCCCCGAACCCGTACCCTAAGCCATTCCCTAACCCTCACCCTAACCCTATCCCTAACCCTAAGCTACCCTTGACTGCTTCTGACTCCAATAGATTTCCTAAGCACTAGTGTTTTAAGGAACAGGTTAAAAAGAGAATCCTAAAGTGATTTCGTCATAATGGGTGTGTTCCTTATCTTCTCCTAGTGTCTAAACTCTTCTCCATGGCTGGACCCCCAAATAATATTCCTTTACGTGCTAAGGGGTATCTAGAGAGAGCGAGAGGTTTAATAACTACCCTCACCCTAACGCGTACCCTAACCCTAACCCCTACCCTAACCCTAGCGCGTACCCTAATCCTAACCCATACCCTAAACCGAGCCCTAACCCTAACACTAACCATAACCCTAACCCTAACCCATACCCTACGCCCTACCAGAACCCCTCCCCGAACCCGTACCCTAAGCCATACCCTAACCCTCACCCTAACCCTAACCCTAACCCTAAGCTACCCTTGACTGCTTCTGCCTCCAATAAATTTCCTAAGCACTAGTGTTTTAAGGAACAGTTTAAAAAGAGAATCATATAGTGATTTCTTGATAATGGGTGTGTTCCTTATCTTCTCCTAGTGTCTAAACTCTTCCCCATGGCTGGACCCCCAAATAATATTCCTTTACGTGCTAAGGGGTATCTAGAGAGTGGGATAGGTTTAATAACTACCCTCACCCTAAAGCGTACCCTAACCCTAACCACTACCCTAACACTAACGCGTACCCTAATCCTAACCCGTAACATATACCGACCCCTAACCCTAACACTAACCCTAACCCTAACCCTAACCCATACCCTACGCCCGACCCGAACCCCTCCCCGAACCCGTACCCTAAGCCGTACCCTAACCCTCACCCTAACCCTAACCCTAACCCTAAGCTACCCTTGACTGCTTCTGCCTCCAATAGATTTCCTAAGCACTAGTGTTTTAAGGAACAGGTTAAAAAGAGAATCCTAATGTGATTTCTTGATAATGGGTGTGTTCCTTAACTTCTCCTCGTGTCTAAACTCTTCTCCATGGCTGGACCCCCAAATAATATTCCATTACGTGCTAAGGGGTATCTAGAGAGTGGGATAGGTTTAATAACTACCCTCACCCTAACGCTTACCCTAACCCTAACCCCTACCCTAACCCTAACGCGTACCCTAATCCTAACCCGTACCCTAAACCGAGCCCTAACCCTAACCCTAGCCCTAACCCTAACCCTAACCCATACCCTACGCCCTACCCAAACCCCTCCCCGAACCCGTACCCTAAGCCATACCCTAACCCTCACCCTAACCCTAACCCTAACCCTAAGCTACCCTTGACTGCTTCTGCCTCCAATAGATTTCCTAAGCACTAGTGTTTTAAGGAACAGGTTAAAAAGAGAATCCTAATGTGATTTCTTGATAATGGGTGTGTTCCTTATCTTCTCCTAGTGTCTAAACTCTTCTCCATGGCTGTACCCCCAAATAATATTCCTTTACATGCTAAGGGGTATCTAGAGAGTGGGATAGGTTTAATAACGAACCTCACCCTATCGCGTACCCTAACCCTAACACCTACCCTAACACTAACGCATACCCTAATCCTAACCCGTACACTAAACCGAGCCCTAACCCTAACACTATCCCTAACCCTAACCCTAACCCATACCCTACGCCCTACCCGAACCCCTCCCCGAACCCGTACCCTAAGCCATACCCTAACCCTCACCCTAACACTAACCCTAACCCTAAGCTACCCTTGACTGCTTCTGCCTCCAATAGATTTCCTAAGCACTAGTGTTTTAAGGAACAGGTTAAAAAGAGAATCCTAATGTGATTTCTTGATAATGGGTGTGTTCCTTATATTCTCCTCGTGTCTAAACTCTTCTCCAAGGCTGGACCCCCAAATAATATTCCTTTACGTGATAAGGGGTATCTAGAGAGTGTGATAGGTTTAATAAATACCCCCACCCTAACGCGTACCCTAACCCTAACCCCTACACTAACCCTAACGCGTACCCCAATCCTAACCCGTACCCTAAACCGAGCCCTAACCCTAACACTAACCCTAACCCTAACCCTAACCCATACCCTACGCCCTACCCGAACCCCTACCCGAACCCGTACCCTAAGCCATACCCTAAACCTCACCCTAACCCTAACCCTAACCCTAAGCTACCCTTGACTGCTTCTGCCTCCAATAGATTTCCTAAGCACTAGTGTTTTAAGGAACAGGTTAAAAAGAGAATCCTAATGTGATTTCGTGATAATGGGTGTGTTCCTATTCTTCTCCTAGTGTCTAAACTCTTCTCCATGGCTGGACCCCCAATAATATTCCTGTACGTGCTAAGGGGTATCTAGAGAGTGGGATAGGTTTAATAACTACCCTCACCCTAACGCGTACACTAACCCTAACGCGTACCCTAATCCTAACCCGTACCCTAAACCGAGCCCTAACCCTAACACTAACCCTAACCCTAACCCTAACCCATACCCTACGCCCTACCCGAACCCCTCCCCGAACCCGTGCCCTAAGCCGTACCCTAAACCTCACCCTAACCCTAACCCTAACCCTAAGCTACCCTTGACGGCTTCTGCCTCCAATAGATTTCCTAAGCACTAGTGTTTTAAGGAACATGTTAAAAAGAGAATCCTAATGTGATTTCTTGATAATGGGTGTGTTCCTTATCTTCTCCTCGTGTCTAAACTCTTCTCCATGGCTGGACCCCCAAATAATATTCCTTTACGTGCTAAGGGGTATCTAGAGAGTGTGATAGGTTTAATAACTACCCTCACCCTAACGCGTACCCTAACCCTAACCCCTACCCTAACCCTAACGCATACCCTAATCCTAACCCGTACCCTAAACCGAGCCCAAACCCTAACACTAGCCCTAACCCTAACCCTAACCCATACCCTACGCCCTACCCGAACCCCTCCCCGAACCCGTATCGTAAGCCGTACCCTAACCCTCACCCTAACCCTAACCCTAACCCTAAGCTACCCTTGACGGCTTCTGCCTCCAATAGATTTCCTAAGCAATAGTGTTTTAAGGAACTGGTTAAAAAGAGAATCCTAATGTGATTTCTTGATAATGGGTGTGTTCCTTATCTTCTCCTAGTGTCTAAACTCTTCTCCATGGCTGGACCCCCAAATAATATTCCTTTACGTGCTAAAGGGTATCTAGAAAGTGGGATAGGTTCAATAACTACCCTCACCCTAACGCGTACCATAACCCTAACCCCTACCCTAACCCTAACGCGTACCCTAATCCTAAACCGTACCCTAAACCGAGCCCTAACCCTAACACTAGCCCTAACCCTAACCCTAACCCATACCCTACGCCCTACCCGAACCCCTCCCCGAACCCGTACCCTAAGCCGTACCCTAACCCTCACCCTAACCCTAACCCTAACCCTACGCTTCCCTTGACTGCTTCTGCCTCCAATAGATTTCCTAAGCACTAGTGTTTTAAGGAACAGGTTAAAAAGAGAATCCTAATGTGATTTCTTGATAATGGGTGTGTTCCTTATCTTCTCCTAGTGTCTAAACTCTTCTCCATGGCTGGACCCCCAAATAATATTCCTTTACGTGCTAAGGGGTATCTAGAGAGTGGGATAGGTTTAATAACTAACCTCACGCTATCGTGTACCCTAACCCTAACCCCTACCCTAACACTAACGCGTACCCTAATCCTAACCCGTATCCTAAACCGAGCCCTAACCCTAACACTAGCCCTAACCCTAACCCTAACCCATACCCTACGCCCTACCCGAACCCCTCCCCGAACCCGTACCCTAAGCCGTACCCTAACCGTCACCCTAACCCTAACCCTAACACTAAGCTACCCTTGACTGCTTCTGCCTCCAATAGATTTCCTAAGCACTAGTGTTTTAAGGAACAGGTTAAAAAGAGAATCCTAATGTGATTTCTTGACAATGGGTGTGTTCCTTATCTTCTCCTCGTGTCTAAACTCTTCTCCATGGCTGGACCCCCAAATAATATTCCTTTACGTGCTAAGGGGTATCTAGAGAGTGGGATAGGTTTAATAACTACCCTCACCCTAACGCGTACCCTAACCCTAACCCCTACCCTAACCCTAACGCGTACCCTAATCCTAACCCGTACCCTAAACTGAGCCCTAACCCTAACACTAGCCCTAACCCTAACCCTAACCCATACCCTACGCCCTACTCGAACCCCTCCCCGAACCCGTACCCTAACCCTCACCCTAACCCTAACCCTAACCCTACGCTTCCCTTGACTGCTTCTGCCTCCAATAGATTTCCTAAGCACTAGTGTTTTAAGGAACAGGTTAAAAAGAGAATCCTAATGTGATTTCTTGATAATGGGTGTGTTCCTTATCTTCTCCTAGTGTCTAAACTCTTCTCCATGGCTGGACCCCCAAATAATATTCCTTTACGTGCTCAGGGGTATCTAGAGAGTGGGATAGGTTGAATAACTAACCTCACGCTATCGTGTACCCTAACCCTAACCCCTACCCTAACACTAACGCGTACCCTAATCCTAACCCGTAACCTAAACCGAGCCCTAACCCTAACACTAGCCCTAACCCTAACCCTAACCCATACCCTACGCCCTATTCGAACCCCTCCCCGAACCCGTACCCTAAGCCATTCCCTAACCCTCACCCTAACCCTATCCCTAACCCTAAGCTACCCTTGACTGCTTCTGACTCCAATAGATTTCCTAAGCACTAGTGTTTTAAGGAACAGGTTAAAAAGAGAATCCTAAAGTGATTTCGTCATAATGGGTGTGTTCCTTATCTTCTCCTAGTGTCTAAACTCTTCTCCATGGCTGGACCCCCAAATAATATTCCTTTACGTGCTAAGGGGTATCTAGAGAGAGCGAGAGGTTTAATAACTACCCTCACCCTAACGCGTACCCTAACCCTAACCCCTACCCTAACCCTAGCGCGTACCCTAATCCTAACCCGTACCCTAAACCGAGCCCTAACCCTAACACTAACCATAACCCTAACCCTAACCCATACCCTACGCCCTACCCGAACCCCTCCCCGAACCCGTACCCTAAGCCATACCCTAACCCTCACCCTAACCCTAACCCTAACCCTAAGCTACCCTTGACTGCTTCTGCCTCCAATAAATTTCCTAAGCACTAGTGTTTTAAGGAACAGTTTAAAAAGAGAATCATATTGTGATTTCTTGATAATGGGTGTGTTCCTTATCTTCTCCTAGTGTCTAAACTCTTCCCCATGGCTGGACCCCCAAATAATATTCCTTTACGTGCTAAGGGGTATCTAGAGAGTGGGATAGGTTTAATAACTACCCTCACCCTAAAGCGTACCCTAACCCTAACCACTACCCTAACACTAACGCGTACCCTAATCCTAACCCGTAACATATACCGACCCCTAACCCTAACACTAACCCTAACCCTAACCCTAACCCATACCCTACGCCCTACCCGAACCCCTCCCCGAACCCGTACCCTAAGCCGTACCCTAACCCTCACCCTAACCCTAACCCTAACCCTAAGCTACCCTTGACTGCTTCTGCCTCCAATAGATTTCCTAAGCACTAGTGTTTTAAGGAACAGGTTAAAAAGAGAATCCTAATGTGATTTCTTGATAATGGGTGTGTTCCTTAACTTCTCCTCGTGTCTAAACTCTTCTCCATGGCTGGACCCCCAAATAATATTCCATTACGTGCTAAGGGGTATCTAGAGAGTGGGATAGGTTTAATAACTACCCTCACCCTAACGCTTACCCTAACCCTAACCCCTACCCTAACCCTAACGCGTACCCTAATCCTAACCCGTACCCTAAACCGAGCCCTAACCCTAACCCTAGCCCTAACCCTAACCCTAACCCATACCCTACGCCCTACCCAAACCCCTCCCCGAACCCGTACCCTAAGCCATACCCTAACCCTCACCCTAACCCTAACCCTAACCCTAAGCTACCCTTGACTGCTTCTGCCTCCAATAGATTTCCTAAGCACTAGTGTTTTAAGGAACAGGTTAAAAAGAGAATCCTAATGTGATTTCGTGATAATGGGTGTGTTCCTTATCTTCTCCTAGTGTCTAAACTCTTCTCCATGGCTGGACCCCCAAGAATATTCCTGTACGTGCTAAGGGGTATCTAGAGAGTGGGATAGGTTTAATAACTACCCTCACCCTAACGCGTACCCTAACCCTAACCCCTACCCTAACCCTAACGCGTACCCTAATCCTAACCCGTACCCTAAACTGAGCCCTAACCCTAACACTAGCCCTAACCCTAACCCTAACCCATACCCTACGCCCTACTCGAACCCCTCCCCGAACCCGTACCCTAAGCCATTCCCTAACCCTCACCCTAACCCTATCCCTAACCCTAAGCTACCCTTGACTGCTTCTGACTCCAATAGATTTCCTAAGCACTAGTGTTTTAAGGAACAGGTTAAAAAGAGAATCCTAATGTGATTTCGTCATAATGGGTGTGTTCCTTATCTTCTCCTAGTGTCTAAACTCTTCTCCATGGCTGTACCCCCAAATAATATTCCTTTACATGCTAAGGGGTATCTAGAGAGTGGGATAGGTTTAATAACGAACCTCACCCTATCGCGTACCCTAACCCTAACACCTACCCTAACACTAACGCATACCCTAATCCTAACCCGTACACTAAACCGAGCCCTAACCCTAACACTATCCCTAACCCTAACCCTAACCCATACCCTACGCCCTACCCGAACCCCTCCCCGAACCCGTACCCTAAGCCATACCCTAACCCTCACCCTAACACTAACCCTAACCCTAAGCTACCCTTGACTGCTTCTGCCTCCAATAGATTTCCTAAGCACTAGTGTTTTAAGGAACAGGTTAAAAAGAGAATCCTAATGTGATTTCTTGATAATGGGTGTGTTCCTTATATTCTCCTCGTGTCTAAACTCTTCTCCAAGGCTGGACCCCCAAATAATATTCCTTTACGTGATAAGGGGTATCTAGAGAGTGTGATAGGTTTAATAAATACCCCCACCCTAACGCGTACCCTAACCCTAACCCCTACCCTAACCCTAACGCGTACCCCAATCCTAACCCGTACCCTAAACCGAGCCCTAACCCTAACACTAACCCTAACCCTAACCCTAACCCATACCCTACGCCCTACCCGAACCCCTACCCGAACCCGTACCCTAAGCCATACCCTAAACCTCACCCTAACCCTAACCCTAACCCTAAGCTACCCTTGACTGCTTCTGCCTCCAATAGATTTCCTAAGCACTAGTGTTTTAAGGAACAGGTTAAAAAGAGAATCCTAATGTGATTTCGTGATAATGGGTGTGTTCCTATTCTTCTCCTAGTGTCTAAACTCTTCTCCATGGCTGGACCCCCAATAATATTCCTGTACGTGCTAAGGGGTATCTAGAGAGTGGGATAGGTTTAATAACTACCCTCACCCTAACGCGTACACTAACCCTAACGCGTACCCTAATCCTAACCCGTACCCTAAACCGAGCCCTAACCCTAACACTAACCCTAACCCTAACCCTAACCCATACCCTACGCCCTACCCGAACCCCTCCCCGAACCCGTGCCCTAAGCCGTACCCTAAACCTCACCCTAACCCTAACCCTAACCCTAAGCTACCCTTGACGGCTTCTGCCTCCAATAGATTTCCTAAGCACTAGTGTTTTAAGGAACATGTTAAAAAGAGAATCCTAATGTGATTTCTTGATAATGGGTGTGTTCCTTATCTTCTCCTCGTGTCTAAACTCTTCTCCATGGCTGGACCCCCAAATAATATTCCTTTACGTGCTAAGGGGTATCTAGAGAGTGTGATAGGTTTAATAACTACCCTCACCCTAACGCGTACCCTAACCCTAACCCCTACCCTAACCCTAACGCATACCCTAATCCTAACCCGTACCCTAAACCGAGCCCAAACCCTAACACTAGCCCTAACCCTAACCCTAACCCATACCCTACGCCCTACCCGAACCCCTCCCCGAACCCGTATCGTAAGCCGTACCCTAACCCTCACCCTAACCCTAACCCTAACCCTAAGCTACCCTTGACGGCTTCTGCCTCCAATAGATTTCCTAAGCAATAGTGTTTTAAGGAACTGGTTAAAAAGAGAATCCTAATGTGATTTCTTGATAATGGGTGTGTTCCTTATCTTCTCCTAGTGTCTAAACTCTTCTCCATGGCTGGACCCCCAAATAATATTCCTTTACGTGCTAAGGGGTATCTAGAAAGTGGGATAGGTTCAATAACTACCCTCACCCTAACGCGTACCATAACCCTAACCCCTACCCTAACCCTAACGCGTACCCTAATCCTAACCCGTACCCTAAACCGAGCCCTAACCCTAACACTAACCCTAACCCTAACCCTAACCCATACCCTACACCCTACCCGAACCCCTCCCCGAACTCGTACCCTAAGCCGTACCCTAACCGTCAACCTAACCCTAACCCTAACCCTAAGCTACCCTTGACTGCTTCTGCCTCCAATAGATTTCCTAAGCACTAGTGTTTTAAGGAACAGGTTAAAAAAGAGAATCCTAATGTGATTTCTTGATAATGGGTGTGTTCCTTATCTTCTCCTCGTGTCTAAACTCTTCTCCATGGCTGGACCCCCAAATAATATTCCTTTACGTGCTAAGGGGTATCTAGAGAGTGGGATAGGTTTAATAACTACCCTCACCCTAACGCGTACCCTAACCCTAACCCCTACCCTAACCCTAACGCGTACCCTAATCCTAAACCGTACCCTAAACCGAGCCCTAACCCTAACACTAGCCCTAACCCTAACCCTAACCCATACCCTACGCCCTACCCGAACCCCTCCCCGAACCCGTACCCTAAGCCATACCCTAACCCTCACCCTAACCCTAACCCTAACCCTACGCTTCCCTTGACTGCTTCTGCCTCCAATAGATTTCCTAAGCACTAGTGTTTTAAGGAACAGGTTAAAAAGAGAATCCTAATGTGATTTCTTGATAATGGGTGTGTTCCTTATCTTCTCCTAGTGTCTAAACTCTTCTCCATGGCTGGACCCCCAAATAATATTCCTTTACGTGCTAAGGGGTATCTAGAGAGTGGGATAGGTTTAATAACTAACCTCACGCTATCGTGTACCCTAACCCTAACCCCTACCCTAACACTAACGCGTACCCTAATCCTAACCCGTACCCTAAACCGAGCCCTAACCCTAACACTAGCCCTAACCCTAACCCTAACCCATACCCTACGCCCTACCCGAACCCCTCCCCGAACCCGTACCCTAAGCCGTACCCTAACCGTCACCCTAACCCTAACCCTAACCCTAAGCTACCCTTGACTGCTTCTGCCTCCAATAGATTTCCTAAGCACTAGTGTTTTAAGGAACAGGTTAAAAAGAGAATCCTAATGTGATTTCTTGATAATGGGTGTGTTCCTTATCTTCTCCTCGTGTCTAAACTCTTCTCCATGGCTGGACCCCCAAATAATATTCCTTTACGTGCTAAGGGGTATCTAGAGAGTGGGATAGGTTTAATAACTACCCTCACCCTAACGCGTACCCTAACCCTAACCCCTACCCTAACCCTAACGCGTACCCTAATCCTAACCCGTACCCTAAACTGAGCCCTAACCCTAACACTAGCCCTAACCCTAACCCTAACCCATACCCTACGCCCTACTCGAACCCCTCCCCGAACCCGTACCCTAACCCTCACCCTAACCCTAACCCTAACCCTACGCTTCCCTTGACTGCTTCTGCCTCCAATAGATTTCCTAAGCACTAGTGTTTTAAGGAACAGGTTAAAAAGAGAATCCTAATGTGATTTCTTGATAATGGGTGTGTTCCTTATCTTCTCCTAGTGTCTAAACTCTTCTCCATGGCTGGACCCCCAAATAATATTCCTTTACGTGCTCAGGGGTATCTAGAGAGTGGGATAGGTTGAATAACTAACCTCACGCTATCGTGTACCCTAACCCTAACCCCTACCCTAACACTAACGCGTACCCTAATCCTAACCCGTACCCTAAACCGAGCCCTAACCCTAACACTAGCCCTAACCCTAACCCTAACCCATACCCTACGCCCTACTCGAACCCCTCCCCGAACCCGTACCCTAAGCCATTCCCTAACCCTCACCCTAACCCTATCCCTAACCCTAAGCTACCCTTGACTGCTTCTGACTCCAATAGATTTCCTAAGCACTAGTGTTTTAAGGAACAGGTTAAAAAGAGAATCCTAAAGTGATTTCGTCATAATGGGTGTGTTCCTTATCTTCTCCTAGTGTCTAAACTCTTCTCCATGGCTGGACCCCCAAATAATATTCCTTTACGTGCTAAGGGGTATCTAGAGAGAGCGAGAGGTTTAATAACTACCCTCACCCTAACGCGTACCCTAACCCTAACCCCTACCCTAACCCTAGCGCGTACCCTAATCCTAACCCATACCCTAAACCGAGCCCTAACCCTAACACTAACCATAACCCTAACCCTAACCCATACCCTACGCCCTACCAGAACCCCTCCCCGAACCCGTACCCTAAGCCATACCCTAACCCTCACCCTAACCCTAACCCTAACCCTAAGCTACCCTTGACTGCTTCTGCCTCCAATAAATTTCCTAAGCACTAGTGTTTTAAGGAACAGTTTAAAAAGAGAATCATATAGTGATTTCTTGATAATGGGTGTGTTCCTTATCTTCTCCTAGTGTCTAAACTCTTCCCCATGGCTGGACCCCCAAATAATATTCCATTACGTGCTAAGGGGTATCTAGAGAGTGGGATAGGTTTAATAACTACCCTCACCCTAACGCTTACCCTAACCCTAACCCCTACCCTAACCCTAACGCGTACCCTAATCCTAACCCGTACCCTAAACCGAGCCCTAACCCTAACCCTAGCCCTAACCCTAACCCTAACCCATACCCTACGCCCTACCCAAACCCCTCCCCGAACCCGTACCCTAAGCCATACCCTAACCCTCACCCTAACCCTAACCCTAACCCTAAGCTACCCTTGACTGCTTCTGCCTCCAATAGATTTCCTAAGCACTAGTGTTTTAAGGAACAGGTTAAAAAGAGAATCCTAATGTGATTTCGTGATAATGGGTGTGTTCCTTATCTTCTCCTAGTGTCTAAACTCTTCTCCATGGCTGGACCCCCAAGAATATTCCTGTACGTGCTAAGGGGTATCTAGAGAGTGGGATAGGTTTAAAAACTAACCTCACCCTATCGCATACCCTAACCCTAACCCCTACCCTAACCCTAACGCGTACCCTAATCCTAACCCGTACCCTAAACCGAGCCCTAACCCTAACACTAACCCTAACCCTAACCCTAACCCATAGCCTACGCCCTACCCGAACCCCTCCCCGAACCCGTACCCTAAGCCGTACCCTAACCCTCACCCTAACCCTACCCCTAACCCAAAGCTACCCTTGACTACTTCTGCCTCCAATAGATTTCCTAAGCACTAGTGTTTTAAGGAACAGGTTAAAAAGAGAATCCTAATGTGATTTCTTGATAATGTGTGTGTTCCTTATCTTCTCCTCGTGTCTAAACTCTTCTCCATGCCTGGACCCCCAAATAATATTCCTTTACGTGCTAAGGGTTATCTAGATAGTGGGATAGGTTTAATAACTACCCTCAACCTAATGCGTACCCTAACCCTAACCCCTACCCTAACCCTAACGCGTACCCTAATCCTAACCCGTACCCTAAACCGAGCCCTAACCCTAACACTAGCCCTAACCCTAATCCTAACCCATACCCTACGCCCTACCCGAACCCCTCCCCGAACCCGTACCGTAAGCCATACCCTAACCCTCACCCTAACCCTAACCCTAACCCTAAGCTACCCTTGACTGCTTCTGCCTCCAATAGATTTCCTAAGCACTAGTGTTTTAAGGAACAGGTTAAAAAGAGAATCCTAATGTGATTTCTTGATAATGGGTATGTTCCTTATCTTCTCCTAGTGTCTAAACTCTGCTCCATGGCTGGACCCCCAAATAATATTCCTTTACGTGCTAAGGGGTATCTAGAGAGTGGGATAGGTTTAATAACTACCCTCACCCTAACGCGTACACTAACCCTAACCCCTACCCAAACCCTAACGCGTACCCTAATCCTAACCTGTACCCTAAACCGAGCCCTAAACCTAACACTAACCCTAACCCTAACCCTAAGCCATACCCTACGCCCTACCCGAACCCCTCCCCGAACCCGTACCCTAAGCCGTACCCTAACCCTCACCCTAACCCTAACCCTAAACCTAAGCTACCCTTGACGGCTTCTGCCTCCAATAGATTTCCTAAGAACTAGTGTTTTAAGGAACATGTTAAAAAGAGAATCCTAATGTGATTTCTTGATAATGGGTGTGTTCCTTATCTTCTCCTCGTGTCTAAACTCTTCTCCATGGCTGGACCCCCAAATAATATTCCTTTATGTGCTAAGGGGTATCTAGAGATTGTGATAGGTTTAATAACTACCCTCACCCTAACACGTACCCTAACCCTAACCCCTACCCTAACCCTAACGCGTTCCCTAATCCTAAACCGTACCCTAAACCGAGCCCTAACCCTAACACTAACCCTAACCCTAACCCTAACCCATACCCTATGCCCTACCCGAACCCCTCCCCGAACCCGTACCCTAAGCCATACCCTAGCCCTCACCCTAACCCTAACCCTAACCCTAAGCTACCCTTGACTGCTTCTGCCTCCAATAGATTTCCTAAGCACTAGTGTTTTAAGGAACAGGTTAAAAAGAGAATCGTAATGTGATTTCTTGATAATGGGTGTGTTCCTTATCTTCTCCTCGTGTCTAAACTCTTCTCCATGGCTGGACCCCCAAATAATATTCCTTTACATGATAAGGGGTATCTAGAGAGTGGGATAGGTTTAATAACTACCCTCACCCTAACGCGTACCCTAACCCTAACCCCTACCCTAACCCTAACGCGTACCCTAATCCTAACCCGTACCCTAAACCGAGCCCTAACCCTAACACTAGCCCTAACCCTAACCCTAACACATACCCTACGCCCTACCCGAACCCCTCCCCGAACCCGTACCCTAAGCCGTACCCTAACCCTCACCCTAACCCTCACCCTAACCCTAAGCTACCCTTGACTGCTTCTGCCTCCAATAGATTTCCTAAGCACTAGTGTTTTAAGGAACAGTTTAAAAAGAGAATCATATTGTGATTTCTTGATAATGGGTGTGTTCCTTATCTTCTCCTAGTGTCTAAACCCTTCTCCATGGCTGGACGCCCAAATAATATTCCTTTACGTGCTAAGGGGTATCTAGAGAATGGGATAGGTTTAATAACTACCCTCACCCAAAAGCGTACCCTAACCCTAACCCCTACCCTAACACTAACGCGTACCCTAATCCTAACCCGTAACCTAAACCGAGCCCTAACCCTAACACTAACCCTAACCCTAACTCTAACCCATACCCTACGCCCTACCTGAACCCCTCCCCGAACCCGTACCCTAAGCCGTACCCTAACCCTCACCCTAACCCTAACCCTAACCCTAAGCTACCCTTGACGGCTTCTGCCTCCAATAGATTTCCTAAGCACTAGTGATTTAAGGAACAGGTTAAAAAGAGAATCCTAATGTGATTTCTTGATAATGGGTGTGTTCCTTATCTTCTCCTCGTATCTAAACTCTTCTCCATGGCTGGACCCCCAAATAATATTCCTTTACGTACTAAGGGGTATCTAGAGAGTGGGATAGGTTTAATAACTACCCTCACCCTAACGCGTATCCTAACCCTAACCCCTACCCTAACCCTAACGAATACCCTAATCCTAACCCGTACCCTAAACCGAGCCCTAACCCTAACACTAGCCCTAACCCTAACCCTAACCCATACCCTACGCCCTACCCGAACCCCTACCCGAACCCGTACCCTAAGCCGTACCCTAACCCTCACCCTAACCCTAACCCTAACCCTAAGCTACCCTTGACTGCTTCTGCCTCCAATAGATTTCCTAAGCACTAGTGTTTTAAGGAACAGGTTAAAAAGAGAATCCTAATGTGATTTCTTGATAATGGGTGTGTTCCTTATATTCTCCTCGTGTCTAAACTCTTCTCCAAGGCTGGACCCCCAAATAATATTCCTTTACGTGCTAAGGGGTATCTAGAGAGTGTGATAGGTTTAATAACTACCCACACCCTAAAGCGTACCCTAACCCTAACCACTACCTTAACACTAACGCGTACCCTAATCCTAGCCCGTACCCTAAACCGAGCCCTAACCCTAACACTAACCCGAACCCTAACCCTAACCCATACCCTACGCCCTACCCGAACCCCTCCCCGAACCAGTACCCTAAGCCATACCCTAACCCTCACCGTAACCCTAACCCTAACCCTAAGCTACCCTTGACTGCTTCTGCCTCCAATAGATTTCCTAAGCACTAGTGTTTTAAGGAACAGGTTAAAAAGAGAATCCTAATGTGATTTCGTGATAATGGGTGTGTTCCTTATCTTCTCCTAGTGTCTAAACTCTTCTCCATGGCTGGACCCCCAATAATATTCCTGTACGTGCTAAGGGGTATCTAGAGAGTGGGATAGGTTTAATAACTACCCTCACCCTAACGCGTACACTAACCCTAACGCGTACCCTAATCCTAACCCGTACCCTAAACCGAGCCCTAACCCTAACACTAACCCTAACCCTAACCCTAACCCATACCCTACGCCCTACCCGAATCCCTCCCCGAACCCGTACCCTAAGCCGTACCCTAACCCTCACCCTAAACCTAACCCTAACCCTAACCCTAAGCTACCCTTGACGGCTTCTGCCTCCAATAGATTTCCTAAGCACTAGTGTTTTAAGGAACAGGTTAAAAAGAGAATCCTAATGTGATTTCTTGATAATGGGTGTGTTCCTTATCTTCTCCTAGTGTCTAAACTCTTCTCCATGGCTGGACCCCCAAATAATATTCCTTTACGTGCTAAGGGGTATCTAGAGAGTGGGATAGGTTTAATAACTAACCTCACCCTATCGCGTACCCTAACCCTAACACCTACCCTAACACTAACGCGTACCCTAATCCTAACCCGTACCCTAAACCGAGCCCTAACCCTAACACTAACCCTAACCCTAACCCTAACCCATACCCTACGCCCTACCCGAACCCCTCCCCGAACCCGTACCCTAAGCCATACCCTATCCCTCACCCTAACCCTAACCCTAACCCTAAGCTACCCTTGACTGCTTCTGCCTCCAATAGATTTCCTAAGCACTAGTGTTTTAAGGAACAGGTTAAAAAGAGAATCCTAATGTGATTTCTTGATAATGGGTGTGTTCCTTATCTTCTGCTCGTGTCTAAACTCTTCTCCATGGCTGGACCCCCAAATAATATTCCTTTACGTGCTAAGGGGTATCTAGAGAGTGTGATAGGTTTAATAACTACCCTCACCCTAACACGTACCCTAACCCTAACCCCTACCCTAACCCTAACGCGTTCCCTAATCCTAACCCGTACCCTAAACCGAGCCCTAACCCTAACACTAACCCTAAACCTAACCCTAACCCATACCCTATGCCCTACCCGAACCCCTCCCCGAACCCGTACCCTAAGCCATACCGTAGCCCTCACCCTAACCCTAACCCTAACCCTAAGCTACCCTTGACTGCTTCTGCCTCCAATAGATTTCCTAAGCACTAGTGTTTTAAGGAACAGGTTAAAAAGAGAATCCTAATGTGATTCCGTGATAATGGGTGTGTTCCTTATCTTCTCCTAGTGTCTAAACTCTTCTCCATGGCTGGACCCCCAAATAATATTCCTATACGTGCTAAGGGGTATCTAGAGAGTGGGATAGGTTTATTAACTACCCTCACCCTAACGCGTACCCTAACCCTAACCGCTACCCTAACCCTAGCGCGTACCCTAATCCTAACCCGTACCCTAAACAGAGCCCTAACCCTAACACTAACTCTAACCCTAACCCTAACCCATACCCTACGCCCTACCCGAACCCCTCCCTGAACCCGTACCCTAAACCGTACCCTAACCCTCACCCTAACCCTAACCCTAACCCTAAGCTACCCTTGACGGCTTCTGCCTCCAATAGATTTCCTAAGCACTAGTGTTTTAAGGAACAGGTTAAAAAGAGAATCCTAATGTGATTTCGTGATAATGGGTGTGTTCCTTATCTTCTCCTCTTGTCTAAACTCTTCTCCATGGCTGGACCCCCAAATAATATTCCTTTACGTGCTAAGGGGTATCTAGAGAGTGGGATAGGTTTAATAACTACCCTCACCCTAACGCGTACCCTAACCCTAACCCCTACCCTAACCCTAACGCGTACCCTAATCCTAACCCGTACCCTAAACCGAGCCCTAACCCTAACACTAGCCCTAACCCTAACCCTAACCCATACCCTACGCCCTACCCGAACCCCTCCCCGAACCCGTACCCTAAGCCGTACCCTAACCCTCACCCTAACCCTAACCCTAACCCTAAGCTACCCTTGACTGCTTCTGCCTCCAATAGATTTCCTAAGCACTAGTGTTTTAAGGAACAGGTTAAAAAGAGAATCCTAATGTGATTTCGTGATAATGGGTGTGTTCCTTATCTTCTCCTCGTGTCTAAACTCTTCTCCATGGCTGGACCCCCAAATAATATTCCTTTACGTGCTAAGGGGTATCTAGAGAGTGTGATAGGTTTAATAACTACCCTCACCCTAACGCGTACCCTAACCCTAACCGCTACCCTAAACCTAACGAGTACCCTAATCCTAACCCGTACCCTAAACCGAGCCCTAACCCTAACACTAACCCTAAATCTAACCCTAACCCATACCCTACGCCCTACCCGAACCCCTCCCCGAACCCTTACCCTAAGCCGTACCCTAATCTCAACCTAACCCTAACCCTAACCCTAAGCTACCCTTGACTGCTTCTTGCTCCAATAGATTTCCTAAGCACTAGTGTTTTAAGGAACAGGTTAAAAAGAGAATCCTAATGTGATTCCGTGATAATGGGTGTGTTCCTTATCTTCTCCTAGTGTCTTAACTCTTCCCATGGCTGGACCCCCAAATAATATTCCTATACGTGCTAAGGGGTATCTAGAGAGTGGGATAGGTTGAATAACTACCCTCACCCTAACGCGTAACCTAACCCTAACCGCTACCCTAACCCTAGCGCGTACCCTAATCCTAACCCGTACACTAAACCGAGCCCTAACCCTAACACTAACTCTAACCCTAACCCTAACCCTAACCCTAACCCTAACCCATACCCTACGCCCTACCCGAACCCCTCCCTGAACCCGTACCCTAAACCGTACCCTAACCCTCACCCTAACCCTAACCCTAACCCTAAGCTACCCTTGACGGCTTCTGCCTCCAATAGATTTCCTAAGCACTAGTGTTTTAAGGAACAGGTTAAAAAGAGAATCCTAATGTGATTTCTTGATAATGGGTGTGTTCCTTATCTTCTCCTCGTGTCTAAACTCTTCTCCATGGCTGGACCCCCAAATAATATTCCTTTACGTGCTAAGGGGTATCTAGAGAGTGGGATAGGTTTAATAACTACCCTCACCCTAACGCGTAGCCTAACCCTAACCGCTACGCTAACCCTAACGAGTACCCTAATCCTAACCCGTACCCTAAACCGAGCCCTAACCCTAACACTAACCCTAACTCTAACCCTAACCCATACCCTACACCCTACCCGAACCCCTACCCGAACCCGTACCCTAAGCCGTACCCTAAACCTCACCCTAACCCTAACCCTAACACTAAGCTACCCTTGACTGCTTCTGCCTCCAATAGGTTTCCTAACCACTAGTGTTTTAAGGAACAGTTTAAAAAGAGAATCATATTGTGATTTCTTGATAATGGGTGTGTTCCTTATCTTCTCCTAGTGTCTAAGCCCTTCTCCATGTCTGGACCCCCAAATAATATTCCTTTACGTGCTAAGGGGTATCTAGAGAGTGGGATAGGTTTAATAACTACCCTCACCCTAAAGCGTACCCTAACCCTAACCCCTACCCTAACACTAACGCGTACCCTAATCCTAACCCGTACCCTAAACCGAGCCCTAACCCTAACACTAACCCTAACCCTAACTCTAACCCATACCCTACGCCCTCCCCGAACCCCTCCCCGAACCCGTACCCTAAGCCGTACCCTAAACCTCACCCTAACCCTAACCCTAACCCTAACCCTAAGCTACCCTTGACTGCTTCTGCCTCCAATAGATTTCCTAAGCACTAGTGTTTTAAGGAACAGGTTAAAAAGAGAATCCTAATGTGATTTCGTGATAATGGGTGTGTTCCTTATCTTCTCCTAGTGTCTAAACTCTTCTCCATGGCTGGACCCCCAATAATATTCCTGTACGTGCTAAGGGGTATCTAGAGAGTGGGATAGGTTTAATAACTACCCTCACCCTAACGCGTACACTAACCCTAACGCGTACCCTAATCCTAACCCGTACCCTAAACCGAGCCCTAACCCTAACACTAACCCTAACCCTAACCCTAACCCATACCCTACGCCCAAACCGAACCCCTCCCCGAACCCGTACCCTAAGCCGTACCCTAACCCTAACCCTAACACTAAGCTACCCTTGACTGCTTCTGCCTCCAATAGATTTCCTAAGCACTAGTGTTTTAAGGAACAGGTTAAAAAGTGAATCCTAATGTGATTTCTTGATAATGGGTGTGTTCCTTATCTTCTCCTAGTGTCTAAACTCTTCTCCATGGCTGGACCCCCAAATAATATTCCTTTACGTGCTAAGGGGTATCTAGAGAGTGGGATAGGTTTAATAACTAACCTCACCCTATCGCGTACCCTAACCCTAACACCTACCCTAACACTAACGCGTACCCTAATCCTAACCCGTACCCTAAACCGAGCCCTAACCCTAACACTAACCCTAACCCTAACCCTAACCCATACCCTAGGCCTTCCCGAACCCCTCCCCGAACCCGTACCCTAAGCCATACCCTATCCCTCACCCTAACCCTAACCCTAACCCTAAGCTACCCTTGACGGCTTCTACCTCCAATAGATTTCCTAAGCACTAGTGTTTTAAGGAACAGGTTAAAAAGAGAATCCTAATGTGATTTCTTGATAATGGGTGTGTTCCTTATCTTCTGCTCGTGTCTAAACTCTTCTCCATGGCTGGACCCCCAAATAATATTCCTTTACGTGCTAAGGGGTATCTAGAGAGTGTGATAGGTTTAATAACTACCCTCACCCTAACACGTACCCTAACCCTAACCCCTACCCTAACCCTAACGCGTTCCCTAATCCTAACCCGTACCCTAAACCGAGCCCTAACCCTAACACTAACCCTAACCCTAACCCTAACCCATACCCTACGCCCTACCCGAACCCCTCCCCGAACCCGTACCCTAAGCCATACCGTAGCCCTCACCCTAACCCTAACCCTAACCCTAAGCTACCCTTGACGGCTTCTGCCTCCAATAGATTTCCTAAGCACTAGTGTTTTAAGGAACAGGTTAAAAAGAGAATCCTAATGTGATTTCCTGATAATGGGTGTGTTCCTTATCTTCTCCTCGTGTCTAAACTCTTCTCCATGGCTGGACTCCCAAATAATATTCCTTTACGTGCTAAGGGGTATCTAGAGAGTGGGATAGGTTTAATAACTACCCTCACCCTAACGCGTACCCTAACCCTAACCCCTACCCTAACCCTAACGCGTACCCTAATCCTAACCCGTACCCTAAACCGAGCCCTAACCCTAACACTAGCCCTAACCCTAACCCTAACCCATACCCTACGCCCTACCCGAACCCCTCCCCGAACCCGTACCACAAGCCGTACCCTAACCCTCACCCTAACCCTAACCCTAACCCTAAGCTACCCTTGACTGCTTCTGCCTCCAATAGATTTCCTAAGCACTAGTGTTTTAAGGAACAGGTTAAAAAGAGAATCCTAATGTGATTTCGTGATAATGGGTGTGTTCCTTATCTTCTCCTCGTGTCTAAACTCTTCTCCATGGCTGGACCCCCAAATAATATTCCTTTACGTGCTAAGGGGTATCTAGAGAGTGTGATAGGTTTAATAACTACCCTCACCCTAACGCGTACCCTAACCCTAACCGCTACCCTAAACCTAACGAGTACCCTAATCCTAACCGGACCCTAAACCGAGCCCTAACCCTAACACTAACCCTAAATCTAACCCTAACCCATACCCTACGCCCTACCCGAACCCCTCCCCGAACCCTTACCCTAAGCCGTACCCTAATCTCACCCTAACCCTAACCCTAACCCTAAGCTACCCTTGACTGCTTCTGCCTCCAATAGATTTCCTAAGCACTAGTGTTTTAAGGAACAGGTTAAAAAGAGAATCCTAATGTGATTCCGTGATAATGGGTGTGTTCCTTATCTTCTCCTAGTGTCTTAACTCTTCTCCATGGCTGGACCAACAAATAATATTCCTATACGTGCTAAGGGGTATCTAGAGAGTGGGATAGGTTGAATAACTACCCTCACCCTAACGCGTACCCTAACCCTAACCGCTACCCTAACCCTAGCGCGTACCCTAATCCTAACCCGTACCCTAAACCGAGCCCTAAACCTAACACTAACTCTAACCCTAACACTAACTCTAACCCTAACCCTAACCCATACCCTACGCCCTACCCGAACCCCTCCCTGAACCCGTACCCTAAACCGTACCCTAACCCTCACCCTAACCCTAACCCTAACCCTAAGCTACCCTTGACTGCTTCTGCCTCCAATAGATTTCCTAACCACTAGTGTTTTAAGGAACAGTTTAAAAAGAGAATCATATTGTGATTTCTTGATAATGTGTGTGTTCCTTATCTTCTCCTCGTGTCTAAACTCTTCTCCATGGCTGGACCCCCAAATAATATTCCTTTACGTGCTAAGGGGTATCTAGAGAATGGGATAGGTTTAATAACTACCCCCACCCTAACGCGTACCCTAATCCTAACCCGTACCCTAAACCGAGCCCTAACCCTAACACTAACCCTAACCCTAACCCTAAACCATACCCTACGCCCTACCCGAACCCCTCACCGAACCCGTACCCTAAGCCATACCCTAACCCACACCCTAACCCAAATCCTAACCCTAAGCTACCCTTGACTGCTTCTGCCTCCAATAGATTTCCTAAGCACTAGTGTTTAAAGGAACAGGTTAAAAAGAGAATCCTAATGTGATTTCTTGATAATGGGTGTGTTCCTTATCTTCTCCTCGTGTCTAAACTCTTCTACATGGCTGGACCCCCAAATAATATTCCTTTATGTGCTAAGGGGTATCTAGAGAGTGTGATAGGTTTAATAACTACCCTCACCCTAACACGTACCCTAACCCTAACCCCTACCCTAACCCTAACGCGTTCCCTAATCCTAACCCGTACCCTAAACCGAGCCCTAACCATAACACTAACCCTAACCCTAACCCTAACCCATACCCTAGGCCCTACCCGAACCCCTCCCCGAACCCGTACCCTAAGCCATACCCTAGCCCTCACCCTAACCCTAACGCTCACCCTAAGCTACCCTTGACTGCTTCTGGCTCCAATAGATTTCCTAAGCACTAGTGTTTTAAGGAACAGGTTAAAAAGAGAATCCTAATGTGATTCCGTGATAATGGGTGTGTTCCTTATCTTCTCCTAGTGTCTTAACTCTTCTCCATGGATGGACCCCCAAATAATATTCCTATACGTGCTAAGGGGTATCTAGAGAGTGGGATAGGTTGAATAACTACCCTCACCCTAACGCGTACCCTAACCCTAACTGCTACCCTAACCCTAGCGCGTACCCTAATCCTAACCCGTACCCTAAACCGAGCCCTAAACCTAACACTAACTCTAACCCTAACACTAACTCTAACCCTAACCCTAACCCATACCCTACGCCCTACCCGAACCCCTCCCTGAACCCGTACCCTAAACCGTACCCTAACCCTCACCCTAACCCTAACCCTAACCCTAAGCTACCCTTGACGGCTTCTGGCTCCAATAGATTTCCTAAGCACTAGTGTTTTAAGGAACAGGTTAAAAAGAGAATCCTAAGGTGATTTCTTGATAATGGGTGTGTTCCTTATCTTCTCCTCGTGTCTAAACTCTTCTCCATGGCTGGACCCCCAAATAATATTCCTTTACGTGCTAAGGGGTATCTAGAGAGTGGGATAGGTTTAATAACTACCCTCACCCTAACGCGTAGCCTAACCCTAACCGCTACGCTAACCCTAACGAGTACCCTAATCCTAACCCGTACCCTAAACCGAGCCCTAACCCTAACACTAACTCTAACCCTAACACTAACTCTAACCCTAACCCTAACCCATACCCTACGCCCTACCCGAACCGCTCCCCGAACCCGTACCCTAAGCCGTACCCTAAACCTCACCCTAACCCTAACCCTAACACTAAGCTACCCTTGACTGCTTCTGCCTCCAATAGGTTTCCTAACCACTAGTGTTTTAAGGAACAGTTTAAAAAGAGAATCATATTGTGATTTCTTGATAATGGGTGTGTTCCTTATCTTCTCCTAGTGTCTAAACCCTTCTCCATGGCTGGACCCCCAAATAATATTCCTTTACGTGCTAAGGGGTATCTAGAGAGTGGGATAGGTTTAATAACTACCCTCACCCTAAAGCGTACCCTAACCCTAACCCCTACCCTAACACTAACGCGTACCCTAATCCTAACCCGTACCCTAACCCGAGCCCTAACCCTAACACTAACCCTAACCCTAACCCTAAGCCATACCCTACGCCCTCCCCGAACCCCTCCCCGAACCAGTACCCTAAGCCGTACCCTAACCCTCACCCTAACCCTAACCCTAACCCTAAGCTACCCTTGACTGCTTCTGCCTCCAATAGATTTCCTAAGCACTAGTGTTTTAAGGAACAGTTTAAAAAGAGAATCACATTGTGATTTCTTGATAATGGGTGTGTTCCTTATCTTCTCCTCGTGTCTAAACTCTTCTCCATGGCTGTACCCCCAAATAATAGTCCTTTACGTGCTAAGGGGTATCTAGAGAGTGTGATAGGTTTAATAACTACCCCCACCCTAACGCGTACCCTAACCCTAACCCCTACCCTAACCCTAACGCGTACCCTAATCCTAACCCGTACCCTAAACTGAGCCCTAACCCTAACACTAACCCTAACCCTAACCCTAACCCATACCCTACGCCCTACCCGAACCCCTCCCCGAACCCGTACCCTAAGCCATACCCTAACCCTCACCCTAACCCTAACCCTAACCCTAAGCTACCCTTGACTGCTTCTGCCTCCAATAGATTTCCTAAGCACTAGTGTTTTAAGGAACAGTTTAAAAAGAGAATCACATTGTGATTTCTTGATAATGGGTGTGTTCCTTATCTTCTCCTCGTGTCTAAACTCTTCTCCATGGCTGGACCCCCAAATAATATTCCTTTACGTACTAAGGGGTATCTAGAGAGTGGGATAGGTTTAATAACTAACCTCACCCTATCGCGTACCCTAACCCTAACACCTACCCTAAAACTAACGCGTACCCTAATCCTAACCCGTACCCTAAACCGAGCCCTAACCCTAACACTAACCCTAACCCGAACCCTAAACCATACCCTACGCCCTACCCGAACCCCTCCCCGAACCCGTACCCTAAGCCGTACCCTAACCCTCACCCTAACCCTAACCCTAACCCTAAGCTACCCTTGACGGCTTCTGCCTCCAATAGATTTCCTAAGCACTAGTGTTTTAAGGAACAGGTTAAAAAGAGAATCCTAATGTGATTTCGTGATAATGGGTGTGTTCCTTATTTTCTCCTAGTGTCTAAACTCTTCTCCATGGCTGGACCCCCAAATAATATTCCTTTACGTGCTAAGGGGTATCTAGAGAGTGTGATAGGTTTAATAACTACCCCCACCCTAACACGTACCCTAACCCTAACCCCTACCCTAACCCTAACGCGTACCCTAATCCTAACCCGTACCCTAAACCGAGCCCTAACCCTAACACTAACCCTAACCCTAACCCTAACCCATACCCTACGCCCTACCCGAACCCCTCCCCGAACCCGTACCCTAAGCCATACCCTAACCCTCACCCTAACCCTAACCCTAACCCTAAGCTACCCTTGACTGCTTCTGCCTCCAATAGATTTCCTAAGCACTAGTGTTTTAAGGAACAGTTTAAAAAGAGAATCATATTGTGATTTCTTGATAATGGGTGTGTTCCTTATCTTCTCCTAGTGTCTAAACCCTTCTCCATGGCTGGACTCCCAAATAATATTCCTTTACGTGCTAAGGGGTATCTAGAGAGTGGGATAGGTTTAATAACTACCCTCACCCTAAAGCGTATCCTAAACCTAACCCCTACCCTAACCCTAACGCATACCCTAATCCTAACCCGTACCCTAAACCGAGCCCTAACCCTAACACTAACCCTAACCCTAACCCTAACCCATACCCTACGCCCTACCCGAACCCCTCCCCGAACCCGTACCCTAAGCCATACCCTAACCCTCACCCTAAACCTAACCCTAACCCTAAGCTACCCTTGACTGCTTCTGCCTCCAATAGATTTCCTAAGCACTAGTGTTTTAAGGAACAGGTTAAAAAGAGAATCCTAATGTGATTTCGTGATAATGGGTGTGTTCCTTATCTTCTCCTAGTGTCTAAACTCTTCTCCATGGCTGGACCCCCAATAATATTCCTGTACGTGCTAAGGGGTATCTAGAGAGTGGGATAGGTTTAATAACTACCCTCACCCTAACGCGTACACTAACCCTAACCCCTACCCTAACCCTAACGCATACCCTAATCCTAACCCGTACCCTAAACCGAGCCCTAACCCTAACACTAGCCCTAACCCTAACCCTAACCCATACCCTACCCCCTACCCGAACACCTCCCCGAACCCGTACCCTAAGCCGTACCCTAACCCTCACCCTAACCCTAACCCTAACCCTAGGCTACCCTTGACGGCTTCTGCCTCCAATAGATTTCCTAAGCACTAGTGTTTTAAGGAACATGTTAAAAATAGAATCCTAATGTGATTTCTTGATAATGGGTGTGTTCCTTGTCTTCTCCTCGTGTCTAAACTCTTCTCCATGGCTGGACCCCCAAATAATATTCCTTTACGTGCTAAGGGGTATCTAGCCAGTGGGATAGGTTTAATAACTACCCTCACCCTAACGCGTACCCTAACCCTAACCCCTACCCTAACCCTAGCGCGTACCCTAATCCTAACCCGTATCCTAAACCGAGCCCTAACCCTAACACTAACTCTAACCCTAACCCTAACCCATACCCTACGCCGTACCCGAACCCCTCCCTGAACCCGTACCCTAAACCGTACCCTAACCCTCACCCTAACCCTAACCCTAACCCTAAGCTACCCTTGACGGCTTCTGCCTCCAATAGATTTCCTAAGCACTAGTGTTTTAAGGAACAGGTTAAAAAGAGAATCCTAATGTGATTTCTTGATAATGGGTGTGTTCCTTATCTTCTCCTCGTGTCTAAACTCTTCTCCATGGCTGGACCCCCAAATAATATTCCTTTACGTGCTAAGGGGTATCTAGAGAGTGGGATAGGTTTAATAACTACCCTCACCCTAACGCGTACCCTAACCCTAACCCCTACCCGAACCCTAACGCGTACCCTAATCGTAACCCATACCCTAAACCGAGCCCTAACCCTAACACTAGCCCTAACCCTAACCCTAACCCATACCCTACGCCCTACCCGAACCCCTCCCCGAACCCATACCCTAAGCCGTACCCTAACCCTCACCCTAACCCTAACCCTAACCCTAAGCTACCCTTGACTGCTTCTGCCTCCAATAGATTTCCTAAGCACTAGTGTTTTAAGGAACAGGTTAAAAAGAGAATCCTAATGTGATTTCGTGATAATGGGTGTGTTCCTTATCTTCTCCTAGTGTCTAAACTCTTCTCCATGTCTGGACCCCCAAATAATATTCCTTTACGTGCTAAGGGGTATCTAGAGAGTGTGATAGGTTTAATAACTACCCCCACCCTAACGCGTACCCTAACCCTAACCCCTACCCTAACCCTAACGCGTACCCTAATCCTAACCCGTACCCTAAACCGAGCCCTAACCCTAACACTAACCCTAACCCTAACCCTAACCCATACCCTACGCCCTACCCGAACCCCTCCCCGAACCCGTACCCTAAGCAATACCCTAAACCTCACCCTAACCCTAACCCTAACCCTAAGCTACCCTTGACTGCTTCTGCCTCCAATAGATTTCCTAAGCACTAGTGTTTTAAGGAACAGGTTAAAAAGAGAATCCTAATGTGATTTCGTGATAATGGGTGTGTTCCTTATCTTCTCCTAGTGTCTAAACTCTTCTCCATGGCTGGACCCCCAATAATATTCCTGTACGTGCTAAGGGGTATCTAGAGAGTGGGATAGGTTTAATAACTACCCTCACCCTAACGCGTACACTAACCCTAACCCCTACCCTAACCCTAACGCGTACCCTTATCCTAACCTGTACCCTAAACCGAGCCCTAACCCTAACACTAGCCCTAAACCTAACACTAACCCATACCCTACGCCCTACCCGAACCCCTCCCCGAACCCGTACCCTAAGCCGTACCCTAACCCTCACCCTAACCCTAACCCTAACCCTAAGCTACCCTTGACGGCTTCTGCCTCCAATAGATTTCCTAAGCACTAGTGTTTTAAGGAACATGTTAAAAAGAGAATCCTAATGTGATTTCTTGATAATGGGTGTGTTCCTTATCTTCTCCTTGTGTCTAAACTCTTCTCCATGGCTGGACCCCCAAATAATATTCCTTTACGTGCTAAGGGGTATCTAGAGAGTGTGATAGGTTTAATAACTACCCTCACCCTAACGCGTACCCTAACCCTAACCCCTACCCTAACCCTAACGCATACACTAATCCTAACCCGTACCCTAAAACGAGCCCTAACCCTAACACTAACCCTAACCCTAACCCTAACCCATAGCCTACGCCCTACCCGAACCCATCCCCGAACCCGTACCCTAAGCCATACCCTAACCCTAACCCTAACCCTAAGCTACCCTTGACTGCTTCTGCCTCCAATAGATTTCCTAAGCACTAGTGTTTTAAGGAACAGGTTAAAAAGAGAATCCTAATGTGATTTCTTGATAATGGTTGTGTTCCTTATCTTCTCCTAGTGTCTAAACTCTTCTGAATGGCTGGACCCCCAATAATATTCCCTTACGTGCTAAGGGGTATCTAGAGAGTGGGATAGGTTTAATAACTACCCTCACCCGAACGCGTACACTAACCCTAACCCCTACCCTAACCCTAACGCGTACCCTAATCCTAACCTGTACCCTAAACCGAGCCCTAACCCTAACCCTAACCCATACCCTACGCCCTACCCGAACCCCTCCCCGAACCCGTACCCTAAGCCGTACCCTAACCCTCACCCTAACCCTAACCCTAACCCTAAGCTACCCTTGACGGCTTCTGCCTCCAATAGATTTCCTAAGCACTAGTGTTTTAAGGAACAGGTTAAAAAGAGAATCCTAATGTGATTTCTTGATAATGGGTGTGTTCCTTATCTTCTCCTCGTGTCTAAACTCTTCTCCATGGCTGGAGCCCCAAATAATATTCCTTTATGTGCTAAGGGGTATCTAGAGAGTGTGATAGGTTTAATAACTACCCTCACCCTAACGCGTACCCTAACCCTAACCCCTACCCTAACCCTAGCGCGTACCCTAATCCTAACCCGTAACCTAAACTGAGCCCTAACCCTAACACTAACTCTAACCCTAACCCTAACCCATACCCTATGCCCTACCCGAACCCCTCCCTGAACCCGTACCCTAAACCGTACCCTAACCCTCACCCTAACCCTAACCCTAACCCTAAGCTACCCTTGACGGCTTCTGCCTCCAATAGATTTCCTAAGCACTAGTGTTTTAAGGAACAGGTTAAAAAGAGAATCCTAATGTGATTTCTTGATAATGGGTGTGTTCCTTATCTTCTCCTCGTGTCTAAACTCTTCTCCATGGCTGGACCCCCAAATAATATTCCTTTACGTGCTAAGGGGTATCTAGAGAGTGGGATAGGTTTAATAACTACCCTCACCCTAACGCGTACCCTAAACCTAACCCCTACCCTAACCCTAACGCGTACCCTAATCCTAACCCGTACCCTAAACCGAGCCCTAACCCTAACACTAGCCCTAACCCTAACCCTAACCCATACCCTACGCCCTACCCGAACCCCTCCCCGAACCCGTACCATAAGCCGTACCCTAACCCTCACCCTAACCCTAACCCTAAGCCTAAGCTACCCTTGACTGCTTCTGCCTCCAATAGATTTCCTAAGCACTAGTGTTTTAAGGAACAGGTTAAAAAGAGAATCCTAATGTGATTTCGTGATAATGGGTGTGTTCCTTATCTTCTCCTCGTGTCTAAACTCTTCTCCATGGCTGGACCCCCAAATAATATTCCTTTACGTGCTAAGGGGTATCTAGAGAGTGTGATAGGTTTAATAACTACCCTCACCCTAACGCGTACCCTAACCCTAACCGCTAACCTAAACCTAACGAGTACCCTAATCCTAACCCGTACCCTAAACCGAGCCCTAACCCTAACCCTAACCCATACCCTACGCCCTACCCGAACCCCTCCCCGAACCCGTACCCTAAGCCGTACCCTAACCCTCACCCTAACCCTAACCCTAACCCTAAGCTACCCTTGACGGCTTCTGCCTCCAATAGATTTCCTAAGCACTAGTGTTTTAAGGAACAGGTTAAAAAGAGAATCCTAATGTGATTTCTTGATAATGGGTGTGTTCCTTATCTTCTCCTCGTGTCTAAACTCTTCTCCATGGCTGGAGCCCCAAATAATATTCCTTTATGTGCTAAGGGGTATCTAGAGAGTGTGATAGGTTTAATAACTACCCTCACCCTAACGCGTACCCTAACCCTAACCCCTACCCTAACCCTAGCGCGTACCCTAATCCTAACCCGTACCCTAAACTGAGCCCTAACCCTAACACTAACTCTAACCCTAACCCTAACCCATACCCTATGCCCTACCCGAACCCCTCCCTGAACCCGTACCCTAAACCGTACCCTAACCCTCACCCTAACCCTAACCCTAACCCTAAGCTACCCTTGACGGCTTCTGCCTCCAATAGATTTCCTAAGCACTAGTGTTTTAAGGAACAGGTTAAAAAGAGAATCCTAATGTGATTTCTTGATAATGGGTGTGTTCCTTATCTTCTCCTCGTGTCTAAACTCTTCTCCATGGCTGGACCCCCAAATAATATTCCTTTACGTGCTAAGGGGTATCTAGAGAGTGGGATAGGTTTAATAACTACCCTCACCCTAACGCGTACCCTAACCCTAACCCCTACCCTAACCCTAACGCGTACCCTAATCCTAACCCGTACCCTAAACCGAGCCCTAACCCTAACACTAGCCCTAACCCTAACCCTAACCCATACCCTACGCCCTACCCGAACCCCTCCCCGAACCCGTACCATAAGCCGTACCCTAACCCTCACCCTAACCCTAACCCTAAGCCTAAGCTACCCTTGACTGCTTCTGCCTCCAATAGATTTCCTAAGCACTAGTGTTTTAAGGAACAGGTTAAAAAGAGAATCCTAATGTGATTTCGTGATAATGGGTGTGTTCCTTATCTTCTCCTCGTGTCTAAACTCTTCTCCATGGCTGGACCCCCAAATAATATTCCTTTACGTGCTAAGGGGTATCTAGAGAGTGTGATAGGTTTAATAACTACCCTCACCCTAACGCGTACCCTAACCCTAACCGCTAACCTAAACCTAACGAGTACCCTAATCCTAACCCGTACCCTAAACCGAGCCCTAACCCTAACACTAACCCTAAATCTAACCCTAACCCATACCCTACGCCCTACCCGAACCCCTCCTCGAACCCTTACCCTAAGCCGTACCCTAATCTCACCCTAACCCTAACCCTAACCCTAAGCTACCCTTGACTGCTTCTGGCTCCAATAGATTTCCTAAGCACTAGTGTTTTAAGGAACAGGTTAAAAAGAGAATCCTAATGTGAATCCGTGATAATGGGTGTGTTCCTTATCTTCTCCTAGTGTCTTAACTCTTCTCCATGGCTGGACCCCCAAATAATATTCCTATACGTGCTAAGGGGTATCTAGAGAGTGGGATAGGTTGAATAACTACCCTCACCCTAACGCATACCCTAACCCTAACCGCTACCCTAACCCTAGCGCGTACCCTAATCCTAACCCGTACCCGAAACCGAGCCCTAAACCTAACACTAACTCTAACCCTAACACTAACTCTAACCCTAACCCTAACCCATACCCTACGCCCTACCCGAACCCCTCCCTGAACCCGTACCCTAAACCGTACCCTAACCCTCACCCTAACCCTAACCCTAACCCTAAGCTACCCTTGACTGCTTCTGCCTCCAATAGGTTTCCTAACCACTAGTGTTTTAAGGAACAGTTTAAAAAGAGAATCATATTGTGATTTCTTGATAATGGGTGTGTTCCTTATCTTTTCCTAGTGTCTAAACCCTTCTCCATGTCTGGACCCCCAAATAATATTCCTTTACGTGCTAAGGGGTATCTAGAGTGTGGGATAGGTTTAATAACTACCCTCACCCTAAAGCGTACCCTAACCCTAACCCCTACCCTAACACTAACACGTACCCTAATCCTAACCCGTACCCTAAACCGAGCCCTAACCCTAACACTAACCCTAACACTAACCCTAACACTAACCCTAACCCATAGCCTACGCCCTACCCGAACCCCTCCCTGAACCCGTACCCTAAGCCGTACCCTAACCCTCACCCTAACCCTAACCCTAACCCTAAGCTACCCTTGACTGCTTCTGCCTCCAATAGATTTCCTAAGCACTAGTGTTTTAAGGAACAGTTTAAAAAGAGAATCACATTGTGATTTCTTGATAATGGGTGTGTTCCTTATCTTCTCCTAGTGTCTAAACTCTTCTCCATGGCTGGACCCCCAAATAATATTCCTTTACGTGCTAAGGGGTATCTAGAGAGTGGGATAGGTTTAATAACTACCCTCACCCTAAAGCGTACCCTAACTATAACAACTACCCTAACACTAACGCGTACCCTAATCCTAACCCGTACCCTAAACCGAGGCCTAACCCTAACACTAACCCTAACCCTAACCCATACCCTACGGCCTAACCGAACCCCTCCCCGAACCCGTACCCTAAGCCGTACCCTAACCCTCACCCTAACCCTAACCCTAACCCTAAGCTACCCTTGACTGCTTCTGCCTCCAATAGATTTCCTAAGCACTAGTGTTTTAAGGAACAGGTTAAAAAGAGAATCCTAATGTGATTTCTTGATAATGGGTGTGTTCCTTATCTTCTCCTCGTGTCTAAACTCTTCTCCATGGCTGGACCCCCAAATAATATTCCTTTACGTGCTAAGGGGTATCTAGAGAGTGTGATAGGTTTAATAACTAACCCCACCCTAACGCGTACCCTAACCCTAACCCCTGCCCTAACCCTAACGCATACCCTAATCCTAACCCGTACCCTAAACCGAGCCCTAACCCTAACACTAACCCTAACCCTAACCCTAACCCATAC
The DNA here is from genome assembly GCF_949987535.1 of Balaenoptera acutorostrata. NCBI lineage: Eukaryota > Metazoa > Chordata > Mammalia > Artiodactyla > Balaenopteridae > Balaenoptera > Balaenoptera acutorostrata. The sequence continues at coordinate 16,016 of NW_026645704.1, read as the reverse complement.
CCTACGCCCTACCCGAACCCCTCCCCGAACCCGTACCCTAAGCCATACCCTAACCCTCACCCTAAACCTAACCCTAACCCTAAGCTACCCTTGACTGCTTCTGCCTCCAATAGATTTCCTAAGCACTAGTGTTTTAAGGAACAGGTTAAAAAGAGAATCCTAATGTGATTTCGTGATAATGGGTGTGTTCCTTATCTTCTCCTAGTGTCTAAACTCTTCTCCATGGCTGGACCCCCAATAATATTCCTGTACGTGCTAAGGGGTATCTAGAGAGTGGGATAGGTTTAATAACTACCCTCACCCTAACGCGTACACTAACCCTAACCCCTACCCTAACCATAACGCATACCCTAATCCTAACCCGTACCCTAAACCGAGCCCTAACCCTAACACTAGCCCTAACCCTAACCCTAACCCATACCCTACGCCCTACCCGAACACCTCCCCGAACCCGTACCCTAAGCCGTACCCTAACCCTCACCCTAACCCTAACCCTAACCCTAGGCTACCCTTGACGGCTTCTGCCTCCAATAGATTTCCTAAGCACTAGTGTTTTAAGGAACATGTTAAAAATAGAATCCTAATGTGATTTCTTGATAATGGGTGTGTTCCTTGTCTTCTCCTCGTGTCTAAACTCTTCTCCATGGCTGGACCCCCAAATAATATTCCTTTACGTGCTAAGGGGTATCTAGCGAGTGGGATAGGTTTAATAACTACCCTCACCCTAACGCGTACCCTAATCGTAACCCGTACCCTAAACCGAGCCCTAACCCTAACACTAGCCCTAACCCTAACCCTAACCCATACCCTACGCCCTACCCGAACCCCTCCCCGAACCCGTACCCTAAGCCATACCCTAACCCTCACCGTAACCCTAACCCTAACCCTAAGCTACCCTTGACTGCTTCTGCCTCCAATAGATTTCCTAAGCACTAGTGTTTTAAGGAACAGGTTAAAAAGAGAATCCTAATGTGATTTCGTGATAATGGGTGTGTTCCTTATCTTCTCCTAGTGTCTAAACTCTTCTCCATGGCTGGACCCCCAATAATATTCCTGTACGTGCTAAGGGGTATCTAGAGAGTGGGATAGGTTTAATAACTACCCTCACCCTAACGCGTACACTAACCCTAACGCGTACCCTAATCCTAACCCGTACCCTAAACCGAGCCCTAACCCTAACACTAACCCTAACCCTAACCCTAACCCATACCCTACGCCCAAACCGAACCCCTCCCCGAACCCGTACCCTAAGCCGTACCCTAACCCTAACCCTAACACTAAGCTACCCTTGACTGCTTCTGCCTCCAATAGATTTCCTAAGCACTAGTGTTTTAAGGAACAGGTTAAAAAGTGAATCCTAATGTGATTTCTTGATAATGGGTGTGTTCCTTATCTTCTCCTAGTGTCTAAACTCTTCTCCATGGCTGGACCCCCAAATAATATTCCTTTACGTGCTAAGGGGTATCTAGAGAGTGGGATAGGTTTAATAACTAACCTCACCCTATCGCGTACCCTAACCCTAACACCTACCCTAACACTAACGCGTACCCTAATCCTAACCCGTACCCTAAACCGAGCCCTAACCCTAACACTAACCCTAACCCTAACCCTAACCCATACCCTAGGCCTTCCCGAACCCCTCCCCGAACCCGTACCCTAAGCCATACCCTATCCCTCACCCTAACCCTAACCCTAACCCTAAGCTACCCTTGACTGCTTCTACCTCCAATAGATTTCCTAAGCACTAGTGTTTTAAGGAACAGGTTAAAAAGAGAATCCTAATGTGATTTCTTGATAATGGGTGTGTTCCTTATCTTCTGCTCGTGTCTAAACTCTTCTCCATGGCTGGACCCCCAAATAATATTCCTTTACGTGCTAAGGGGTATCTAGAGAGTGTGATAGGTTTAATAACTACCCTCACCCTAACACGTACCCTAACCCTAACCCCTACCCTAACCCTAACGCGTTCCCTAATCCTAACCCGTACCCTAAACCGAGCCCTAACCCTAACACTAACCCTAACCCTAACCCTAACCCATACCCTACGCCCTACCCGAACCCCTCCCCGAACCCGTACCCTAAGCCATACCGTAGCCCTCACCCTAACCCTAACCCTAACCCTAAGCTACCCTTGACGGCTTCTGCCTCCAATAGATTTCCTAAGCACTAGTGTTTTAAGGAACAGGTTAAAAAGAGAATCCTAATGTGATTTCCTGATAATGGGTGTGTTCCTTATCTTCTCCTCGTGTCTAAACTCTTCTCCATGGCTGGACCCCCAAATAATATTCCTTTACGTGCTAAGGGGTATCTAGAGAGTGGGATAGGTTTAATAACTACCCTCACCCTAACGCGTACCCTAACCCTAACCCCTACCCTAACCCTAACGCGTACCCTAATCCTAACCCGTACCCTAAACCGAGCCCTAACCCTAACACTAGCCCTAACCCTAACCCTAACCCATACCCTACGCCCTACCCGAACCCCTCCCCGAACCCGTACCACAAGCCGTACCCTAACCCTCACCCTAACCCTAACCCTAACCCTAAGCTACCCTTGACTGCTTCTGCCTCCAATAGATTTCCTAAGCACTAGTGTTTTAAGGAACAGGTTAAAAAGAGAATCCTAATGTGATTTCGTGATAATGGGTGTGTTCCTTATCTTCTCCTAGTGTCTAAACTCTTCTCCATGGCTGGACCCCCAATAATATTCCCTTACGTGCTAAGGGGTATCTAGAGAGTGGGATAGGTTTAATAACTACCCTCACCCGAACGCGTACACTAACCCTAACCCCTACCCTAACCCTAACGCGTACCCTAATCCTAACCTGTACCCTAAACCGAGCCCTAACCCTAACCCTAACCCATACCCTACGCCCTACCCGAACCCCTCCCCGAACCCGTACCCTAAGCCGTACCCTAACCCTCACCCTAACCCTAACCCTAACCCTAAGCTACCCTTGACGGCTTCTGCCTCCAATAGATTTCCTAAGCACTAGTGTTTTAAGGAACAGGTTAAAAAGAGAATCCTAATGTGATTTCTTGATAATGGGTGTGTTCCTTATCTTCTCCTCGTGTCTAAACTCTTCTCCATGGCTGGAGCCCCAAATAATATTCCTTTATGTGCTAAGGGGTATCTAGAGAGTGTGATAGGTTTAATAACTACCCTCACCCTAACGCGTACCCTAACCCTAACCCCTACCCTAACCCTAGCGCGTACCCTAATCCTAACCCGTAACCTAAACTGAGCCCTAACCCTAACACTAACTCTAACCCTAACCCTAACCCATACCCTATGCCCTACCCGAACCCCTCCCTGAACCCGTACCCTAAACCGTACCCTAACCCTCACCCTAACCCTAACCCTAACCCTAAGCTACCCTTGACGGCTTCTGCCTCCAATAGATTTCCTAAGCACTAGTGTTTTAAGGAACAGGTTAAAAAGAGAATCCTAATGTGATTTCTTGATAATGGGTGTGTTCCTTATCTTCTCCTCGTGTCTAAACTCTTCTCCATGGCTGGACCCCCAAATAATATTCCTTTACGTGCTAAGGGGTATCTAGAGAGTGGGATAGGTTTAATAACTACCCTCACCCTAACGCGTACCCTAAACCTAACCCCTACCCTAACCCTAACGCGTACCCTAATCCTAACCCGTACCCTAAACCGAGCCCTAACCCTAACACTAGCCCTAACCCTAACCCTAACCCATACCCTACGCCCTACCCGAACCCCTCCCCGAACCCGTACCATAAGCCGTACCCTAACCCTCACCCTAACCCTAACCCTAAGCCTAAGCTACCCTTGACTGCTTCTGCCTCCAATAGATTTCCTAAGCACTAGTGTTTTAAGGAACAGGTTAAAAAGAGAATCCTAATGTGATTTCGTGATAATGGGTGTGTTCCTTATCTTCTCCTCGTGTCTAAACTCTTCTCCATGGCTGGACCCCCAAATAATATTCCTTTACGTGCTAAGGGGTATCTAGAGAGTGTGATAGGTTTAATAACTACCCTCACCCTAACGCGTACCCTAACCCTAACCGCTAACCTAAACCTAACGAGTACCCTAATCCTAACCCGTACCCTAAACCGAGCCCTAACCCTAACCCTAACCCATACCCTACGCCCTACCCGAACCCCTCCCCGAACCCGTACCCTAAGCCGTACCCTAACCCTCACCCTAACCCTAACCCTAACCCTAAGCTACCCTTGACGGCTTCTGCCTCCAATAGATTTCCTAAGCACTAGTGTTTTAAGGAACAGGTTAAAAAGAGAATCCTAATGTGATTTCTTGATAATGGGTGTGTTCCTTATCTTCTCCTCGTGTCTAAACTCTTCTCCATGGCTGGAGCCCCAAATAATATTCCTTTATGTGCTAAGGGGTATCTAGAGAGTGTGATAGGTTTAATAACTACCCTCACCCTAACGCGTACCCTAACCCTAACCCCTACCCTAACCCTAGCGCGTACCCTAATCCTAACCCGTACCCTAAACTGAGCCCTAACCCTAACACTAACTCTAACCCTAACCCTAACCCATACCCTATGCCCTACCCGAACCCCTCCCTGAACCCGTACCCTAAACCGTACCCTAACCCTCACCCTAACCCTAACCCTAACCCTAAGCTACCCTTGACGGCTTCTGCCTCCAATAGATTTCCTAAGCACTAGTGTTTTAAGGAACAGGTTAAAAAGAGAATCCTAATGTGATTTCTTGATAATGGGTGTGTTCCTTATCTTCTCCTCGTGTCTAAACTCTTCTCCATGGCTGGACCCCCAAATAATATTCCTTTACGTGCTAAGGGGTATCTAGAGAGTGGGATAGGTTTAATAACTACCCTCACCCTAACGCGTACCCTAACCCTAACCCCTACCCTAACCCTAACGCGTACCCTAATCCTAACCCGTACCCTAAACCGAGCCCTAACCCTAACACTAGCCCTAACCCTAACCCTAACCCATACCCTACGCCCTACCCGAACCCCTCCCCGAACCCGTACCATAAGCCGTACCCTAACCCTCACCCTAACCCTAACCCTAAGCCTAAGCTACCCTTGACTGCTTCTGCCTCCAATAGATTTCCTAAGCACTAGTGTTTTAAGGAACAGGTTAAAAAGAGAATCCTAATGTGATTTCGTGATAATGGGTGTGTTCCTTATCTTCTCCTCGTGTCTAAACTCTTCTCCATGGCTGGACCCCCAAATAATATTCCTTTACGTGCTAAGGGGTATCTAGAGAGTGTGATAGGTTTAATAACTACCCTCACCCTAACGCGTACCCTAACCCTAACCGCTAACCTAAACCTAACGAGTACCCTAATCCTAACCCGTACCCTAAACCGAGCCCTAACCCTAACACTAACCCTAAATCTAACCCTAACCCATACCCTACGCCCTACCCGAACCCCTCCTCGAACCCTTACCCTAAGCCGTACCCTAATCTCACCCTAACCCTAACCCTAACCCTAAGCTACCCTTGACTGCTTCTGGCTCCAATAGATTTCCTAAGCACTAGTGTTTTAAGGAACAGGTTAAAAAGAGAATCCTAATGTGATTCCGTGATAATGGGTGTGTTCCTTATCTTCTCCTAGTGTCTTAACTCTTCTCCATGGCTGGACCCCCAAATAATATTCCTATACGTGCTAAGGGGTATCTAGAGAGTGGGATAGGTTGAATAACTACCCTCACCCTAACGCATACCCTAACCCTAACCGCTACCCTAACCCTAGCGCGTACCCTAATCCTAACCCGTACCCTAAACCGAGCCCTAAACCTAACACTAACTCTAACCCTAACACTAACTCTAACCCTAACCCTAACCCATACCCTACGCCCTACCCGAACCCCTCCCTGAACCCGTACCCTAAACCGTACCCTAACCCTCACCCTAACCCTAACCCTAACCCTAAGCTACCCTTGACTGCTTCTGCCTCCAATAGGTTTCCTAACCACTAGTGTTTTAAGGAACAGTTTAAAAAGAGAATCATATTGTGATTTCTTGATAATGGGTGTGTTCCTTATCTTTTCCTAGTGTCTAAACCCTTCTCCATGTCTGGACCCCCAAATAATATTCCTTTACGTGCTAAGGGGTATCTAGAGTGTGGGATAGGTTTAATAACTACCCTCACCCTAAAGCGTACCCTAACCCTAACCCCTACCCTAACACTAACACGTACCCTAATCCTAACCCGTACCCTAAACCGAGCCCTAACCCTAACACTAACCCTAACACTAACCCTAACACTAACCCTAACCCATAGCCTACGCCCTACCCGAACCCCTCCCTGAACCCGTACCCTAAGCCGTACCCTAACCCTCACCCTAACCCTAACCCTAACCCTAAGCTACCCTTGACTGCTTCTGCCTCCAATAGATTTCCTAAGCACTAGTGTTTTAAGGAACAGTTTAAAAAGAGAATCACATTGTGATTTCTTGATAATGGGTGTGTTCCTTATCTTCTCCTAGTGTCTAAACTCTTCTCCATGGCTGGACCCCCAAATAATATTCCTTTACGTGCTAAGGGGTATCTAGAGAGTGGGATAGGTTTAATAACTACCCTCACCCTAAAGCGTACCCTAACTATAACAACTACCCTAACACTAACGCGTACCCTAATCCTAACCCGTACCCTAAACCGAGGCCTAACCCTAACACTAACCCTAACCCTAACCCATACCCTACGGCCTAACCGAACCCCTCCCCGAACCCGTACCCTAAGCCGTACCCTAACCCTCACCCTAACCCTAACCCTAACCCTAAGCTACCCTTGACTGCTTCTGCCTCCAATAGATTTCCTAAGCACTAGTGTTTTAAGGAACAGGTTAAAAAGAGAATCCTAATGTGATTTCTTGATAATGGGTGTGTTCCTTATCTTCTCCTCGTGTCTAAACTCTTCTCCATGGCTGGACCCCCAAATAATATTCCTTTACGTGCTAAGGGGTATCTAGAGAGTGTGATAGGTTTAATAACTAACCCCACCCTAACGCGTACCCTAACCCTAACCCCTGCCCTAACCCTAACGCATACCCTAATCCTAACCCGTACCCTAAACCGAGCCCTAACCCTAACACTAACTCTAACCCTAACCCTAACCCATACCCTACGCCCTACCCGAACCCCTCCCCGAACCCGTACCCTAAGCCATACCCTAACCCTCACCCTAAACCTAACCCTAACCCTAAGCTACCCTTGACTGCTTCTGCCTCCAATAGATTTCCTAAGCACTAGTGTTTTAAGGAACAGGTTAAAAAGAGAATCCTAATGTGATTTCGTGATAATGGGTGTGTTCCTTATCTTCTCCTAGTGTCTAAACTCTTCTCCATGGCTGGACCCCCAATAATATTCCTGTACGTGCTAAGGGGTATCTAGAGAGTGGGATAGGTTTAATAACTACCCTCACCCTAACGCGTACACTAACCCTAACCCCTACCCTAACCCTAACGCATACCCTAATCCTAACCCGTACCCTAAACCGAGCCCTAACCCTAACACTAGCCCTAACCCTAACCCTAACCCATACCCTACGCCCTACCCGAACACCTCCCCGAACCCGTACCCTAAGCCGTACCCTAACCCTCACCCTAACCCTAACCCTAACCCTAGGCTACCCTTGACGGCTTCTGCCTCCAATAGATTTCCTAAGCACTAGTGTTTTAAGGAACATGTTAAAAATAGAATCCTAATGTGATTTCTTGATAATGGGTGTGTTCCTTGTCTTCTCCTCGTGTCTAAACTCTTCTCCATGGCTGGACCCCCAAATAATATTCCTTTACGTGCTAAGGGGTATCTAGCGAGTGGGATAGGTTTAATAACTACCCTCACCCTAACGCGTACCCTAATCGTAACCCGTACCCTAAACCGAGCCCTAACCCTAACACTAGCCCTAACCCTAACCCTAACCCATACCCTACGCCCTACCCGAACCCCTCCCCGAACCCGTACCCTAAGCCATACCCTAACCCTCACCGTAACCCTAACCCTAACCCTAAGCTACCCTTGACTGCTTCTGCCTCCAATAGATTTCCTAAGCACTAGTGTTTTAAGGAACAGGTTAAAAAGAGAATCCTAATGTGATTTCGTGATAATGGGTGTGTTCCTTATCTTCTCCTAGTGTCTAAACTCTTCTCCATGGCTGGACCCCCAATAATATTCCTGTACGTGCTAAGGGGTATCTAGAGAGTGGGATAGGTTTAATAACTACCCTCACCCTAACGCGTACACTAACCCTAACGCGTACCCTAATCCTAACCCGTACCCTAAACCGAGCCCTAACCCTAACACTAACCCTAACCCTAACCCTAACCCATACCCTACGCCCAAACCGAACCCCTCCCCGAACCCGTACCCTAAGCCGTACCCTAACCCTAACCCTAACACTAAGCTACCCTTGACTGCTTCTGCCTCCAATAGATTTCCTAAGCACTAGTGTTTTAAGGAACAGGTTAAAAAGTGAATCCTAATGTGATTTCTTGATAATGGGTGTGTTCCTTATCTTCTCCTAGTGTCTAAACTCTTCTCCATGGCTGGACCCCCAAATAATATTCCTTTACGTGCTAAGGGGTATCTAGAGAGTGGGATAGGTTTAATAACTAACCTCACCCTATCGCGTACCCTAACCCTAACACCTACCCTAACACTAACGCGTACCCTAATCCTAACCCGTACCCTAAACCGAGCCCTAACCCTAACACTAACCCTAACCCTAACCCTAACCCATACCCTAGGCCTTCCCGAACCCCTCCCCGAACCCGTACCCTAAGCCATACCCTATCCCTCACCCTAACCCTAACCCTAACCCTAAGCTACCCTTGACTGCTTCTACCTCCAATAGATTTCCTAAGCACTAGTGTTTTAAGGAACAGGTTAAAAAGAGAATCCTAATGTGATTTCTTGATAATGGGTGTGTTCCTTATCTTCTGCTCGTGTCTAAACTCTTCTCCATGGCTGGACCCCCAAATAATATTCCTTTACGTGCTAAGGGGTATCTAGAGAGTGTGATAGGTTTAATAACTACCCTCACCCTAACACGTACCCTAACCCTAACCCCTACCCTAACCCTAACGCGTTCCCTAATCCTAACCCGTACCCTAAACCGAGCCCTAACCCTAACACTAACCCTAACCCTAACCCTAACCCATACCCTACGCCCTACCCGAACCCCTCCCCGAACCCGTACCCTAAGCCATACCGTAGCCCTCACCCTAACCCTAACCCTAACCCTAAGCTACCCTTGACGGCTTCTGCCTCCAATAGATTTCCTAAGCACTAGTGTTTTAAGGAACAGGTTAAAAAGAGAATCCTAATGTGATTTCCTGATAATGGGTGTGTTCCTTATCTTCTCCTCGTGTCTAAACTCTTCTCCATGGCTGGACCCCCAAATAATATTCCTTTACGTGCTAAGGGGTATCTAGAGAGTGGGATAGGTTTAATAACTACCCTCACCCTAACGCGTACCCTAACCCTAACCCCTACCCTAACCCTAACGCGTACCCTAATCCTAACCCGTACCCTAAACCGAGCCCTAACCCTAACACTAGCCCTAACCCTAACCCTAACCCATACCCTACGCCCTACCCGAACCCCTCCCCGAACCCGTACCACAAGCCGTACCCTAACCCTCACCCTAACCCTAACCCTAACCCTAAGCTACCCTTGACTGCTTCTGCCTCCAATAGATTTCCTAAGCACTAGTGTTTTAAGGAACAGGTTAAAAAGAGAATCCTAATGTGATTTCGTGATAATGGGTGTGTTCCTTATCTTCTCCTCGTGTCTAAACTCTTCTCCATGGCTGGACCCCCAAATAATATTCCTTTACGTGCTAAGGGGTATCTAGAGAGTGTGATAGGTTTAATAACTACCCTCACCCTAACGCGTACCCTAACCCTAACCGCTACCCTAAACCTAACGAGTACCCTAATCCTAACCGGACCCTAAACCGAGCCCTAACCCTAACACTAACCCTAAATCTAACCCTAACCCATACCCTACGCCCTACCCGAACCCCTCCCCGAACCCTTACCCTAAGCCGTACCCTAATCTCACCCTAACCCTAACCCTAACCCTAAGCTACCCTTGACTGCTTCTGCCTCCAATAGATTTCCTAAGCACTAGTGTTTTAAGGAACAGGTTAAAAAGAGAATCCTAATGTGATTCCGTGATAAAGGGTGTGTTCCTTATCTTCTCCTAGTGTCTTAACTCTTCTCCATGGCTGGACCAACAAATAATATTCCTATACGTGCTAAGGGGTATCTAGAGAGTGGGATAGTTTGAATAACTACCCTCACCCTAACGCGTACCCTAACCCTAACCGCTACCCTAACCCTAGCGCGTACCCTAATCCTAACCCGTACCCTAAACCGAGCCCTAAACCTAACACTAACTCTAACCCTAACACTAACTCTAACCCTAACCCTAACCCATACCCTACGCCCTACCCGAACCCCTCCCTGAACCCGTACCCTAAACCGTACCCTAACCCTCACCCTAACCCTAACCCTAACCCTAAGCTACCCTTGACTGCTTCTGCCTCCAATAGATTTCCTAACCACTAGTGTTTTAAGGAACAGTTTAAAAAGAGAATCATATTGTGATTTCTTGATAATGTGTGTGTTCCTTATCTTCTCCTCGTGTCTAAACTCTTCTCCATGGCTGGACCCCCAAATAATATTCCTTTACGTGCTAAGGGGTATCTAGAGAATGGGTTAGGTTTAATAACTACCCCCACCCTAACGCGTACCCTAATCCTAACCCGTACCCTAAACCGAGCCCTAACCCTAACACTAACCCTAACCCTAACCCTAAACCATACCCTACGCCCTACCCGAACCCCTCACCGAACCCGTACCCTAAGCCATACCCTAACCCACACCCTAACCCAAATCCTAACCCTAAGCTACCCTTGACTGCTTCTGCCTCCAATAGATTTCCTAAGCACTAGTGTTTTAAGGAACAGGTTAAAAAGAGAATCCTAATGTGATTTCTTGATAATGGGTGTGTTCCTTATCTTCTCCTCGTGTCTAAACTCTTCTACATGGCTGGACCCCCAAATAATATTCCTTTATGTGCTAAGGGGTATCTAGAGAGTGTGATAGGTTTAATAACTACCCTCACCCTAACACGTACCCTAACCCTAACCCCTACCCTAACCCTAACGCGTTCCCTAATCCTAACCCGTACCCTAAACCGAGCCCTAACCATAACACTAACCCTAACCCTAACCCTAACCCATACCCTAGGCCCTACCCGAACCCCTCCCCGAACCCGTACCCTAAGCCATACCCTAGCCCTCACCCTAACCCTAACCCTCACCCTAAGCTACCCTTGACTGCTTCTGGCTCCAATAGATTTCCTAAGCACTAGTGTTTTAAGGAACAGGTTAAAAAGAGAATCCTAATGTGATTCCGTGATAATGGGTGTGTTCCTTATCTTCTCCTAGTGTCTTAACTCTTCTCCATGGATGGACCCCCAAATAATATTCCTATACGTGCTAAGGGGTATCTAGAGAGTGGGATAGGTTGAATAACTACCCTCACCCTAACGCGTACCCTAACCCTAACTGCTACCCTAACCCTAGCGCGTACCCTAATCCTAACCTGTACCCTAAACCGTGCCCTAAACCTAACACTAACTCTAACCCTAACACTAACTCTAACCCTAACCCTAACCCATACCCTACGCCCTACCCGAACCCCTCCCTGAACCCGTACCCTAAACCGTACCCTAACCCTCACCCTAACCCTAACCCTAACCCTAAGCTACCCTTGACGGCTTCTGGCTCCAATAGATTTCCTAAGCACTAGTGTTTTAAGGAACAGGTTAAAAAGAGAATCCTAAGGTGATTTCTTGATAATGGGTGTGTTCCTTATCTTCTCCTCGTGTCTAAACTCTTCTCCATGGCTGGACCCCCAAATAATATTCCTTTACGTGCTAAGGGGTATCTAGAGAGTGGGATAGGTTTAATAACTACCCTCACCCTAACGCGTAGCCTAACCCTAACCGCTACGCTAACCCTAACGAGTACCCTAATCCTAACCCGTACCCTAAACCGAGCCCTAACCCTAACACTAACTCTAACCCTAACACTAACTCTAAACCTAACCCTAACCCATACCCTACGCCCTACCCGAACCGCTCCCCGAACCCGTACCCTAAGCCGTACCCTAAACCTCACCCTAACCCTAACCCTAACACTAAGCTACCCTTGACTGCTTCTGCCTCCAATAGGTTTCCTAACCACTAGTGTTTTAAGGAACAGTTTAAAAAGAGAATCATATTGTGATTTCTTGATAATGGGTGTGTTCCTTATCTTCTCCTAGTGTCTAAACCCTTCTCCATGGCTGGACCCCCAAATAATATTCCTTTACGTGCTAAGGGGTATCTAGAGAGTGGGATAGGTTTAATAACTACCCCCACCCTAACGCGTACCCTAACCCTAACCCCTACCCTAACCCTAACGCGTACCCTAATCCTAACCCGTACCCTAAACCGAGCCCTAACCCTAACACTAACCCTAACCCTAACCCTAACCCATACCCTACGCCCTACCCGAACCCCTCCCCGAACCCGTACCCTAAGCCATACCCTAACCCTCACCCTAACCCTAACCCTAACCCTAAGCTACCCTTGACTGCTTCTGCCTCCAATAGATTTCCTAAGCACTAGTGTTTTAAGGAACAGTTTAAAAAGAGAATCACATTGTGATTTCTTGATAATGGGTGTGTTCCTTATCTTCTCCTCGTGTCTAAACTCTTCTCCATGGCTGGACCCCCAAATAATATTCCTTTACGTACTAAGGGGTATCTAGAGAGTGGGATAGGTTTAATAACTAACCTCACCCTATCGCGTACCCTAACCCTAACACCTACCCTAAAACTAACGCGTACCCTAATCCTAACCCGTACCCTAAACCGAGCCCTAACCCTAACACTAACCCTAACCCGAACCCTAAACCATACCCTACGCCCTACCCGAACCCCTCCCCGAACCCGTACCCTAAGCCGTACCCTAACCCTCACCCTAACCCTAACCCTAACCCTAAGCTACCCTTGACGGCTTCTGCCTCCAATAGATTTCCTAAGCACTAGTGTTTTAAGGAACAGGTTAAAAAGAGAATCCTAATGTGATTTCGTGATAATGGGTGTGTTCCTTATTTTCTCCTAGTGTCTAAACTCTTCTCCATGGCTGGACCCCCAAATAATATTCCTTTACGTGCTAAGGGGTATCTAGAGAGTGTGATAGGTTTAATAACTACCCCCACCCTAACACGTACCCTAACCCTAACCCCTACCCTAACCCTAACGCGTACCCTAATCCTAACCCGTACCCTAAACCGAGCCCTAACCCTAACACTAACCCTAACCCTAACCCTAACCCATACCCTACGCCCTACCCGAACCCCTCCCCGAACCCGTACCCTAAGCCATACCCTAACCCTCACCCTAACCCTAACCCTAACCCTAAGCTACCCTTGACTGCTTCTGCCTCCAATAGATTTCCTAAGCACTAGTGTTTTAAGGAACAGTTTAAAAAGAGAATCATATTGTGATTTCTTGATAATGGGTGTGTTCCTTATCTTCTCCTAGTGTCTAAACCCTTCTCCATGGCTGGACTCCCAAATAATATTCCTTTACGTGCTAAGGGGTATCTAGAGAGTGGGATAGGTTTAATAACTACCCTCACCCTAAAGCGTATCCTAAACCTAACCCCTACCCTAACCCTAACGCATACCCTAATCCTAACCCGTACCCTAAACCGAGCCCTAACCCTAACACTAACCCTAACCCTAACCCTAACCCATACCCTACGCCCTACCCGAACCCCTCCCCGAACCCGTACCCTAAGCCATACCCTAACCCTCACCCTAAACCTAACCCTAACCCTAAGCTACCCTTGACTGCTTCTGCCTCCAATAGATTTCCTAAGCACTAGTGTTTTAAGGAACAGGTTAAAAAGAGAATCCTAATGTGATTTCGTGATAATGGGTGTGTTCCTTATCTTCTCCTAGTGTCTAAACTCTTCTCCATGGCTGGACCCCCAATAATATTCCTGTACGTGCTAAGGGGTATCTAGAGAGTGGGATAGGTTTAATAACTACCCTCACCCTAACGCGTACACTAACCCTAACCCCTACCCTAACCCTAACGCATACCCTAATCCTAACCCGTACCCTAAACCGAGCCCTAACCCTAACACTAGCCCTAACCCTAACCCTAACCCATACCCTACGCCCTACCCGAACACCTCCCCGAACCCGTACCCTAAGCCGTACCCTAACCCTCACCCTAACCCTAACCCTAACCCTAGGCTACCCTTGACGGCTTCTGCCTCCAATAGATTTCCTAAGCACTAGTGTTTTAAGGAACATGTTAAAAATAGAATCCTAATGTGATTTCTTGATAATGGGTGTGTTCCTTGTCTTCTCCTCGTGTCTAAACTCTTCTCCATGGCTGGACCCCCAAATAATATTCCTTTACGTGCTAAGGGGTATCTAGCCAGTGGGATAGGTTTAATAACTACCCTCACCCTAACGCGTACCCTAATCGTAACCCGTACCCTAAACCGAGCCCTAACCCTAACACTAGCCCTAACCCTAACCCTAACCCATACACTACGCCCTACCCGAACCCCTCCCCGAACCCATACCCTAAGCCGTACCCTAACCCTCACCCTAACCCTAACCCTAACCCTAAGCTACCCTTGACTGCTTCTGCCTTCAATAGATTTCCTAAGCACTAGTGTTTTAAGGAACAGGTTAAAAAGAGAATCCTAATGTGATTTCGTGATAATGGGTGTGTTCCTTATCTTCTCCTCGTGTCTAAACTCTTCTCCATGGCTGGACCCCCAAATAATATTCCTTTATGTGCTAAGGGGTATCTAGAGAGTGTGATAGGTTTAATAACTACCCCCACCCTAACGCGTACCCTAACCCTAACCCCTACCCTAACCCTAACGCGTACCCTAATCCTAACCCGTACCCTAAACCGAGCCCTAACCCTAACACTAACCCTAACCCTAACCCTAACCCATACCCTACTCCCTACCCGAACCCCTCCCCGAACCCGTACCCTAAGCAATACCCTAAACCTCACCCTAACCCTAACCCTAACCCTAAGCTACCCTTGACTGCTTCTGCCTCCAATAGATTTCCTAAGCACTAGTGTTTTAAGGAACAGGTTAAAAAGAGAATCCTAATGTGATTTCGTGATAATGGGTGTGTTCCTTATCTTCTCCTAGTGTCTAAACTCTTCTCCATGGCTGGACCCCCAATAATATTCCTGTACGTGCTAAGGGGTATCTAGAGAGTGGGATAGGTTTAATAACTACCCTCACCCTAACGCGTACACTAACCCTAACCCCTACCCTAACCCTAACGCGTACCCTAATCCTAACCTGTACCCTAAACCGAGCCCTAACCCTAACACTAGCCCTAAACCTAACACTAACCCATACCCTACGCCCTACCCGAACCCCTCCCCGAACCCGTACCCTAAGCCGTACCCTAACCCTCACCCTAACCCTAACCCTAACCCTAAGCTACCCTTGACGGCTTGTGCCTCCAATAGATTTCCTAAGCACTAGTGTTTTAAGGAACATGTTAAAAAGAGAATCCTAATGTGATTTCTTGATAATGGGTGTGTTCCTTATCTTCTCCTTGTGTCTAAACTCTTCTCCATGGCTGGACCCCCAAATAATATTCCTTTACGTGCTAAGGGGTATCTAGAGAGTGTGATAGGTTTAATAACTACCCTCACACTAACGCGTACCCTAACCCTAACCCCTACCCTAACCCTAACGCATACACTAATCCTAACCCGTACCCTAAAACGAGCCCTAACCCTAACACTAACCCTAACCCTAACCCTAACCCATAGCCTACGCCCTACCCGAACCCATCCCCGAACCCGTACCCTAAGCCATACCCTAACCCTAACCCTAACCCTAAGCTACCCTTGACTGCTTCTGCCTCCAATAGATTTCCTAAGCACTAGTGTTTTAAGGAACAGGTTAAAAAGAGAATCCTAATGT